>NW_020664544.1:1543485-1704009 GCF_002925995.2 Terrapene triunguis
TTGCAGAGGGGCCTGGGGGCCTGGGATCCCTGCGGCTGGGTGATTGCTTAGGGGCCTGCCTGGCATCGCTGCGGGCCTGGGATCCCTGCGGCGCCGGGCCAGGCCCACGGTGGGCGGGAACGACAGCTCCGTCCCTTCTCTCTTCCCAGAACGAGCAGCAAGACGTGATCAAGTTGTTCCGCAAGGGAGACCTCAACCTGCTCTTCTCCACCAGCGTGGCTGAGGAGGGCCTGGACATCCCAGAATGCAACATCGTGGTTCGCTACGGGCTGATGACCAACGAGATCGCCATGGTGCAGGTAGCCGGCCGCTCCCCGGGCCTGGCCAGGCTCTGCCCTTGTTCCCCGGATCCCTCCCTCCTGGCTCCGAGGGACCGAGCACTAGGCTGGGCTGGATGGGGTGGGGGGAGCCGCTGCCTTCCTCAGTGCAGGGGGAAGCTGGCTGTCCCAGGCCCACCCAGCTGGGTCTGTCTGACACACACCCAGCCCCCGGCTCCCTGGAGTCCTGCCGAGCGCCGCTCGCAGCCGGGTCCCTCTCGATGGAGCTGATGCAGAGCTCAGGAGCGGGAGCTGTGCGGCGAGGCCAGGACCACATGGGGCATGGAGACCAGACTCCCCACTCCTCTCTGGGGGCTCCCTGCAGGCCAGGGTCAAGGCACGCTTGGGGAGGCGGCGCCCAGGAGGCCTTCCATCCCGAGTGCCACCTGCCAGCACCAGGGGATGGCGAATCCGCCCGCACCTCGTGGGCTCAGCGTTCACCCAACCCCCTCGCTGGGGGGCGTTGCAGACCTCCCATGCCCCCACTCCTGAGTGGGGTGGCGGGAGGGGCTCTGCCGGCGCTTTCCCTGGGGCTCCTTCCTGAGCCGACCCCAGGCGTGACCCGACTGCGCGTCCCCGTTTGCACAGGCCAGGGGCCGCGCCCGCGCCGAGAACAGTCTGTACTCCGTCCTCGCCAAGGCCAACAGCAAGGAGGTGTCGCGGGAGCGGCTGAACGAGACCTTGGAGGAGCTCACGCAAAGAGTCATCGAAGAGGTGCAGGCCATGCCGGAGAAGGAGTACCGGGACACGGTGAGGGGCCGGCGCTCGGGCACAGCCCTGGGGGCCAGAAGCTCCTAGCCCGTGTCCATGCTCCATGGCACAGAGTGGGGTTCCCTGTGCACTGGGCCGGCTGGGGCCTCAGGCCCCGTTCTCCACCCCGGCCACGCTGCTCAGACAGCCTGTGTTTTGTGCTAAGGCCCCCAGGTGCCCGCCCCACGGGGTGGTGGATGGCAGCAGCTGGGGAGGGGACAGAGTGGAGTTGAGGGGGCTGGTGGTGCCTCTTGCTGCGTGTCTGTGGGTGTCTCCTTGCGGTTGTGTTCCTGTCGCACCTGCGTTGAGCTGCCCCTCCCCTCCCCCAGATCACAGCCCTGCAGCGAGGCGCCATCATTAGCCGGAAGGTGAAGAAGGCTGAAGGCAACCAGAAGCGGCAGCTGCATGACCCGGACGCCGTCCGCCTCCACTGCATAAACTGCAACATGGCCGTGTGCCACGGCAGCGACCTGCGCACCGTGGAGAAGATGCACCATGTCAACGTCAACCCGGACTTCAAGTGAGGGCGGGACTGGGGGCCGGGGACCCGAGCGAGCGGAGCCCTGCCCATGTGCCCCGGGGGCCCCCAGCCGTTCGCTCTGTGTCACGTGGGCTGCCGGAGCTGGGAGGGGAGGTGGGCAGCGGCACCAGCACCCACTGGGGACAGTCGCTGGCGCAGGCATGTGTAATGCTGTAGTAGATGTTCCCCGGCCCCCTGCCCTCAGACCTCGCTCTCCTTCTGCGCGGAGGCCCCCGGCCTGGCAGCCCTGCTGGCCCCTCGCTCAGCGCTGGGACTCCCTGCGGGACCAGCTTGGCAGCCTCTCCTAGCAAGAGCCTGGAGAGACACGTCTGTCGGCCCCATCAGGCCGGGGTCCTTCCTGTCCGCTCCAGGGACAGATCCAGGGAGCAGCTTGGGGCTGGGATTGTCCCTCTTCCGGGGCGGTGGGCAGGGAGCTCCCCTCCCCAGGTGGCTGCGTGCTGGCTCCGCTCGTGAGCCCGGCATTCTTGGCCCACAAGCCCCCTCTGCTTCGCTCCTTATGGCAACGGCTCTTGGTGCATTTCCCGCAGGATTTACTACAATGCCACATCCAACAACGTGGAGATTCCCCGGAACTTCAAGGACTGGAAGCCAGGGGGCAGCATCAGCTGTGCGAGCTGCGGCCAGGTGGGTACGCGGCTGAGACACCCACAGGTGACTCTCCCCTACTGGGTAAGCAGGCGCTGGGGTCGAACTGGAAATACACCCAGTCTGCATGTACAGAGCCCGAGTGATGGAGAATCCACACCTCCCTTGGGGATCCCAGGCTGCCAGCCCCAAACGTTCAAAACCCATGAGGTTTTAAAAAAGGGGGTTTCTGAGCCTTTAGGGGTCACAGCTCCCCTCCCCCAGCTTTTCTGCACAGCCATGAGGGCTAGAAACTTCCTTTTTATTTTAAGGGAAAGCTGAGATTCCCCCTCATATCACATGACTCCAAGAGCTGGAGCTTTAAGGAAAGCATCAAATATTAAATCCCGGGAATTGGCAATAGTGGGGTCTGCTCCGATGGCAAATTATCCACATTTCAGAATGGGCGACGTATTTCCAGTGTGAGTTTTTCTGCATTAAACTTCCAGCCATTGGAGCTTGGGTGTATGTGGGAGTGAGTGTTTGTGAGCATGTGTCTGCGTGCACGTGTTGGTCTGTGTGTGACTGGGCGTGTGTGGTTAAGGTCTATACACTCCCCTGTATATAAGTAGGAGATGTTTGTATAGTTCAGCTCTGGGATCAGATTCTAAGCCCTGTCGCCCAGATGTGCGACTGTTTAATCCCGGCGATTTGCGGTGGGTCCTGCCTGTCCATCCGGGTGATGTGTCCCTCGTCCGTCCGTGCAGGCCTGGGGCATGGAGATGATCTACCGCAGCGTGACGCTGCCCATCCTCTCCATCAAAAACTTCGTGGTGGCGACGCCGGACGGGAACAAACAGCCCAAGCAATGGAGCCGGGTGACTTTCACCATCGAGGAGTTTGACTACGTGGAGTACTGCACCAGGAACCTGGACATGTAGCCCCTGGCCGAGCCCCAAGCACCCTCCCGTGGCGATAGGGCGCCTTAGCCCAGCCCTTGGCATGGTAGGCGGGAGCGCCCCTCCCAGAGATCAGCATTGGGCACAGTGGAAGCATTTTAACCCTGCTTTGCCCAGGTGTGGCTCTGTCTTTCCTCCATACACTCTGCAGCGCCCGGGCACTGGGCAGAGATAGACCAATGGAGGAGTAAGGACCCCCTGGAGATGGGCCCCCCTGCGCTCCTGCCCCTCTCCGCTCTGCTGGGCCCCTCTGGGCCCGCACAGCATCAGGAGCAGGATTGGGACCTAGGGGGGCTGCCACCCCCAGAGACCAGGCTCTGGGCTGGGAGGTGGTCTGGGGCAGCAAAAACCCTGGAGCCGGCCCTGTCTGTGCCTCAGTTTCCCTACCCGTCAGACAAGGATAATGCTGCGCCCCTTCTAGGAGGAGTTGCAGGTACATTTCTTTGTGGTTCTGTGAAGGACAGGACACATCTCTCCCACCTGCCCCTGTCCGGGAGCCCCCGATCTCGGTCACAGCTTGCAATGATTCTGCGCAATGCGCAGAAGCCATGTTTTTTCCTGCTCGGCTGCATGAAGCCGAGTGCGTGTCGAGTGATCGGTTTGCAGAACTGCCACCAGCCCCTCTGCTGTCCGAACCGCCAGCCCGTGCAGCCGCTCGTGCTTAGCCAGAGGGGAGGAACCAATACGAAACAGGCAAGTTCTTATGAAAATAATAATAACGGAGCCAATAGGGGGCCTCCTTGAGCCTCTCCATTGCTCAGTCTGCTGATGCCTAGCGCCAGCTCTGGCTGGGTAGGAAATACAAGCCCCATGGAGTCCCTAGACCCCACACAATGCGGTCGGGAGTGGCCAGCGAGTTGCTTTGCACGCTGATCTCCAAGCAGCCCGCTGCCACTTGGGGGTTTGAGGCTGTGACGCTGGCAGGCCAGGTGCCAGCTCATGCCCAGGTCCCCAGGCCTCCACTGAACACTGACAAATCCACGGCGGGCACCAGTCTGGCTCCCCGAGGGTTAGTGGTGTTAAAATAGGTAGTAGAATTATCAGCATGTGCTTAGTGCTTAGACTTTGTGGGATTGCTGTGAGTTGCCACGTGCGTTGATCTCAGTCACACTCTGTGTCCCACACTGTAAGGTCATCGCTGAGCATTTGCGCTGTCCGCCTCTGTGGCTGTGTAAAGACAGGGCCGGAGAGCGCGATTAGTGTGACGTGCCGGTCCCCGCCAGCAGGTGTTACTGCCAGCCCACAAGGAAGGCCCATCCACACCAGACAGACTAGAGCGGAACATTCAAGTGGACACAAGACTTGGTTGTTTACGCTCCCCCACCCTATTAAGATGAGTCTCGCCCGTGAATTCCTCCCATCAGCTGAGTTTCAACTCCAAGCAGAAGAGGGGCAGGGAATAAAAACCCCTAACAAGGGGGAACTGGATCTTTATGCTGCTTTGCATGGGACAAGGATCGCTAGGCATAAGCAAAAGGCTTGGCTTAGCCCCGCGGGACATACCGAGCTTGCATGGCCTAGAAGCTCCTGTTACTTTTGAAACTGAAGATTGGAACTCATTTGTGTGCCTGTGTCTACCTGCTTTAACTGTATGACTAACTCGGATCTCCTTTTCTCTAGAATAAATCTTGAGATAGGTTAGTATAGGGTTGGTTACGCATGTCATCTTTGGTGTGCGATCTGAGGTGCACTTAACCTGGGGTAAGGGACGGTCCTTCGGGATTGGGAGTAACCTGAATATTGCTGTGATTCTTGGTGTAAGGGACCATCTCTCACAAAGGCAGGCCCACCTGGGTGGCCAGACAGATCAGAGTGCCCCAGGGGACTGTCTGTGAGTCCGTGGCTAGGTGGTTATGGTGCCTGAGGAGTTCACACGCGATAATTGACAGGTGAGATCTCAGCATGGCACTCACAGCCAGGTAGGGCTTGGTGCGCTGCTTCCTAACAGGCTGCCACTCACGCCCTTGAGCCACTGCAGGACAGCTTGGCAGAGGCATGTGGTCTCAGACCGTGTTTGTATTTGCCGAGTTTCTCTTAGCGCAGAAGAGTGCAGGCTGGAGGCCCGAGGAAAGGCAGAGTCCATGAGCCATCTCACATATCCCCCCCGCCAGCCCGCTCAATGCGCTCATGTCCCACGAAACAGGGCTCCAGCCTTCGCAGCCCCTCAGAACAGCTGATCTCCAGACCATGTGCGTGGCACATCCAGCACACCACGGGCACGGAGCAGCTCCGGCCCATGAGTCTCTGCCCACGAACCCTGAGCAGAGCAAACAGCCTGATTAGGACCTGGTCTGAAGAACCCACCTGAGCTCAGCTTGTCCACCTGACAGGGAGGAAGCAGCCGGGCCGGGCTCTGAACCTGCCCCGGGGGGAATTTCAGAGCTGATGCTCAGATCCCTCTGGCAGGCGATTAAAGGATCCACGTGGGAGCTGCAGCAAGGCAGGTCTGAGAACCAGCCGAAGTGGCAGCCTGCAGATATTCAGCCAGGTTATCTGGCGTCGCTAGGGCAAAGGCAGACTTGCTCCTGGCACGTCGGGACAGCCCCTGGCAGCAGCGCTGGGGCGTTTCTGCATCTCATCTTTTGCTTTTTAGTTAATTCGCCATGTTGCCATTTTAACACTTGAGCAAAGCGGCCAGTGAATCCGATCTGGCTGGAACAGCTGATCCCTGCGCTGCTGGGCGCGTAACTGCACCAAGGGGCTGAGGGCTAGAGGAAGGCGCATGCCCCCGCTCCGTGGCCCAGCCAGCCAGCAGAGACGCTGCAGCAGCCATCAGCACCGGGGAAGAGTTGTCTTAGTTAATGGGATTGGTTTGTTTCTTCACTGGGAACTCAGCTGAGACCCCACCAAACTCATTGCACATGCCCCAGCTATTTATTTTAAACATTACAAGACGACAGCTCTGCAAGCCCTCTCCTCCTCAGTCCATCAGCCTCTCCCGGGCGGGCCAGCCCCACCCTCAGTGTAACCCTGAATGGATTTAACTTGCAAAATCAAACTGATCACAAACAACAGGTTCGGGACTCGAATGGCTGCCTGAGAAAAACGTATTCAGGCTGAGTTTGAGATGGGTTAGCGACACATGGAGACCCAAAACTTCTAATCAAAAGCCAAAGCAAACGATAAACACGGGCCAATAAATGGACACAAAGTATAAAACTGTCCACAAAGTTGACACACTCACAACTTCATGGAGCAATGAAAACAGAGACAGGCAGTGGAGGGCACCATAAATCGCCTATGTCATTCTGATGCCCCACTGGTAAATATCCCTACATCAGTTTTTGTACTCCTTTGTTTACATATTAACATCCCTGGCCATATGTAATTAAATCTCCACCTGTTGTCCATATGGAGCCTTCTAGGTAACCATAATTGGTGTTCTGATTAGTGATAGAGCTATTTGTGTCAACACATTCGTTAACATTGTCAATGCACTTAGAGTAAGGTACATTACTTAACCCCCCACCTCCCCAGAATGCTATTCAGATTTCACGATTTGTGGTAACTTGTTCATGCCCCAGCTCTTCGCGCTCCACCTCGTCACCCCAGGTCACTTACTCCTCCTGACGCTTATGCTGGCAAACTTTTAACTCCCAGGCTTAAGCTGATGGCCAAGCCGAGCTTAATGTTAACCCTCAGCTGGTACATTCTCCTACTTGTGTTTCAGCTAGAGGGGACTGGGCTAGATGACCCCCCAAGGTCCCTTCCGCTCCTGCGACGCTATGTTGGCATCACTCAGCCAACTGCACTGTCTCTATATAAAGTAAGCTTGTTTTGTAACCTCTGCAGGCTCAGGTTAGGGGACACAGACCCACACTCAGCCTGCAGCAATAGCAGAGACACAGTGGCTGGCTGGTTCTTTATAACTTCTCCAGGGCGAGGCAGGCTCAGGTGTGTCCTGGGTGGAGGGATGTCTGACTCCGCCCCTGCTACCTCCAGGTATGCCCCGCCCTAGACTGGCACCCACAGCAGGGGCTGTGTGTGTGGTAGCTTCCGAAATGAGCAGGGCTTGTACTAGAGACCGTCGTTAGTGAGCGAGTCTGGCTAGAGAAACGTAGCAGGGCTTGTCTACACATGAACCTTAATTCAGAATAAAGTAGGGTGAGGACGTAAAGTGGATTAACGGTTCCTGGTTAATGCCACATGTGGACATTTTTGTTCAGGAATAAGAGTGCTTTATTCCAAATTAACTTAATCCACTATTAATTTAAGCCACCATTCAGAACAAGGCACTCTTATTCCAGAATAAAAGCATCCACATAGGGAGTTAATCGGGGTAATTAAGACACTTTACATTCACACCCTAGCGTATTCCAAATTAATTTCCCTCTGCAGACAAACAGTTATTTCAAATTAGCTTAATCCACTTCTGAAGTGGATTCATTTTTGGAATGACACTTTTATTGCAGCGTAAGAGCGTTCACACAGGGAGTGACTTGGGAACAGTTAAACTGGAATAACTCCCTTTGTAGCCAAGCCCTTAGGCTATGTCTTCACTACGTGGGGGGGTGGGGCGATTTAAGATACGCAAATTCAGCTACGTGAATAGCGTAGCTGAATTCGACGTATCCGAGCCGACTTACCCCGCTGTGAGGACGGCGGCAAATCGACCTCCGCGGCTCCCCCGTCGACGGCGCTTACTCCTACCTGCACTGGTGGAGTACAAGCGTCGATTCGGGGATCGATTGTCGCATCCCGACGAGACGCGATAATTCGATCCCCGAGAGATCGATTTCTACCCGCCGATTCAGGCGGGTAGTGAAGACGTAGCCTTAGTTTTCAGGCCAACCTAAAGCCTGTTTTACTCCCCTTAGTGCACCCACAGCAGGGGACTATAGTGCACCCCTGCAAAGATCCCCCCAGAGCCAGCCTGAGGCGCCAGCCCTCCAGAGATCACTGCATCAGGCCAGCACCTTCCCTCGCACAGCGTACGACAGACCTGACGGAAGAGGCAGAGCCTGCTCCCAGATCAGCCCGAAGCAGGCCAGGATGCCCAGGCACAGTCACTTCCAGCTAAACAACTTGGATTCCAGCGGGTCCCACAAAAAGCCCAGCTGCCCCTGTTAAGCCACTGCCCCTCGCAGCCCGCGGCACATTCGCTTTAAACCCCCCACGGCTGCTGTGCCCTTACAGCCAGTAAATCGTGCCAGTCTGGCCTATCTGCCCAGGAGGCTGGCCTGGTGCACAAACCCCTTGGATAGCCAGGCCCTGGCAGCCGGGACCTGCATTTCCTCCCAGAGTCACTAGAGGGAAGCCCAGGCCTGGCCACTGAGCTCAGCCCCTCTCTCAGGGCTCTGAGCCGGCCTGGGGGCGCTGGGCTGCCTGGGGCTGTAGGGGGGCTCTGTCCCTTGGGGGGCCTGTGAAGGGAAAGGCCGGTTACCGCTGGGCCCTCAGACCGGCTGCGAGCCTGAGATAGGCTCTCAGAGGCAAGCGGCAAACTGAATGATCAGAGGCGGCCGTGTGGGGCTCTGGTCCCAGCTCGGCCAGGGGTGGAGCAGACAAGGCCCCACTTAAGCCAGTGTCTGCTGTGTAAACGTCCTCCTGGGGCCGCTCCAGCTTCCCTCAGCCCTGGGCCACGCCGCCCAGCCTCCTCGCAGGCCCTGGCGGCCCCGGCTGCCCTCCCGGGCTCCCTCAGATGGGCCCTGGGGCCTGCACCCCGCTCCGGCTGGCAGGAGGGTTTGGTGTTCGCCGTGGACACCCCAGTGTGTGGATCCTGATGGCAACGCAGTGGCCCTCTTGGCCGCTGTGCCGGGAGCCGGGACCAAGTGGGGGCCTCCAGGTAAACACCTTGGCCCTGTGGGGCTGTGACTGCCCCGTATCGGCGGGGGGTCGGGAACGCCCGCCGGGTCACACAGCCGTGAGAGCTGCTTTTGGGGCGGGCTTTCAGCTCCCCCCAGGCCTAGCAAGCGCGCCTGGGCCCCTTGCAAACGCTGACTTGTGGGGAGTGTTGGGGGCTCAGCTCCTTGTGATTTCCTCTGTTGCCCGCCAGCCCTGTTACAGCCCCTGGGGCCCGGGGGGTTAGTTTGGGGGGGGCTGCACATTTCTAGCCTCTGCCTTGCTCCCAGGGCTGGTGAGCAGCATGGGGCCCTTTGAGCCCAGCCCCGAGCGCTAGGGGAGCCACAGAGGCTGCAGGGAGTCGCTCGGCCAGAGCCTGTTCCCACTGGTGAGTCATTTACGCTCTAGTTCCCACCCCACACGCTCCAGGGCGGGGTTCCCTCCTCACCTCGCCCTCTGCACCCCTGGGGTCTCCTCATTCGGGGGCTTCTGCCACCTCCCGAGCGCTGCCGGTGGCGTCTCGAGCTCTGTGGCCGTGGCCCCTGTGCAGCTCAGGAACGTGGCCTCCGTGGCCGTTCTCCTGGCACTGGTATAGAGCAAGGCCCATTAATGGACGGCGGCAGCGTGGCCTAATGGCTCTCAGGAGCCCTGGGTTCTAATCCCTGGCTCTGCCCCTGGCCTGCTGACCTCCAAGCGCTTTGAGATCTGGGGCGGAGACGTGCTGGCTGGGGGCTCTTTGTTCCTGGCACCGTGGGGCAGACATTTGTGCTGGTTGCTTTCTAGGCAGCCAAAGCACAACCCGGAGGGTGAGGAGAAGGAGATCTTCCCCCTCCCCAGCTACCATCCTGCTGCATGTGCCTGCAGGTCTCTTGCTCTCTCAGACACAGCCCCTCCGCTGCCTTGTGCCATGACAGCCTTGCAGAACCTGTCGGGCTCCCAGGACCCCAAATACTGGGGCGCGGGGGCCTCTTGGCTAGCAGTGTCATGAGCTCGTGGCCGCCAACGGCTAGTGACTTGCCAGGAACACACAACGCCAGGGCACAGCTTGGACGCCCTGTTGTAAAACCCACTGGCCTCTGGGGCAAAGTGCTGCCTGGGAGTCAGGACCCCTGGGTTCCAGGCCCGGTTCTGCTGCTGACTCCCTGTATGACTGTAGGGAATGTGGCCTGGGAAGGAATTTGCCCATCTGTAAAATGGGCAGCCCTGCCCTGCCCTGCCCATCTCTCTGTAACGCTTGCAGAGACTGAAAGCTAAAGCAGGAGCTAAGTGTTACGATGGTCACTAAAGCCACTGCCCTGGCTGGCAGTGCAGGGTTCGTATCCAGTGCGGTCTGGGGCCGAGCAGACAAGCGAGCCAGTTACGCCCCAGCTGGAGGGAGAAACCTCCTTATTGCAACAGCTCCTGGCAGATGGAGCGAGAACGCCTTGGCCACCTCCCTGCTGATACCCTTGTCTTTGTTCCTCTGCAGCATCTGGCTGGTGGCAGGTCCTGTCCGTGCCTCCTGTCCGTGCACTCAGCAAGGGCCTGGGACGAAGATGGGACAGATCCTATGGGAGCAGAGCTGACAGTAGGGGCAGGTGAGAACCTCTGGTACAGCGCGCATATGATCGGGTCCGTGGATAGAGAATTGCTCTTGGCCTTGACCCCGAGCGCCCCCCGCCAGGCTGAGTGGCACGGTTGGTGACCGGGTGGTAGAGCGGTAGGAGAACGTGGGTTAAGGAGGAGCCTGGGAACCCAATGAATGCGGCCTCAGTTGGCTGGCCCGGCAGAGAGCCCTGCCCTGCAGTGGCAAGTTCAGTGCCTGGGCTGTGACTTAGCACTGCCGAGCAAACAGCCCAGGCGAGCCACCGGCTTTGGGGATCTCTGAGAAGCTGGTATTTGGGAGCAGAATATGAGATGACTTTTTGCCAGGATCAGGTCGGTTTCCAAGGGCCTTCCTGTGGCACAGGCCCCTCCCGGCGCGGAGCTCTGCAGTCAGGGGCCACGCGGGGCAGGGCGGGGCGGAAGGATTTCATGATGCACACGCACCAGGCACCCGCTCACAGGGTCTTGGTTGGGAGTTGGATGCCAAACTGCAATCTGTGACTGTGCGGCAGCAGGCAGGTGCTGAGCAGGGAGTACAAATATCCCTTGCTCTCGGGTATGTCGTGTCCTCTCCTTCGACCTCACCTCTCGCTGCCAACGCTCCCGAGTGCCTTCTGCTATTTGAAGTGGCTGCTAAGCCAAGTTCAAACCCTCTCACCCCTTCAACCCATTAGGAGGCAGGCAGGTGACATCTGTCACGTTCCTCAGGGCCGCCTTCCCCGGGCTCATCCTCTGAATCTGATCCAAGCCCATCAAACGTCTTCCCGAGCTGGCTTGGCCCAGGCCTGGACACGAGGCTCATGCCATTCCCCTGTCCCCCTCCATCTCTGGGCCGGGCCGGGGGGGACCTGGCTAATTAGCCCAGTAGGAAGGGAGCGAGGATTGGAGGGATACAGCTGTGATTGTTGCCGGTTGGGAAGAGCTGGCTGGGGCAAGCAGCTTCTGTGCAGCGTCTAAGCACCACGGCCGTAAAGCAGGCCTCCCGGGCGCTTGCTGCGAGAGACCGCTGGGCCCTATGCAGAGCTTTGTTCTTAGCACAGTACACGGAGCTTTCTCCTGCTCTCTGGGAGAAAGGCGCCTCAGGGGACGGACGGGCAGATGCCCTGCTTGGGAGGGATGTTATGCCTTTGGAAAGAGCTGGCTTGTGGGGCTGCTCATCAGGTCAGATGGTGGCACCTGATCTAGCTCAGATGCCCTGACGGGGGAATCGTGGCAGGTTTTCTGCTCTGTCCATTTCGGGAGGGGAACAGTAAATGTTTGGGACGATGCATGAACTTGCCCGTGCAAATGGAACGAGCTGGGTTAGCCTTGCTGAGTGCTATTGGTTTGCGGAGCATCACGAGCGTACGTGGCATTTGAAAAGCCCCAGGTCCCTGCCCCAAGGAGTCTAACACAGTGGAGACAAGTAAGGTGGTGCGTCCGACGCCAGTGGGTGAAGGAGGCGGCGAGGGGAGGGTGCCTGGGAAGAGGGAGCCGGTTCTAGGTGAAGTGGGAATGATGGCCCAAAGGGGCGAGTGAGAGGAGGGGGTGGGGGAGCTGACGCAGACAGAGGTAGGAGTGGGAGCAGGGCCAGGGCGATGGACTCACAGCATCGCACACAGGTGGGCTGTTCAATGAAAGCCAGAGAGGCCAAGGACAGGTGACCGTGGTACAGAGCAGCGATTCCCATCTCCCGCGGAGCAGCCGCTCTGATCAGCTATTCAGCTCATTCCTGTATCGATCCCCTCTGTGGCACCGTTGATAAGATGATCTCGAACGGCGGCTCGACCGCAGCCCTTCAAAGAGCTGCGCGACCGAGAAGCAGCGGGGACTGCTGCTCAAGTCTTTAACCCAGCCGCTTGTGTGGGGCAGCGAGAGGCACTGGCTCAAAGGCATTGAACAACCAAGTAACCCAGTGTCTGGCTAACGGGGAGCGTGTGTGAAATGCTGGCTAACAGCCTAAAACCTACCGCGGAGCGTTCGCCGTCCCAGCCCGGTGGAGGAATAATCTGTGTGCCATGCTCGGTGCTGTGGGCACACAGCGCAATGACAATCCCTGCCCCACGGACACCCGAGCTGGTTCTGGCCCTGGCCCCTTAGTTCAGAGGGTCCCCGGTCTGTGGCTTTTTCTACCATAAAGACAATGAAAATACACCAGTGCTCTGCTCCTGGTGCTTCCCCATGGAAACTGCCAGGCCAACTCCAGTGCTGCTGACACGTGGTCATGGGCGGGAGGAGACGGTCTGTGCAGCGGTGAATGGGCGGGAGGAGACGGTCTGTGCAGTGGTGAATGGGCGAGGGGAGACGGTCTCTGCAGCGGTGAATGGGCGGGAGGAGACGGTCTCTGCAGCGGTGAATGGGCGGGAGGAGACGGTCTCTGCAGCGGTGAATGGGCGGAGGAGATGGTCTGTGCAGCGGTGAATGGGCGGGAGGAGACGGTCTGTGCAGTGGTGAATGGGCGGGAGGAGACGGTCTGTGCAGTGGTGAATGGGTGGGGGCTGAGAGATTCATAATGACTGCACAGTGCAGACCCTGCTCCCGTCCTGGTGGTTCAGACCGATTGTCTGCAGTTTCTCCAGCAGGAAGGGTCTGATGCAAAGTCCCAGGAGGCAGGTGGGGCTCCCCGGCTGAGCTCATTGCCCCAGGGCCCCCGCAGAGAAAGGCAGGACAGGCCCCAAGGCTGGAAGCTGAAGCCAGACAAATTCCAGTTAGAAATTAGGCCGTTTTTTCACAGCTCCCCAGGGCGGTGGGGGAGTCTCCATTCCTTGGTGTCTTCAGAGCCAGGCTGGCTGCCTTTCTGGATGACACGTTAGCCCAACGCGAGTTCCTGAGCTCAGGACAAGGGGAAGCGGGTGAAAATCTCTGGCTGGCTTGTGTCACGCGGGAGGCCAGGCTAGATGAGCTAATGGCACCTTGGGTGCGCCTCGTTAGGGCGCTGGCCGCGCTCTGCACACTCCCTTCCTGTTCGGAAGGGCTAGAATCAAGGGTCTGACTCTGATTGCGTAGAACGCTGCGCCCGCGCCCCCAGGCTGAGAGCGGCTGTCCCAACACAGGGGGTGGTGAGAGCCGCTGCTCCGACATGGGAGTGCAAGCAGCTCTCGGAGCCAGGGTGCTGGTGAGGTTGGGCGGCGGGCGGGTGGGGGGAAGGGGTGCGGAGCAGAAGTTTGTCAGCTAGAAAAACTGAGCCACTGATGGGACCCGGGGGCCAAGGTGGGACAGCTGGGCCCATGCGAGGGCAGACCAGGGGAGGGCAGGAGGCATCAGGGCGCAGGCTGGGGGGGGGAGCTGGGGGCACAGAAGGGAGTTCATTCCCAGGCGCTGTGTCTGGGCTCAGAGCTAAAGTTTCCCAATTTGAGGGGAGCTTCAGTTCTGGCGCTGACTCGCCACAGAGCAGAACCGGGACTTGATTAGGTTCCCCCCCCGAACCCCCAAACCATATTCTAGACCCCCCGAGACGGACGAGCTGAGATGTCCCCCTAGCCTGCAGGCCACGCGATGCCTCAGACCTTCTGGGCAGTAAGTGCGGACGTGGAGCCAGCCTCCCAGGTAGGGGGGACCCCACTCTCCATTCAAGCCCTTGGTGCTTCCCTGGGCTGAGGGGGAGCCCCGTTCGCCAGGCTCTCCTGCCCACGTCTCACTCTGTTAATAGTTCAGCCGTGTGGCCAGCCGCAGCCCTAGGGGGAGAACCCCCTGCTCCATGGCTTTGGGGTGCTGCATCTTTCTCAGCTCATCTGCTGCTATCAGTAGCTTTGATAGCGTGGACGGAGAGAAAATCAATATGCAGCTTAAATCCATCTTCAGCAACTTCGTTTGGGAGCTAAATCCGGCCAGCGGGAGAATGATAACCCTGGCATCATCCGCTTGGGAGCCTCTGTTCCTTCCCCTCCCCTTTCCAAAGCCAAATCCGCCTCCCTCGGTGCTATCCTTTCTCTGCGCCGTCACAATCCACGGTGCAAATGGGATACGTTAACTTTCCCTGCGTTTGCAACCACTGCTAATAATCCCTGAAGGCTGCGGCCTGCCCCTCTCACCGGCTCTTCAGAAAGGTGCATGTTTCACAGCGTCAGGGCTGAGCTGTTTTCTCTCCAGAATATTAAGTGAATTTAGGTGGAGGTGCCAGCTGGATGGACTGATCTATTGTATCTTTATAATAGCGAACGCTGGGAAGCGAAGCCTTCCGTTACTGATGGGTGACTATTAACGTTTGGCCTTTTCTCTAGTGCCTTTCTGCGGCTGATCTCAAAGCACTTCCGAGCAGGAGTATGTTTGGCCTGTGCCCAATTTAGAGTTGGTCAGGAAAGGATCTTCCCTGTGAAAAGTGTCAGCAAAAGTGATTTTTTTCTATTAAATTGTGTTTGGTTTTTTTTCAATAGAAAAACTGAAGTTTTTTCAACCGTCAAAAACTTGAAATTTTTCAGCCAATTGGGGGAAATTTTTTGGTGAAACCAAGAACTTTTGCCCAGCTGGCCGAAATGTTTCCATTTCTGTTTCCCAAACGCTGTTAGATTTGGGGGGTTTCATTCAGAGGTGTAGATTCATAGAGCAAGGCCAGAAGGAACCATTATGATCAGTCTGACCTCCTGCATAATCCAGACCAGAGAACGTCACTCCATGGTTCCTTCAAGCTGTAGCTTCTGTCTGAGCCAGGGCATGCTCCTAGAAAGAGCTGTCCAGTCTTGATTTAAAGAATGCAAGTGCTGGAGAGCCCAGGTTAATTATTCTCACATGTGCCTCTTCTCTTGCCTGAATGTGAGGTGGGGGTGCGTCCTGTGCCTTGCATATAAAAGTGATGGGGCCTCCAAGCCAGCGTCCCATCAGCTCTGAGGACGGTCTTGCCCAGCAGCAGTAGGAGCCGAGGACTTTCCTAGAGCTGGGGGGGATTTTTCAAAGAAACGTTTTGGTTGGAAAATGGTGATTTGTCAGAACAGAATGTGTCGGTTTTGACTGCAGTGTGGGTGGGAAGGGTTCTCAGGCCCAGGGTGGAATTTCTGGTCAAAACCAGAGAGTGTGAAATGGGAGACCCAGGTTCAGGGCTTGGCGCTGAATCAAACTGCGTGGATCTTGAACCTGGGTCACTGGCACCCGGGTGAGTGCCCTCTGCCCTGGGCTGCTGGTGTTCCTGGGACCGAGCTCGCCTTGTAAAATCTCAGCTCTCGGCTTTGCTCCCATGCGGAATGAAAACAAAGGTCACAACCTTAAGATTTGTCACGAAATGGAATGAAACCTCATTTTCCAGCCAGCTGCTCCCTGACACTGGGGCTGTTTTGGATCGACGTGAAGGTGTTTCCTGAGGCAGGGTATCTGGCACGTCTTAAACCCTGACTCTCGACGAAATCTGATGGCTACGTTCCCCCAGAGTCTGAGAAGATCCTGTGCAAGCCGGTCGAGAACAGGGCCGCTAGTCCCCTTCTCGCCAGCACCATCTCTCCCCACGGGCAGGACGTGCCTGAGAGTGCTCTTCTGCCCCGGGCCCGGGCCCCAGCGGGCTATTCTCGCAGGGAATCACAGCTGCGTGTGGAGAAGAATCAGACAGCCGGGCGTAGCTGCCATTTCACAAGCTTCTCTCCGTTAGAAGGGCATCGCAGTCTCAGCTGTAACTCCAGCAGCGTAACTCGCGTCATGGCGGGCTCAGTTTTCACGGCCTTCGGGCAGCGTGATTCACCTTTACGCTTGCGGGTCCTGGCGTTTATCGCACTCGTTGGAAACGGGTTATCTGGTTTGCGTTACGGCGGCACCTGGAGCCCCCAGCTGAGATCAGGGCCATGGGTCCTGGGAGCTGCAGGGCGAGAGATGGGCCCACTAGGCCATGCTGCCCCTCCCTGGCGCTTGCTGGAAGGACCTGAAAGCTCCTTTGCCTTTCTCCAGAATGCAAACCTGGCTTTCACACCTGGCTCTCGTCTCTCCCGAGACAGACCCGCCTCCAGCTCGGAGTCCTGCACCTCCGTCCTCCCTCCAGCAGGTGAACTAGCCTGGAGCTTTCTCCTGGCCCCATTGGACTCTCTGTCATGTAGGTAGCAGAGCCAGTGGGCAGCGAATTGGCTGATGCCAGCTCCTGCGTCTAAGCAGGCTCCGGATCCCTTCACTTCCCGCCTGGCTGGTGGTGACGTCCTACCTCAAGTTACTAGCATGATCTTCCTAAATCCCAGAGCTGCTTAGGTCCTTAATCTGTGCGGAAGCCATTAACCCTTCCCGAGATCTCGCTAACCAGCTTTTCCCATGGGTCCTGGCGAGAGAGATTTAAAAAAACGCTTTGGGGTGGAGGACCCCTGCCCCGGAACCTCCCCGCTCTGTGTGTAGCATGGGCTGGGTTTGCATCGCTCCCTGGCTAGCGGCAGGGCTCCTCGGCCCTGCCGTCCTTTCCTAAGACGTGACTGCTCCGGAGATGCCCGACCCTGATCCCATTGTCCTCCCTTGCAGGGAATACGGAATGACGGAAAGTGGCATGCTCCATGTGGGAGACTGGAGGTAGCTCCTGAGAGAGACCTTTGTCCTGTGGAGGTCTGGCCTTATCCGGCCCTCATTGCTGTCACGGATCATCAGGAGCTTTTCTCTACACACCCCTGGGAGGTCGGGGTGTATTAGCCCCACTTCTTACAGGTGGCGAACGGAGGCACAGGGTAGGTAAGTGAGTTAACTAGGGTCACATAAGAGCCAGGCTCCTAAAAGTGTAACAGCAACAGACCATGGGCGCTTGCCACAGGGGCAGGAGAAAACGGGGGGCTTCAGGCCAGTGCTAGTTCTGCATCGGTTATCCCGCGTCCTGGAGAGACGCAGCCATGGGACCTTGGGGCATGTCACAGATCCAGCAGGGCTGCAGCTAGTCAGGACTTGGAGAGGGAAACACGCCTGCTGCAGAAAGGCGTGGTGGCCAGTTAGTGGGAGGCGTTCTAGGCAGTGCCTGTCCCCCGGCGCTGGTAAAACAGCCTCCCTACAGCGCCAGCCCTCTGGCTTCGTCACTAGTCTGTCAGGGCTCCGTCGTGCCTGCCTTGCCCCGCTATCCCTTTCCCTTCGTTTCTGAAGGAGCTGAGCCCTTTGGCTCAGTTTGTGACTGGGAAGCGGCAGCCCCCGAGGCGTGACAGTGAAGAGCGAGAATCCGTTTGTGCTCCCAGAGCACAGAACCTTTCATGAACGGGGCTCAGCGCTCCCCACTGTTCACCAACCGCCTTCAGCTGCAGTAAGGTGGGCTAGAACGTTCCTCTCCGGGTACATGAGGGGAAACTGAGGCACGGAGGCTTGCCCAAAGTCTAACTGGAATGTAGTGGCAGGTCCAGGAAGAGCCCTCAGGACTCCAGTGTTGCAGTCCTGCCTTCTAACCTCACTGCCAAAAGGGGTCCCCTCCACCTCACCCCATGCCTAGACGAGTGCACTACACGCATGGTGTCCACATGCATTCTGGCCCCGCCGCCGCCTACACACTGAGTGCTTTTTGCGCCTGTCTAGGCGTTCATCTCCCCCCTTCACTGACGGCTTGAGGACGGCGCAGAGGTAATAAATCCACTTGCTGGGGTGGGATGGGAATGGAAAGTCCTGAGATTCCAGAAATAGCTGGAATTTCCCAGGGTCGGTGCTCAGTGTGTGAGCCATGGTATGTGGGCACCTCTGCGCACTGGCTACCTCGTGCCAAGGGTGTGGCTGGACGCCTGCTTCTGTAACAAGGCGAACTCCGGCCTAGCGAAAACCTGGGCTTGCTGGGCGGGCATGTACCCCCCATGCAGCCTGCGTCTGCTGCGAGCGGGCGGGAGCCAGAGCGGCCTACACGCAGGGCCCTGCGCTCTGACAACGGTGTGAAAAGCAGCCGGGAACATCCTAACCCTTCTCCGCCCGACAGCCCCTCCACACTCCCCGACTGCGGCACGTCTAACGAATCCCTGTGGGGCGTTAATCCCGAGTGTGAGCATGTCAGATTGCCGTGGATTGAACAAGGGGATTCGCGTCCAACAATTCCCCCGCCACCCCCCATGGGAAGTAGGAAATATAATTGCCACGGGCTGGCCTGACCAGGTAGGAGAAACCTCAGCCTATGGACATAGACATGGACACCGTGTGCCCAGCCAGCGGTGTCGCAGCGCGCAGAGTCCTGCATGGGAGCCCAGCGCTGTCTGTGCTGCATAGGGGCACGTGCCTGGCCCCGTCTGCCCCGCAGGAGGCACCGCGGTCACTCTTTAATGCACTCGCAAAGGACCCAGCCATCTCATCGGGGAGGGTCGGGGAGTCGTCGCCTTGGCGCACAACTGGGCAGGTCGTTGTAGGGAAAGAATCGCCCTTGTCACGCACCAGCCTTCCCAAACAAACTGTCTTCCAGCCTCTCTGAGTGATTGAATGCCTGCCACTTCTATTTCCCCTGGCCCAGCTGCTCTTCAGAGTGCTGGCCCGGCTGGGGCAGCCTCCCTTTGTCAAGCGCTCACGGAGCAGATGCGGTGGTGGCTGGGCCTTGTTAGATGATGAAAGGGAAGTGCCTGTTAGTTTTCGCTAGCACGGGCTTGGCTGTTTGCAGCAGAGGCAGCAGCGAGTGTAAACTGCTTACAGGTGTGGAAAGGAATCTGTATTCCCAGGGGCGCCGAGGTTTCCAAGCCAGAAGGGACCGTTATGTGGATTTAGTCTGACCTCCCTCCGGCATCAGTGTCAACTCTCCTGCTTTTATCTCATGTCTCATGGTAGCTGGTCAAGGCAGGAGGAAATCTCGGCTTTCGTTCAAAAAGCGTTTCTAATACTGACGATTGCAGAAGAAACGTGAAATGAACACAGCCGGATGGCTCAGAAAGCAAAGACAGGAACTCCAAACTCTTCTTATTGTTAAGCCGATCTCCTGATTTCCGGGGGGCCAGGCTCCTGGTTTCTGAATGCTTGGGGGGTGGGGCCAGGCCAGAGATTCCGGCACTGAGCCCAGGAGCCCTGGCTTGAACGAGAGCAGCTCTTCTAGAGAGGCAGCAGTGGCTGGAATTCGGAAATGCCAGCTCCGAGGGTGCTGGTCCTGAGGGCTCGCTCCCCGCTCCGTGCATTGGGGTAACGACTGTCTTGGCCCTTGGGAATCACACGCTTACATACTCCACTGGTCTTCAAAAGCAACGTCGCTGCTGGTGGCCTGCCCATGGCAATGAAAGAGGCCTAATGTTAGCTGCTGTCGGCTCTGGCCTCACCTACGCTGTCTTGCACCTCTGGGCGGAGAAGCACGGTAGACAGAGCCCGGCAAGAAGGGCCAAGTTCTTCCCTTCCTCCCTCTGGGGGAAGGAAGAAAACTCCGTGGGGTTCCCCGCTAGCCTTCCCCCAGCCTCCCTCGACTCTCAGCCACGAACAGAGTGACTGCCCCTGCTCCGGTGCCTTCCTGGCGGTGGTTTGGGGAGGGGTGACTCTTCACACAACACACTGTCAATCTGTGGAACTCCTTGCCAGAGGATGTTGTGAAAGGCCAAGACTATAACAGGGTTCAATAAAGAACTAGATAAGTTCATGGAGGATAGGTCCATCAATGGCTATTAGCCAGGCTGGGCAGGGATGGTGTCCCTAGCCTCTGTTTGCCAGAAGCTGGGAGTGGGCGACAGGATGGATCACTTGATGATTCCCTGTTCTGTTCATCCCCTCTGGGGCACCTGGCATTGCCCACTGTCGGCGGACAGGATACTGGGCTAGATGGACCTTTGGTCTGATCCAGCTATGTACATGTTCCTACATGCGGGCCAAACAGCTGCTTTCGTTGCCGGCTGACCCTGTCTGACTTTGGCGCCTGGCTCTGTGTGAGAGAGAGAGGCTGAGGGGGGCTGATCCAGGGTGTGTCCAGGGCTGCCTGCAATTGGAACCAGCCTGGTCAGCATGCTGCTTGGTGTCCGAATGGAGTGGGGGTCTCCTTCCCCAGCAGCAGGAATCTCAATATTTGGGTCTCATTGCAGGCCCTGGCCTAAAACGCTGGGATCTGGCTGCTGAGAGTCACAGAAGTAGCCCAGAGTTGGCCGGGCCCCTGTTGGGCAGTTTTCTGGCAGAGGCTGGTCTGGTGTTGGCTCTCAGCCGGCGTGGTACGTGCTCTGTGCTCTGTGCTGGCGGAGAGGTCGGACTAGCAGCGTTCAGAGCTTGCAGGGAGTTCGGGCCTGTCTGAGCTCGACCCCCCAGCAGCGCTCCGCTCTTCGCCATGAGCCGGTCCCTGCCACGCTGGAAAGGCTGAGAGGTCGGGGGCTTGCGTAAGCCGGCACCCCCCGCACTGCAGGAGCCAGGGGTTGAGCCCTCTGCAGATTTTCCTGTGTTTTTTGGGGCAGTCGCTGACTGCTGCCTAAGGGAGCGAGCGGGGCCCGGATCCTGCAGAACCTCCGAGATTAACGAGTCTTAGCACGCCGCTTGGGCCCGTCTGGCCTAGGAACCTTCCCCCTTTCCCCCTTTCGCCAAGTCCTGCAACCTCCGCTCCCTTGTGGCAGAATGACAGGGCTGGGTTTAAATAGCCGGGGGTGATTCACAGGGTATTTAACACGGTCAATGGTGCTCGCTGGGTATTCTAGACACACACACACCTCCGCCCCCATGCTGATTGCACGGACCGGGCGGCAGTGGGTTCCTGTCGCTAATCGCCTGCCCAGCTCAGAGGGGAGAAGAAACGCGCCGAGAAGGCTGCTGGTGTGATTGCTGCCCAAGCGTGAGTCTCTGCTCCGTGTCTCGCCGCTGTCAATATTTCGTGACCTACTTAGCTCCGCCGGGCTGCGCTGTGCGCCGTGATGTGCTCCGTGTGGGTTGCTATGGTGCCAAGTGGCTGGGGAGGGGGAGCTCAAGGACCAGCCCCAAAGGTCTGTCTGCACGGCAGAGCTAATTCCAGCTCTTACCCGGGTGTTGCCTCCACCTCCCGCCCACCCCCGCACACAAACCCAGGTGTGGTGCTCTCAGCCCGTCCCAGGAACAGGCGCTGCTCTCCCTCGGGCTGGGCCCCCCGCCCGCACTGCTGTGCATGCTGATGCTCCTCTAACACCATCACTTCCCCCGCGTGTCAGGACAGACCCGCTCTCCCGCTATGCACTGGGCGGCTCAGCTCAGTGCAGCACCAAGAAGCCTGCCCGGCGCTGCCCTGCGGCTCCAGGGGGAAGGCTGAGGGTGGCGCTGCTGGCTGGGCGTACAGCCCGGTTAATTTCCATGGCCTTACGCCCAGGCTCTGCCTGGCTGCCCCAGTGCGGAGCACTGGGATGAAACCAGACACAGGTTACTGTTGCTATTACAGTGCCAGCAGCGACTGGGGCCCCACTGTGCTGGGTGCTGCACAGACACCCCTGGAGACCTGACGATCTAACTAGACAAGGGGGTGGAGGGGAAATTGAGGCACATACACAGGAACGGACATGCCCAAGGTCACACAGCAGGTCAGCAGCAGAGCCTTCAACAGAACGCTGGTCTCCGGAGTCCCCGCTCAGTGCACTGTCCACATCTGCTGCACTCGGGCTGGTTTTGAATTCCCCACCCCCACCCCCCCACCCCCGGTTAATCCTGGTTCAGCTCCGTCCACACTAGCGATGGCGGGAGCCCTAGCCGAGGCGGACTGCCGCCGCTCTTTGCAGCACCACAGCCGACCGTCTTGTGCCCACTGGCCGGGGTGACGCAAGGCCAAACGCTGGATCCGCGGCTCATTTCCACGGGGGCTGCCCATGCTGCGAGCGTCAGTGGAGATGGAGCAGCATTGGCAAGGATGGAGATTCGCCTGGTCGGGGCCGGTGCACAGAAATCCACCCTGGTGCTCAGAGCTGAGTGGGAATCACAGCAGCCGTGCTTCCCAGGAGCGAAGCATAAACCAGCGCAGCCTGCAGAGACGTCTCCGTGAGGGAGGTTCCTGTCGCTATTGGGAGGCGCCCTGATGTTACAGAGGCAGTGGGGGTATAAAACCCCCAGACAGACCGACAGACTTCCCTGCAGAGCGGTACGAACTGCCCCTTCCCTTCGTGGGATGTGATGCCCACTGGACACTGTTCCTAGAAAACCTTTGCGAGGCCTCCCAGCGGGGACACTCCTAAGAGAAGCAGTAACATGGCATCTGTGTCACCTCACTTTTCACACCCCATTAAGTACAAAAAACAAAGAAGAGAAAAATCAACGTTTTTCAGTCTAAATGGAGTTGCCCCAGAATCTCTAGCTTGCCGCCGAATCCAGGGACCTCATGGGAGGCTTTAGGCCTCCTTCATCCCAATCCTTTGCTTTCGACTGGCTAACGTGAGGTATCTTTGTCTCGCCTGTCTCCTGCCCCGGCTGCCAGAGCCGGCTCTACGCTGTTTGCAGAACTGATGTTATTAGAACAGCCAGAAACCAGGGCCCAGGGTGAAGTTTGACTCCAAGAAGGAAAAACGTACATTTGTCTCCCCTGCTCAGATGATGGGTGTGTCTGCGTCTCTTCCTTGAGGAGTTCTGTACAATCGTTCCCATCTCCCAGCTGGGGGACTGAGACACAGAGAGGTGAAGTTATACAGGGAGGCTGCGTTTCAGAACTTCCTGGCAGCGTGAAGCTCAGATTTGGACAGCGCACAGGACTGGGACGCGGGAGCCCTGGGTTCTGTGTCCCGCTCTGTCGCTGACCTGCTGGATGACTTTGGGCAAATCGCGTCCCCTCTTTGTGCCTCAGTTTCCCCATCTGCAAAATGGGGATAACAATACTGACCTCCTTCGTAAGGCATTCGGGGAGCGATAGCTGCTGATTTTCAGCTTTTCACCCCACTCCGTTCTGCGTGCATCCCAGTTTGTTATTGTAGGGTTGATCAGCTGGATTGCCCATGCCAAATTGTAGGATTATTCTTGCGTGGCAGGGCTAGGGTTATTGTGGCAGTCCTTGAACAGAGGGGGTCACAAACAGCATGCAGGCAACTGCCTCTCTTCTTTTGAAATCTGAGCCCAGCAGTGTCCAGGTCCAGGGAAGCAGCTCTGCCTTATGGCCTGACTCCAGTTCGAGAGAGCCAGCCCTCCTGCTGCTTGCTACAGCTCCCCCCAGAAGAGATGCATCACACAAGTAACAAGGATGCACTGTGTTTTCAAAGTCTGTATGCTGCTCGCTAAGAAACTACCTGGATGTAGGTAACAGGCCATCTGCTGCCTCCTGCCATAGCACTGTGTCCCAGCTGCTCAGGAGAGCAGGGCTGCGGCACACGCGAAGAGAGGATGGGTATTTACTGAAGAGAGGATGGGTATCTCTTGTCCCCCCCCCCCCAGTCTGTAAGGCCAGCTGCATGGGGCGGGGCTGGGGTGCTTTGATTCCACACCCGACAGTCTCGCTGGGATTAAAAGTAGAACCCCCAGCCCCTCGAGTTCCTCTGCTGTGTGTAGGGAGGAGCAGGGCTGGGGGGCTGGGCAAATGCCAAGAGTCTGCGGGCGGAGGAGAGGGGTTGGGGGAGTTGGGGGGGCAGGGGACACGCTCCTGCTCAGCCATAAACTGTGGGCCTGATTCTCTGCTCTCAGGGTGTGACTAGACGAGGGAAATGTGCCGTGATTACACCGACATAGGCCCCAGCGCAGGCAGGCTGCATCCGTGCAAAATGGGGCTTCCACCAGGGTCACTTAGCGCTCAAAAAAGCCCACAAATCCACTGCCGTATGGACAGGGCCTGGCTTCTGCAGCAACCCCATGGCAATGAATGGAGCTAGGGTGAAATTCACCCCGGCCAGCAAGAGCCTGAGGCACCACGTCTAGCCCAAGTGATACTAACGCCTTGAGCTGCCGGCCCTGCAAGAAGGGGTGTCAATCCCCCCCGCCCCCCGAGGCTAACAGAGAGCAGCCTGGAGCCCTCTGGCTGTTAAATAGATGGGGGGGGGGTTACTTTTATTTCTGCCTCCCCCCAAGTAGTGCAACTTTAAAAAAAAAACCCAGAAACAAAATTTCATGCACTAAATATCAGGGCCTGGGATTCTGCAGAGACCTGGCTTTATAATTGGATCTGTCAAAAACCCGTCACACTTAATGTGCAGCTGTCAACAAGACGTGTTGTTACTTGCTGCACTTCAAGGATGCTGTGCTTCCCCCACCTCTTCCCGATGACACACCAGAGCGGAGTCCAGCACAGATTGCCCCTACACTGGGTGCCCCAGCCGGCCCCTCCCATCCTGGAGAGACTTGGAGTGACACATCCATCAAATTAACTCGCTGCAAACTGGGCTTGAAAACAGTAAGTCCATCCTTCCCCACGGAAGCGTCTCTTGTTTTCTCCTTAGGAGCCACCTGCAGTCGGAGTGTTTGGATAATGGGCCAGATCCTCTGCTGGTGTCAATGGCGCTATCGCAGTTTAGACAGCTCAGGATCTGGTCTGTGATTTTAGACTTGCATGCAAGGGGCGTGTTTGGGTAATGAGCCAGCTCCTTTGCTGGTGTAGATGGCCGGAGCTCCGCTGAAGTCCAAGCCCATTGACCCCAGGTGGGGATCTGGCCCAATATTTCCGCTCTCCAGTGTGCTACTAATTTTTTATTTTCCTCCTGCGGCCTAATAACTTAGCCAGGGTTTTGCAAGTACGCTGGGCTGCCCTGAAGGGATGAGTTACCATAATGCTGTCTTATTTATCATTTCTATAAGGGGGGAAATCTAATTTCTGAAACCAGCCACAAGCCTGGATCCTTCCCCAACCAGCCACTGGAGGAAAACAACGTTCAAGAGCCCAGCTCCTCGGCTGCTGTAAATCGGTGTGACTCTGTTAACATTAGTGCGCGGTGAGCTCCGTTGCCTTCGACGGCGTGACGATGATCTGCATTTGCTGCACATCTGGCCCCACCCAGCTGTGCAGATGTGATTCTCTGCTCTGCGCAGCTCTGAGCTTCTCCCTCGGGCCTCCATCCTACAAAAATGCACCTGTGATTTCAGCAGGACGACTGGAGCTCAATGTTAAGCATGTGTAATCGACTGGGGAGTGTGTTACTCGTCCCTGCCCAGGCCCAGCTACGGACCGTAGGAGTTGGTACGGCCTCAGCTACAGCGCTTGATTCTTTAGCTTACTCGCTAGTCGCTTGCGCGGAGGTCCCTGGGTCGCTCCCTGAGGTTGGCCAAGAGGGGGACTGGCCCATGTGCATGGCAGTGTTTGCAGGATCGGGCCTAGACCCAGGACCCTGCAAGTTGTGGTGTCATTGACAGCCGGGAGTGTGAAATGCAGCTGTGTGAGGCGGTGGAGGAGTCCTAGTGCAGGGTGATTCCCTGAGGCCTTCTAGTCTGACTCGTCCTTCCACACCTCAGCGAAAAGCCACGTCCCAATTGCTTTCCAGCTCCGGAACCTCGGCTCCAGTTGCCAAAAGAATTCCAACCCCTGAGCGCGTTGGGAGTGCGAATACCCTCGCCTGGCGTTGTCCCTCGAGCAAGAAGAGACTTCAGCATAGCTGTGTTACCCATTCACATCACCTGGCTACATTATCCCTCCCTCCGTGCTCCCAGGCCTTCTGTGTTTGACGCCGTCTCTCCCGGTTTGTTGTGTTTGACGAATATTTTAAGCACAACAGGGCAGGAACATCGCCTCTTAGTTGTGGGTAGCAGGCCGCGCACACCCATGGCGCTGCGTCAGTGGAGCTGGGAGCTGATCAATGCACACGGATGTGCCCGGGGACTGCACCGTGTGACATGTTTAGGACTCTGAGATGGGCATTATATTGCACAGCGCCAGTGAGCTGAAAACTGATGCTCTGCCTCTCACGGCACAGCTCCTTGCCAGCTGGGCTAAAGGCCGCGGGGCCCCAGAGCCGTTAATCTGCTCCTCAGGACGCAGTCGTGTAGCTGGGACCGAATCAGCAACGCAAGCTCAGCAGAGTCGTAGAACATATTAAGTGCGCCCTGTCACGGTGCTGTTTGGCCCAAGCGAGGTCAGGGCCGTGGTGCTGGGCACCGAGCACACAGCCAGTGAGGGACAGTACCAGCCTGAACAGCTTACAGTCGAACCAGACAAGACAAAGGGTGGGTGGGGAAACTGAGGCAGGGAGAGGGGAAGTGATTTGCCCAAGGTCTCCCAGCAACTCAGTAGCAGAGCTGGGGACAGAACCCAGATTTCCCCCCCCCCCCACCGAGGCCCTACCCACTGGGCCAGACTGCCTCTCCAGATCTTTAGTGGAGTTGGTTCAAAGCTCATGGTAGAGCTTACACATGGTTTTGCAGAGGCCAGGCTATCTTAGGACCCCCTCAGGTTTTTTCCTGCCATGGGAGTGTGTTGTTACAAACCCAGTTTTGCCTGGGGCTCTGCACCTTCAGACATTGCTGCACCTCGCCACGCTTTCCCTTCTGCTCTAGTGTCGTCACCCAGCCGGCTCTGCCAGCCCCGAGGCCGCACAGAGCGAAAAGGAGGCTAAAACAACCCTTTGAAGGAGAGGAAATGAGATCAGAGAGAGGCGTGGCCGGAGCCTTCCTGTCAGGGGTGTTCTTCTCCTAGGGTGACCAGACAGCAAGGGTGAAAAATCGGGACGGGGGTGGGGGGGAATAGGCACCTATATAAGACAACGCCCCAAATATCGGGACTGTCCCTATAAAATCGGGACGTCTGGTCACCCTCATTTCTCCGGGCCAGATCCCCTTGGGATATACCTAGGACCAGCCTATCTCCCCCCATGCAGCAGCTCCATCAGGATTCCTGCGTGGGGGATATGAGAGGCGCATACCGTGAAGCATGCAGCTCATCTGGCCACAGCTTGCTCAGCCCGCTCATCTCGTCTGTTTCTAGCACGTAAAGGGCTGCGTCGCTTCCCTGATCTCGACCTCGGAAAAAGTGACCAGTTCAAATGTGCATTGACAATGCTTGTGCCATCCGAAGAGAATGAACCCCTCCCGAAGCCTGGCTTTGTCCAGGTGAGGCTGGGAGCCTTGAAAGCACTGTTGTGTTTTCAACAGGGTGGCTGTGATGTTTGAACCTGGGACCCTCAGCATGTCGCCCTTCCGCTCACATGGTAGAGAGAGTTCTCTTCAGCTGCTGGTAGTAGCAAGTTGTTATCCTCTCAGTGCGCCCACGTTGGTTCACTGCAGGTGTGTCCTTGGGCATGTCATTCATCCCTCCCCTTGCCTCAGTTTCTCCAGCTGTGTAATGGGGCTAATGAGACCTGGTTACTCTGCAAGGGTGTTGGCTGAACGCTCATACAGCACTGAGGGGTGATTATAGGAAGAGGGAGAATTACATTACAATGTGATGGGCCGGTGTCTCAGGCACTGGCCTCTGGCTTTGCAGGCTGAAATTACATGTAGGTCCCTGACTCGTCTAATTGCCAGGTTTGTCATTTCAATCGGGCGCAGCCATGGGTGTGACATAAATCTCGCCTGCCAAATTGCACCCACACTTCTGTTTTGCCTGCCCAAATGTCAGCCTGCTGGAAAGCATGTTCTCCTGCAGCTGCCCTGCTCTCCGGCTGGCTGCGTGCGTAGGGACGCTAGCAGGCTTTGGGGCCTGGGATTGGTGATAATATTCTGCCGCCTTCAGGGAACCAGAACAGAACTGGGGGGTCGTCTAGACCACCGTTCCTTTTCCTACTACACTAAGGTGCTCTGGGCCAATATTCCACCTCCTGCTCTCGGTCCCTCTAGGCTGGTACCCGGCTTCCTGCCACCCCGGAGAAGAGTGCTCGCCGTCCTGTCCTCCAAAACATCGGCGGCAGCACCTTGAGAGGTGGGCAAAACTCCTCTGCATAAGACCATTGGGCAAGTGCACTTCCATCTGCACCCCCTGCGGACTCACCCCCCAAAGCCTGTGGATTGGACGGATCTCCCCAGCATCACAGCTCACCCCACAACCGTTACAGCGCGGCACACTAGTCCTGCAGGGAAAGCGTCAGCCGTCAGCCCGGGTGCCCCATGTGAAGTGCCACGACGCAGCTGCCCTCTGATGTGACAGGACTACAGCAGGGACACGCTTAAGGCTCTTCTTTGGTGTAGCTTCAAACACATAACAAAATCCAGCAATGCAACAGTTCTTAGCAGAAAAAAGGAGCCTGAGAGATTATCCCGGAGCTGAGAGACAGCTTGGCCGCCCCACGGAGATGGCAGGTGTAGTGTTTTACTTTGCAGGTGCTATTCTCCGCCTGTGGGTCCGAGCTGATCTAGACTTTTCTGTTCAAAGGACCTTGTTGTCCCTTCATAGCAGCCTGGGTTGACCTTCCGGGGTGATTCATTGACAGGTGCTACTAATTAATCAAATACTTCCACGGTGGCGGGAGGCGTGAGGACAGTTCCCCAGCAGGGGGCCTTCTCAGATTCTTCTCTTGCTATTTTTTATTTTAAGGAAACCGTTCTTTCTGCAGATCAGTTTAGCTCCGTGTCTTTCCCCTGTGTTTTGCGTGAAGGAAGAGGAAGGCCTGTACATCGTGCATGCACGCACACACGTGTGCCCTCCCAAGAGTGTTCACCAGCACCACTTCTGCCTCCGCCACTAGGGTCTCTGCAGCGTTCCCAGCTGGGGGGACGAGAAATCTGCCTGGGGACTGGAACCCTCATAGTGTTAAAACCAGGGTCATAGGCTCGAGTTCAATGTGAAATTCCACTTGCATATGTCGTAGCTCTTCACGGTTCTGTCTTAAACTCCCATGTCCAGGGAGGAAGGTGTCACGGACTCACAGATCGTGCCCACTCTTGGCCCCATGCGGTCTGGCCCTTTCAGTGAGACAGCCCTTCTCGGGGGTCCACTCTCTCTTGGGAGGCAGGCCTGAGCTTCCAGAGCTCTGGGTTCCGTTCCTGACTCTGCCACAGACCCCCAGGGTCACTTTGAGCAAGTCACTTCATTTCCCTGGGCCTCAGTTCTCCCTCTGTAACGAGGAGGGGAGAGTTCTCTCTTCCCCGTCTCTTTGGACTGGAAGCTGTTTGGGGCAGGGACTTTCCCTCACTATGCATCTGTGCAGCACCTGGCACGTTGGGGCCCATTGTCAGTACTATAATATAATGGCATCTGTCTCATCACCACTGCGCTGTCCCCGTGGTGTCTTAGCTAAGTGCATGCAATTTCTCCACAGTGCTGCCCCGAGCCGTGTCAGGGCTCCGACTGTCTGCACCAACTGGTGAGTTTAGCAAATCTTATTAACGTTTCTAAAAGCCCTTTTCATGCTTTAGACAAGAGGACAAAATTCTGGGCACGTCAGTGGTTTTTGCTCGTAAAGATGGCGCGTGTAACACAGAGACGTCTAAGTGCCGATTATGCTTGTGGACAGATCCAATTTGTACTTTCTAGCTCTGCAGCCTTGAGTGCTTAGCCGATTTTTTTCGGTGTGTGTGTGTGGCGGAATGTTTTTAATGTGTTCCTGGAAATTCTTTGAAGACCTTTACTTTCCACAGCCTCTATGCAAAGCCTGGCTGTGCAGGGGGACTTGTAGCTATGGTGCTGCTGGGTGGGTTTTGTGTTTTTTTCCCCAGGAGATACGGAATGATGCTGGATATTTGGCTAATCTGAAATTCAGGGATGGGTCTGCCAGGATTCCATCTCCTCCGCTGCGTGCTCCACGTGGGAACCGGGCAGGGAGCAGGGAGTGAGGTCCAGTGAGTTAGAGCTAGGGAGCGGGAGCTATATTTTCAAAAGTGGCTAGTGGGTTTGGGTGCCATATTGGGCCCTGATTTTCAGAAAGGGCTCAGCACCTGCCTTCTGAGAACCTGACCCCTTAAGGTGTCTTGGAACAGAGCAACAACAGTGGAGATGCCCCAAATCGCTCGCCATTTTGAAAAACTTTAATTTCCTAGTTCCCAATTTCCCCTAACTTGTGCCAGGACTCCGGGCTTCTATTCCTAGCTCTGGGGTCTAGAGTAGTGGGCTGGGAATCAGGACTCAGGGTTCTCTGTAAAGAGAGTGGTGTCTACTGGTTAGAGCTGGGGGGGGCCTGGAAGTCTGGACTCCTGGGTTCTGTTCCAGCTCTGGCAAGGGAGTGCAGTCCAGAGGAGCCAGGGAGTCACCTCTGCTTCCTTCTACTCCTAGTTTTGTCGCCGATTCACTGTGTGGCTTTGGGCAAGTCGTTGCCCCTCTTTGTGCCTCAGTTTCCCCATCTCCCAGTTGGGAAGTGGAGCCTTCACAAGGGGGATGTATCAGACTACGACCGTAAAGCAGATCCGTCGCTGAGGGGGGGCGGCCAAGCTAGGTGCTGCTACGAAGCGTGGATGTGTGGTTCTGTTTGTCACCCCAGCAATCAAACCCTTGTCGCCTGTGTTTGATGAAAGGCCACGACACGTGTTACCTTTTGATTCCTTCTCTTTATTTATTTTTTTCCCTTCATTTGTCCCTGGGAGATGAGCCTTGGTCTGGAACTTATTAGTCACAAAGCCCTAACCTCTCGCGCATTCTTGCTATCTGAGAAATGAATTATTAATGGTGCATTAAACAGAGCCTGGAAAGGGGCCCCGGGACACTGATAATCAGGAGCTAATTGAGGAAGAAATGAGATACCGCTCCCATCGCAGAGTGAGGAGCGTGCCGCACTGTGATACCAAAGGTGACCCTGCTGCAGCGGCGGGGCTGCCAGCACCGGGCGAGCTGCTCACAAACTATCACTGAGGGGCCAAGGGCACGGCGGGGGGAGACTTGCTCTTCCTGGCTCTGGGACTGCATTCAGGCTTCCTCGTCCCTGCTTTAACCATTAGCCCACGCTCCCATCCCAGAGCTGGGCTAGAACTCAGGAAGACCGAGGTGAAACATAAGCTGGCTCGGGGGGAAACGCTGCCTGCCAGTGAGATTTCATCCCACGGGGAAATCCTTCGCACAAGGAGGGGCGAGGAACCCCATCTCTGGAGACGTTTTCAACCAGCCTCGATGAACGATGGGAGAATGCGCTCTGGGGCACAGGCCTGCCCCGGATGCAGGGAGAGACTGGGACTTTCCTGCCTCTCTAACGCTGGTGTCCCAGATCCTCGGCTGGTGCAAACCAGCAGAGCTCCCATGGTGTCGGTGGAATGACACCAGTTCACACCAGCCGAGCCCGGGAGATGGATTCCCAGGCCCGGAACGTGTCGCTCAGCGAAGGCCAGAAAGAAATATACGCAAAGCTGGTGCCTGCCTTCCTACACGAGAAGACCTTGAAACAGTTTGGATGCAGATGAAGAGTTGGTTTTAATCCCTCCCGCCACGCGCGCACACACGCTCCACCCCACCCATGAAACGAAATCCACAAGCACAGCTGGTTTTCGGCCCCTGCCCTCCAGAATCGCCCTTGCCAATGTGCAGTACAGACCACGGCGAGCAGCAGGGAATGTCGGCTGCTAGGTTCAGGGGTGGGGGGCGAGCAAGGGGGAAGGCATGGAGCCCCCCCCCCGCTGTGTTTAAAGCCTCAAGCAGCCATCTTCCTGCTGCAGAGGGCAGGCCAGAGCAGAGACCTTTCACCAGGAACCGCAGGAAGGTGCTACCCAAAGCTCTCCCCTACCAGCCTGGTAGTGACGGCGCCTGAGTGGCAAGAGACTTCTGCCACCTCTGTGGTGATGACGATCATCGTATGCGAGTGTGGTGGCACAGCAGTGAGCAGCCCCCCCGCACCTGGCACACACGCACGCGCTTGCCAAGGAAGTTCATGAGCGGGATCCTGCAGCGATGGAAACCCACCTGCCCCGAGCGGTTCTGGTTTGAATTCCCCCCTCTGGGAGGGTAACCCCCATAGCCGGCCCTCCCAGCCCACCAGCCCCAGCCGACCTCTCCTGGCTGCCGAGGGAGGACGGAGGCAGCTCTTCGGATTCTCCATCCCTGAAGCCATTCTCACCCCTGACCTCCGTAGGCTGCAGCAGAACGTGCCTGTCTCTGCTCTGGGCAAGGCCTGGGCGTTGTGTCCCCCAGCTTCCATCTCTGCCTGCCGGTCACTGAGCCTGTATTTGCTAAGAATCGGCCTCCGTTTACTCCCTGGGGGGCTGGGGCTGGCAAGGGAGAACGCCAGGGAGAGCGGGGCCTAGGGTGACCAGACAGCAAGTGTGAAAAATTGGGACAGGGGGTGGGGGGTAAGAGCAGCCTATATATAAAAAAAAAACCCCAAAATCAGGACTGTCCCTATAAAACCGGGACATCTGGTCACCCTAGTGGGACCCCGGTGGCGTCTGGAGAACCCGGCCTGTAGGAAGTTGTCAGGAGTCTCGTCGAGCTCTATATGTAGATTAGCCTTTTGCATTATTCATACGGGGACGCATTCTACTAGGCAGCGGAATGATGAAAGCAGGAGGGTAATTGGGGCCAGAGAACGCTCTGTCCGGATCTCCGGGAAGGACACAGCTTTACGGTGAGAGTAAGAGTGATGCTGCTGGGATCCAACGTGCATGTGAGACAGACAGACAGACCCACCCCTGCTGCAGCCAGCTAACGAGCAGGCAAATTATTTCCAAGGTCCAGTCGATGGCAAACCTTTCGCTGTCACTCCCTGATCACTGGAGACAGAGTGAGCCCCCCGCGCTGGGCCTGCTCGGCCCTGCTCTCTGAGCCCATTCCTGTGCAGGACAGGGGTCGGCGGGTGCAGGCTCCCATCTCGGCCAGACGCAGCTAACCCCTTGCAGGGCACAGGTGGAAATATCCGTGATTAAACCAAACTGCAGCATGAGGTGTCACCACACCGGGGCGCAGTGATCCCTGCCTGGCTGATCTGCCGTGGCAGGATGCCCTGCGGGCTGCATCGTAAGGGGAAGATGCTGAGCTTCCGACCAGATGCCGAGGGGACAGGCACAGAAGAGGGAACCCTCTGGCCAGGCCAGTGCCTGCGCAGCATGTACCAGCTGCTGGGAGCAGACGATGTGTCCGGCCCCATGAGGGAAGGGAGCTGCGGCTGCAAATAAACTGATGCATGTCAAAGACTGTGTTCTTCTGGAGGGGCTCACTGGAGCTCATGATCTATTGCAGCTGGCCTCAGGCTGCCCCAGTGGCTCAGGGCAGTGCCCTGCCACGCTCCAACACCTGCATTCCGAAATGCAGCCACCCGGGCAGTAGCGGGAGGATGTAGGTGGGTGCACAGCACCCAACTCAGGGGCCTGATTTTCATCGGGCCCGAGCGCCCACAGCTCTCTTTGGAGCCGACGGGAGGGCCATGCGCTTGGCACTTCTGCCAATCAGGCTTTTTCCGTAGGTGCCCACTTGGGACTGTTGTATTCATAGGAGGCTATGACGTGGGAGCGCCTGCAGGCTGGAGCATTGCATGCTGGGATCAGTAGTCACCTCTGTATCAAAGGGGGGGCTGTCATCTATAATTTAGAACTCCAGGGTCCCCCTTGTCTGTCTGTCTGATTCCTACTTATTCCCTCACTTCCTCCCTCCGTCTCACTTCAGTCACCTCTCAAAATACCCTGAGGTTCTGCGTCCGTGGGGTCCCGTGCCAATCAGTTCACGGAGCAGCATGCCCCCCCCCCTTGCTGTGAGCCTAGCGTCTGGGCGATGCCTCCACTTGTCCATCCACCCTGACATTTTAAACCAGCCCAGCCCAACCCAGGCCCGCTGGGGGGTGCTAACGCAGTGTCAGAGCTCAGTGGCTGTGGGGGTCTGTGCGGAGGGGAAGCAGGTACTGTATACATCATGCATTTACTGCTCCCCTTGCAAGCTGTGCTATGCATGCTACGCTGGCCTGGGCAGCAGGAGCCACCAAGCAGCAGCATTCGGGGAGTTGTCTCTTCCGGGAAGCTTGGAGAACTAGCTTGAATTTTGCCCATGAAAATAGGTTCTAGCTCATTTATCTTTTGCCCCTCCCCAGCTAGTCTCTCCTGTGTTTGGACCTTTACAGAAATATTCTCCTGTCTTTTCAATTCACCTGCATCCCCTTCACATAACCCAGGTGTGGAAAGGGACAGTTCTGGCCAAATCCTGCAGTCCTCACTCAAGCAAAACTCACCATAGATGCCAAGCTCTGTCTTTGGGTGACCTGTGACTGATTGTTTAAAGAGCTGGGCCCTTCCCCCCGATCGGCCCTGTGGTAAGATGTTCAGCTGCGTGTGTGTGTTCTCCCTGTGTGCTGCCCCAGCTCTGCGCAGACAGCTGGCACAGCAGACCTCGAGTGACCCGCCTAATGACCACAAGATCTGTTAAGGGACGAAGGCACTGGGCCAGGTTTACTGTCAACAAAGCAAGGTAATAGCACCTGGCAGGCTCTACAAGGATACTAAGACCTGTATGCCTGTGACAGTGGATGCAGCTCAGTGAACGGCGGGACTTTGCATTCCCCCCTTGGCTGGACAGAGATACTTCTTCTGAGATACATCTTTATAGCCTGATACAAACAAGTTAATACTGCCTCTGACAGTTAGTTACTGCCCCCTGACGTGGCTAGTTATTACCCATCACCTTGTATATGTTGGTTCAATCAAAACATCTGTATTATGTACGGTCATCCTGACCTTTTCTTTTCGGAGGGCTCAGCGTGTTCCTGTTACCCTTGGGGAATGTGTCTGTACCATCCTTGATATCAGGATGTTCTGGTATCACTTGATAGCAGGATGTGTTTGCGTGAGCACTCTGTGACTAGCACATCTTAGGAATGTGTGTTTCTGCATTATCAGCCCTGTTCTTGCCAGATTCTGTGAGCAGGGCCTGCCTCACACCAGGGCTTATAACTCACGCTTTCTTCCTACTACTGGCCCGCAGTAGCAGGTGCTGGTTTCTCTCCAGTTCAGGCCATTCTAAGGGCCCCGCAGTGGCCGGGGCGGGAGGGGGCTGTGGTGAAGACTGCAGGGTTCACGGGAATACGGGAGCGAAAGGAAGACGTTGCTACCCTGGATCGGAACGTAGGGGTGGCCAGATTCACTCGGCTCTGCTCTGCCATCTCCAGCAGGGGCCCGTCCCAGCTGCTTCAGACGAGGGTAGAGACCCTGTGGGGACAGGAGAAATGGCCTAGAGGGGAAGCTTCTTCCCACCCCTTTCTGTTAGAGGTTGAAGCAGGAGGGTTCAGAGTCAAAGTTTTGTTTATTTATTTAAGGCAGACGTCACTGGGGACCAGCTCTGTTTGTCCCCCTTGCCTTGGTTTCCTGGCTGATACAAGAGACCGCCTGATCCCAGAGAAGCTGTGAAACCAGCAGGCAAGACTGTGCTTTACTAAAACACGCTGACCCCAAGGGGGGATTTCTGTGGCTCACCCCCGGCTCTGGTGCTCAGGGACGCCAAGGCACTTAGCAGGAAATGGCTGGATTAGTCGCACAGATACGGCGAGGCAATGGGAAGCGATCTATCCAGACTGAACTCTCTAGCACTCTTAATGAGCTCCAGACATCTGCGTGGGGAATTCCAGACCGACACAGAGGGGAATTCTCCTCCATCATGTTTCTCTAATGGCAGCCGAATCTTTGCCTGCAATAGCACATGGGGATCAAAGCCTTGCGGGGTTTGTTTAGGATCGACTCCGGCTGGTTTTCTCCAAGTGGCGTCATGGCACTCCATAGCAACGGGAGGTTCTGTTTAATGACAGGAGATCTGAGCCTCTGGCCCAAGCTGCCCACGGCTTTGAGTAGGGGATGAAGCCCCTTCGGGAAGGACACCCCGAGGACACTGTTCAGATCGACGTGACAGTGGCAGCCCCATCGTGCTGCATCCCCTGGGCTGAAGCTGCCAGAGAGGGTTTTCATCCCCCTGTCCACAGCCGGGGAAGGCATTTGCCCAAGCTCACACGAGCAGCCCTTGGCCGAGGCGGGAATTGAAACCCGTTTTCCTGCCTCCCCAGCCCAGGGCCTCAGCCACTGGACCACGCTGTCATCTGAGCTGGGGACTGGGGAAGCCTCCAGCTGACACCCGGTGGTGGTGGGTGTGGTACAGAGCAGGGACAGCCAGTCGAGAGCAGGGAAGATCCTGTATTGATCTGACAGCCCCAAAGCCCTGAGCTAGCCCCATGGCGGCGAGATTCCTCCGACACCCCACGTTCCCCCGCAGGGCCCCCTCTCAGAGGGAAGAGAGGCAGCGCTCCAGGCACCTCCATCCAGGCCTCGTCCTCCCTGCTGATTGCCTGGCACTGTGCTGGCATGTGGACACACCCGGGACTGCCACCCACCCACTGCCCCAAACAGCCTGCTGGCCCATGCTGGGCCTACACCAGCTGCGGAGGGCGTGCCAGCCCATTGCCACCCCCTTGCGGCATCTACAGCCGCAGCTCAGGTGGCCCCTGGCTACTGAAGAGTTATTCTGAGTCCCCCATGTGCTGATTAATCAGGTCCGAAACGTCCCCCCCCCCATGGGCTGGATTCTGCAGCATGGGTCTCCGGTGTAGTCCTGGCCAGGATTTAGGGAGACCCCCATGTGGTGGCACTGGACAGTGCAGGCTGGAAGCTGGCGAGCCAGAGGGGACGGCAGGTGCTGTCAGCATCCAGCAGCCTCAGGAAAGATCCCTTGTTGTGTGTCCCTCGCATCAGGATTCTCCCCCTTCCCTGCCATGAGACAGGCAAGAGCGAGCGAGCAGAATTTGTGCCTCTGTGCTACGCTGCCCTAGAGAACTCACCTTTGCAATAGCAGCTTCCTCTCATGCTGCACCACCTCCACGTCGGTTTCATTTAAACCCACCCGGGAGCCTGGAGACACGAGTTATACCAAAGCTTTTCTGTCGGGGTTTTCACAGTGCAAGCCCAGGCGCCTCTTTCGCCTTTTTCAGCCTAAGCGACTCGGCGCAGAGTAACTTCTCTCACGTTTTAATGACTTCTGCTTTATCATCATTCTCCACGGCTAGGAGCCCTGCGGCTGTCAGATTTCTCCTCTGCCACTCAGCCTACATTAAAATATAGACGACTTCTCCTTTTGGACCCGAGTTAAATTGCACAGGTTGGGCGAGCCATGCGACTTTCTGCAGCAGCTCATGCAAAGTGGTGAACAATGCTCCGGCATAAATAATATCCATTTCTTGCTATCGGAGGGAGTGACAAAGTCTGAAATTGCTTCTTGCTAATAGGACGTGATTGCTCAGAATACGTGCTCTTTGCTGCGCTGGAATTGACAGTAACGAGGAAGTGCATGGAGAAAGAAGAGGCCGGATTTTGTCTTGGGGAGGATTGAAAAACCATTTATTTTCACCTTACTGTCTGTCTTGAAGAAGGATGGCTTGTGGCTAACGCACACAAGACAGCTGGGTTCAATTCATGGCTCTGCCACGGAACTCCCCGGGAGCCCTTTGGCATGTCACTTAACTGTGCAGTGCCTCAGTTTCCTTTCAGCAAAATGGAAATACTCTTCCATTCTCCTGCGCTTTGTGTGTCTTGTCTACATGGACTGTAAAGTCCTTGGGACAAGGCCTGCCTGTCACTAGGCGTTGGATACAACTGGGCACTGGGGGCCCCTCATTCCAGGGGCAGATGTGCTCCAGGGGCTGCTGTGATACAAAATCATTTATCTTCATTCAGGAGCATTTACACTTAATTTTATCCAACACATCTTGGCCTGTTCTATATTAGCTCCATGTCTTGCACTTTCTGAGTGCCCACAATATCCACCGTCTGTCCTCATAGCGACGCTATCCGCTGTTTCTAACGTCACGGAATTACTCCTTTCACTCAAGGAAAGTGTTCTAGGGAGGGATTTCTGCAGCCCACTGAATTTTCAGCCATTTCCCTCTTTTCAGGGCAATGCAGTAGAGGTGCCTGATAACAGCAATGACATCTTTAAATGCTATTAAAAGCTCCATTGTGTAGCAGCCAATGTCACCTCTAGCCCCATTTCAGTTGCCCTCAATCGTCCTGTTGCAGAGTCTCCCAGTTGTCTGATCGCTTGACAGTCAGTGAATAGGAACATGAAGCTATTAATGAAGTAAATTGTTGAGTAAGCGGTTTCCTCTTGGTCGTAGCATGCTGGGTTTGACAATTGGTGCTCTGACAGGGCTGGAGGAGTTGTTTTAGCAGAAAGACAACGCGGTTTGCACCCCTGCCTGCAGTTTGCAAGTAACAACCTAAAAACCAACATACAGATCAAATGAATGAGCAGTCCTGGGAGTCTCACTGAGTGGGAGTTTTCACTTCCTGTCCTAAACTCTTGCATAGCATAACTGTGTGTTGTTGAAAAGCTGTCGTGTTGCCCCCACCCCAGAGGTAGCTGCATCTTAGTGATGGATAGCAACACGTGTTGCCCTGTGTTGGTTTGCGGCGCAAGGCTGTAACTCAGACTCAGGGACTTGAAGGCCAGAAGGGACCATCGTGATCTGGCCTCCTGCACATGGCAGGCCCCAGAACCTCACCCACCCCTCACATCTGCTGAGTTACTGAAGGCCTCAGATCTTGATTTAAACACTTGGAGTTCCAGAGACTCCACCATTTACTCTAGTTCAGACCAGCAAGTGACTCGTGCCCTGCGCTGCAGAGGAAGGGGAAACCCCCCCAGGGTCTCTGCCAATCTGACCTAGGGGGAGATTCCCTCCCAACCCCCAGTATGGCGATCGGTTAGACCCTGAGCATGTGGGCAAACCCCCAGCCAGACACCTGGGAAAGAATTCTCTGTCGCAACTCAGGGCCCCGCCCAGGCAATGTCCTGTCTCCAGCCACTGGAGGTATTTGCCAGTAGCAGTCGCGGATGGGCCACATGCCATGGTAGGAAACCTCATCACAGCCTCCCCTCCAGAAACGTCTCCAGCTCAGTCTTAAAGCAACGTAGTGCTTTTGCCCCCACTGCTCCCCTTGGGAGGCTGCTCCAGAACGTCGCTCCTCTGATGCTTGGAAACCTTCGTCTAATTTCAAGCCTGACCTTATTTCCAGCGAGTTGCAGGTGGCAAATTAAATGAAGGGGGTTTGCTAAATGAAATTTTAATGCCCAGTTTGTAAATTGCAGCCATTAGTCTCTAACCTCACGGCTTTCATGTAGCGTTTCTGTGTTCGGCTCCGGCCCCGGCCCTGGCGGTGGTTTGCAGAAGCCTGGGCTGTAGGTACCTTGGTACGTGGGCTCTGCTGAAATCTAATCATCTCATTGGACAATGGGCTGCAGGAAGTTTAGTGCTTGCGAAAGGTGCTGGATTGACAGCGCTGCAGCTGGGGCCTGTGCCCTGACTCCTGACTGGGAGGCCTCGCCTCTCAGAATGAGAGCAGGTTTCCGCCTCCATTGGCCGTGTGAGTCGCTTAGAGCCACCTGTCCCCTTCAGGCAGCATTACGCCGCGGTGCTGTGTGCACTGCAGGGTGGATGCCGGCACGGGGCTGGGGAGAGTCTGGACCTGCTTGGGCCCGTCTCTAGGTGTCTTTTCCCCTCTGGGAGCCACGTAGCCGGGGCCACGTTCTGCTGCCCCTCGATGTGCTGGGCAGGCTGGTGGAGAACAGGCAGGACTGTCCCAGCGTTAACTGCTTGCTAGGAGGTCGTGTGGCCTGGGGCATGGAGTCCTGGACAGGGAGTCCGGAGACCTGGGTTTAAGTCCCAGCTCTGCCTTTGACCCTGGGTGGTGCCATGCCTCAGTTTCCCTGGCAATCTCTGCATGTGAGATCTGAGCATTATTAGCAACGTCTTGTATTTTAATTCCATTTTATCCCAGGGAGTAGGTTTGGCGGCTCAGCCTCCTCTGTCTCTTTAAAGCCAGCGGCCGAGTTGCCATGTTAGCAGCGCTGAGGGAGGGACCCAAACTCCTTGTGCCTGTAAATTATCATTAAAAAGGGAATCTAGGTTTACTCTGCGGGGAGCTGGCTATTTCTGTAGCGGGAATGGAGCTGGCCTCCCTGACATTTTCTTAGCCCTGCAGGCAGGAGTAACCTTCAGGAAATAGCAAGCGCGTTCTGCTCCGCTCGCTGCACCAGCTGCAGGGGCGAGGCTCGGGACGGGAGAGAGGCGCGGGGATGGAGAGGCGTTGTCGGCAGGACGTGCAGGCCACAAACCACGTACCGTGCATCTCTCGCTTTCCCCCTTAGAGTCACTCTGCCCCCTCTCCCACAGGACCCACCGGCGGGTTTTGACTGACCCTGGCGCAGCGCCAGCTCGGTGTGCTCTGTCTCCCTCGAGAGGTTTGAGGGCCAGGCCTCGTCGCTCGGGGAGTGTTCCTCAATCTAGGGGTCGTGGGTTCGATTCCTGCTCCCGGCAATGGATGTGCGGGTAGTGCGGTGCACTGGCCTGTGGCTCCCGTTGCCGGATGCCACAGAGGGGCCCACCCCCTAGGCAGGGGTCTAGTGCTGGGAGCCACCCTAGGCCTGGCAGGAGTGCAGGGAGTGCCATTGTAACCAGGCCTGTGCAGCTCTACAGGGGCACCCATCCCTGGGCAGCACAGGGGCAAGAACACTGCCCTGGGCGTCAGGAGCCCTGAGCTCTCTCCTTGCTCTGCCACTGACCCCTGGGCACCCTTGGGCATGTCACTTCCCCTCCTGCCCATTGTCTGCCTTGCCCAGCTCGGGTGTAAGTGCCACAGGGCAAGGCCTGTCTCTTCCTCTCGAAAGGAGGGATGGCCCAGTGGATAGGGTGCCAGCCTTGGAGACTCAGCTCCAGATCCCTGCTCTGCCAGCCTCTCCCTGGGCCCGTTGCATGGTGCCTGTGCAGCACCTCGCACGAGGCCCTGATCTCAGCTACAATAATCATCCTTCCTGCAACTCAGTTTCCCTGTCTGTAAAATGGGCATCCGTCTTATTGCTCCAGCACTGTCAGGCTTGGATTCCTGGGGGCGGGTTAGAGAAGGGTGACAATGGCTGAGACATTCTGTGCACCTAAAGCATCCATTGCTTCGACCCGTGGGAGTCTGGCTAAGAGGCGCTCTGGGCTGGTCGCTGATTTTCCTGGGCAAAGGCGCAGTCAGCCGGAGGGGGGCCATGTACCTCTTCGCCTCCAGGGCCCAGGGAGAGCTAATCCCAACCCTGCACACAGGTGCCTCCGCCTGGGAGGTGGAGAGGGAGATGGGCTGATTTTAATTTGCAAGTGTAATTAATTATGACTAATATGCCCATATGCAAATAGGAAGTTACCTTGTGCATGCAAATGACAGTGGCTTGAACAACGACCAACGGCTCTTTCTGGGGAAGCAGCGAGAAGCAAACAGAGGAAATGATGGCTTGACGGCCGGCCCCCGGGCCGAGAACGGACCCGGCCATACCTTGCTGGGCGGGTTCCCAGCTCCAACGTGAGCAATAGCAGCAGTTGACTCGGCTGCGGTCGGTGCTAGGTTGAGCGGCCACAGAGCACGGGAAAGAATTAGTCGCTTTCTTCCAACACTGCCCAAGGGGCTTTCTTGGCATAAGAAGAACGGGATGGGCCGGGAGCTGGCCTGGCCTGTTTCTCTGCCTAGGAGTGCTGTGGGTGCTTCCCAGCCCGGGAACCCATCCCATCCAGCCAGGCTTCCCTCGTTAGCCATACAGCAAGGGCAGGGTGCTCAGGACCCGGTGTGAACCTAGGGTAGGCCGGTCCCTACTCCCCACTGCTGTCTTGCTGCAGGCCTCGGCCGTGTGGGTCCTGCCATCAGAGCAGACTGCAGCTTGGATCTTGCCCGCTGGTGTACCAAGAGCAGTGAAGCCGCGGCAGCAGGGGCTGGCTGCCCCAGTGTGTGCCCAGGGTCCCAGGCGGGGCTGCTGCTGCGACTAGAGCCAGCTCGGTCTGTCTGTACCTGCCACAGCCACCCCTGGGCGCGCCCTTAAAGAGACAGCGCTCCCCCTGAGCTCTGTCAGGACAGCTGGCCATGACAAAAATAATCCCAATGCAGCACTCCCGATCAGGCAGCTGAGCCAGGATTAGCCGTGGGAACGGGGATCCGCCGGCTCTTGATGAGCACGGAAGGGCAGGCTGGAGGTCAGCTCTAACGAAGTCGCCGGCATTACTGATTGTACGAAGGAGACGCGACCCTGACCTCCCCGGGGCTCGATGCCAGGGGTGGCTCAGCTTGGAATGAAATAAGTAGATGAAGGAAGGTCTCTGGGCCCTTTATGAGCAGCCTGCGAGAGAACCCCGGCGTCCTGGTCACTGTTGCCACCCTCACGCTCTCCCTGGGGCAGTGCAAGGAGCAGCCGCAGGGCGGTGCACGGGCACTCGGTCTGGTGTTCCTTTGCGTGCAGGGCGCTGGGTGAGAAGTTGCTGAATGCCAGGCCTGCCTGGTGCAAAGGGGGCAGAGGGCGACTGCACACTGCATGGGGGGCAGAGCCAGCCCCAGGTGCAGGAGACAGAGGAGGGAGGGGGCAGAGCAGGGGGGAGAGGGGACAATGTCCAGATGATTTTGTACCCCACAGGGGTGCGCGTTAGGGCAGCCATCTGACCCCAAGTCAGCCAGCAGTGGCACCTGCTTCCTCCCTTCTCTCCCCAGCACAGGGGTGAATGGGGGTCTCTGTGGCTGGAGGCTGCACCGACCCCTCTGTGACCCTAACTCAAGGCCTCCAATAACCAAGGCCACTGGCATCACCTGGTGATGTGTCCCCGTGGCTTCGCCTCCCAGACGCGAGCCCGTCTCTCCCCAGTGCAGATGGCATCCGTGCCAGTCGCTGACATGGTGCTTGCCTCGACTCTCACCACCAGGCTCTCCCCCGATGCTCACATGCACCCCAGGCCGTGTGTCCTGCTCCCTGCGATCGGTGCACAGGGAGGAGGTTCCACCGGTGCTGGAGCGTGGGGCGGAGAGATCCTGCCCCGATGCTGGGGGTGACAGGACGCATGGAGTCCTGCCGGCTAACGCAGACGCCCCTCGTTGAAGGCGGTTACGGCAGCACCATTACCTTTCTCAAGCCAGCTTGTGAGCTCAGCAAACAACCGAAGCAAGTTTATTTGATGAGACCTATTTTCCCAGAGCCACGTTGATTGGCGTTAATCCGTGTCATCCTTTAGTTCTTTACTGATCGCCTCCAGCTTCCAGCGGGTCTCTGTGGCCACCAGCATCCCGGTCCCGTCGGGCAGGTCAAACTGTGACAACGCTGCTGTGCCAAAAGCCAGGTTTCTCCCGTCGGCATCGCTAATCCGCTTCCCCGAGAGGCCGTAGCCAGGCTGCCGGGAGAGTCTCCCATCGACAGCCCTGTCTGCGCCGGGGGTGCGGTCGGTGTAACTGCGTCGCTCAGGGGTGCGGATTTCACCCATGTGTCTCGAGGACAGACCTGGCCTCAGAAAACTTCCGGCGGGGTGTGGCGGAGGTAGGAGGTGCCCTGGCCACCTGCGGGCAGCCGGAGGAGGTAATGAGGTGGTGAGCTCACCGGCTGGAGAACCCAGGAAGGGAAGCTGCCTGCCTGAAAGCTAACCCGGGTGCAAGAAAGGGGGCGCCTCCCCATCGCTGCTACGTGAGTGGACCTGTGTGCTGCTTAATTCACCCCCAGGGCCCGGCGCCTGGCCACAGCCTTCCCTACCCGCCTTGCTGTAGATTTGCCTGTGATTGTCGTCAGGCTAATCAGCCTGTAGTTACCCGGATCATCCCACTCACCCTCGAAATAGTCACTCCGCCCCAGCTTTCTGGAGCTCCCCCAGTGCTCCAAGATCACCCCCTCCGAAGGTTAACACGGGACTGACTCCCAGGCCCTTCCTCTGAGCACTCGGTAACCCCAGAGGAGCAAACTGGGTGTGTCTCTCCTGATGCTGTGCTAGCGTCGTCACATGGAAGCAGTCCCAGTCCATCCAGCCTGCCGGCATCAATATTTATATCCCGATGCGGCGCTCTTCTAAATATAAAGCTTTTGCTGGGATTTCATTTCAACGCTAAGTGTAGATAATTTATTTATAATTAATGTAGACATCAAGTTCCAGCTTGAGAGTGCCAGTGAGCTTTCATTTCTAATTGGAGGGAAGTCGGGAGGCAGCGGCTAGGCCTCTGATCGGTTTCATTTTAATTTTTCCTCCTGCAGCAGATGATGATGGCGCAATTCAGCATTCGTTGCAGGAAGCACAAAACTCCCCTAAAATAACCATTTCTCAGGGAGCGTCTTGTTTCTCTCTCTCTCTCCCTTTGATAGCGCTACCAGGGCTCACAGCTTTCTTCAAAGCCTTGCTCTTCCTTTAAAAATAAAAGTTGATTAAAAATTAAAACCACTTTTCAGTACAATAAAATGTACTCCCTGCAATTATGTGAGGGGGCTGGTTATCTCGCCTTTTGTAGATTTTAATTAAAAGGTACAACAGAAGGAAAGAACGACCTCCAGAAAATAATAGAAGTCTCTCCACTAACAATGACGTACGGGCACTTTTTTCAATCACAGGGTGTTTCATGTGTTGACTTCAGAACTAGGAGCGCTGTACCTGGCGTTTGCACAGTGGCATGTGGGTGAGAATTGAGTGTGGGCCTGGGAAGAGATCGACTCGGCCTCGTGGCTGGGTGACGCAGGCGTGGCCGGCATGGGCAATAAGGGGTCGGGGTAGTGCAAAGAAGCGTGGACAGAAATGCTTCATTCATGAAAAGGGGACGTCTTCTGCTGTCCATTGACGGTGGAAGGAAGGGCTGGTGACTAAGGCACGTTGCACTGAGAGCGAGGTTCCTGGCTCTGCACAGACATCTTGGGTGAGTCGCAGGGGGTCAGACGGCCAAATGTCCTGAGGGTCTCCGCCACTGGGGCCAGATTGTCAGAGACGCTCAGTCCCCGTTGTCAATGGGGAGCTCGCCATTGTCCCCCAGGCCGGGCGGGGAGTTCGCCATGTCCCCCATGCCGGGCAGGGAGTTCGCCATGTCCCCCAGGCCGGGTGGGGCGTTCGCCATGTCCCCCAGGCCGGGCGGAGAGTTCGCCGTTGTCCCCCAGGCCGGGCGGGGAATTTGCCACGTTCCCCAGGCTGGGCGGGGAGTTCGCCGTTGTCTCCCAGGCCGGGCGGGGATGTCTGGGCTTCTGCTTGTCTGGCCCTTATTTAAGTCCCTGAATAGGAGCTGAGCTCTGGCAAAACCAGGTGGCAGCTGAAATTGTGTCTCTGAGCTCTCGCTCTCTCTGTGCCTCAGTTTCCCATTTGCACACCGAGGGTCTATTTCTACCCTCCATTAAATGAATAAATACCCAGCTATTGGAGGAAGGGGCTGTCATGAGGTTGGGGGGTTGTCATTACGGACACTCAGCTGGACACGTGGCTTTCATGCTCTGGCCCGTGGATTTGATCCTGAACTGGCGAGGGCCTGCCTGCCTTCCCCTTACTGCTCAGATGTTCCGGTTGCAGGGAGTGGGGCTGCTTGCATGAGCCAGGGGATCCGAATCTGGTCCTTAATTATCCTAGGCCATCAAACGCCTCGCACTTAGGAGCTGCTAATGAACTGGAGTCCTGGGACTAGAGCGTTATCCTGTTGCCACCTATCAAGACTTCTCGTAAAGCCCACAGCAACCCCCAGCCAGAGCGCTGTGCCCGGGGGAATGGAGGTGGGGTCAGTGTGCAGCCCACCGTGCATGTTTTAAACCTGTCAGCACGTGGGACTGTGTGTGCAGACAGTCAGAGCCAAGCGGCAGCAACTCCCAGTCCCACCTCGGCAGTGCTCTGTGCCCCTGCAACAATCCGACGTCCGGAAGCGCCTTTGCACAGCGCGTTCTCATGGAGCAATAGACCTGAGATGCTTCCATTTCACTCTCATTTTTTTTACAAAGCTAATAAACGGATCAAAGAATGCTCAGCCCCCAGGCTAAAAATAGCCAGTGCATCTGATAGGGGTGGGCGGACCCGCCAGGGTGACCAGTGCCAGAGGAACTGTAAAACACAGTAATCATGGCGCACAATAATCAAGTTAGGACTTGAACATCCCTGTCACTTACATTTTTTAAAAATCAGGTCTTTCAATGTCAGGTCCCTTAGGCTGTTGCATTTTCTGCGCATGCTGCCCCCTTGTGGGAGGAGACTGGCATGCACCTTCTGAGTTGGGTTTGGTGGTGTTTGGTACTGATCTCCACGGGTGGACCCCTGCGACTGCAGAGAGCCGTGGGGCCAGCCCACACGGAGCTCTCTTGCGGGACAGGAGTAGGAGTGGGCTCCCCCTGCGCAGTGAGCTGTCTAGTCCCGTATCCTGCCAGTCCCAGCTGCATCAGAGGAAGGTGAAAGAACCCAGCAGTGATGGGAGAACCTGCCCTCAGGGAAAAGCTTCATCGATTCCCATTGTGATCGTCCGGGCTGATCTCCTGCAGAGCACAGGCAGAGACCTGCCCCGCAATAATTCCTGGAGCAGAGCTGTCAGAAGAACATCCCATCTTGATTTTAAAATGGCCAGTGATGGAGAATCCACCATGACGCTTGGTAAGTTGTTCCAAGGGTTAATTACGCTCACTGTTAAAAGTTTACCCCTTATTTCCCGTCTGAATTTCTCTAGCTTCAACTTCCAGCCGTTGGATTGTGTGGGACCTCCTCTGCCAGACTGAAGGGCCCATTATTAAATATTCGTTCCCCATGTGAGTACTTACAGACTGATCAACTCACCCCTTCACTTTCTTTTTGTTAAGCTGAACAGACTGAGCTCCTGGAATCTGTCACTGTAGGGCAGGTTTCTAATCCTGTCATCATTCTCGGGGCTCTTCTCTGACCACCTCCGTGTTATCAACACCCCTTCACAGACTAGTCAGCGATCAGCTGAACCCCTGAACCAATGTTCTGTATTAGGTATATGACAGGAGCACTTAGGAGCCCAGTCACGGACCAGGACTTTGTTGTGCTAGGCGCTGTACAGACCAGGACAAAACAATGGCCCCTGCCTAAGAGCTAGTGCAGAACTGACTTGATCAAAGCGGCGCAGTGGCAGGGAAAGACGAACCATTGGACACAAGTGACGCTGCTTTATTTGCAATTCCCCCTTATAGGTTTGTACCTCCCCTCTGGGACAAATTCCTGCAGGAGCTGGTACGACTAATAATGGCCTCATCAACCAGGAACGTTCAAAAATCATTCATCAGCCCCCAAAAACCACATCAAACGAGCTTACGATCATTCGATTTTTTAAAAAGTCAAAGCTGTTTAGTTCTTTCCCTTGGCGTTCTGGTTCCTGCACCCGCTTCATATTCACAAGCCTTTCTCACCAACCAGGAGGGCAGAACCTGACAAGCTGAGCTGGGCTCTAACGTCGTGAGCGTCGCAATCAAATCGCTGGAGTTGGTGCCTTGGCTGGCTGGTCTGTCCTGGCCTTTGAAGGGAGTGGCCCCACTATACCACTGCTAAACTCACAGCATGCGGGAGCTGGGCCGCTCGGCTCACTCTGGACCGTTAGCAAATAGTATTTTTATCGTTACGCTGCAGGACCAGCCGAGCTGCTTTCCTGCCCAGCCCAGAGAGGGCTTAGAGTGAGACCAGACGAGCCGGTCTGCAGCCAGAAGTGGAGCCGGCTGGTGGGGGGGGGTTGCACTGTGCAGCAGGATCGCAGCCTTGTTACAATTGAACGGCTTTGCAGAAAATGCCATTTGCAAAAGGGGCTGCTTTCAATGCAAAATGTTTCATTTAAAAACCTCTCTGAAGCCCTGAACCTGCAAATGTGTACTCATGTGAGTAACTCTGTCTCACATAACGAGCCTACTTCCAGGCAGAACATGTAGCTTGTGCATAAATATTTGCAGGAAGGACTGCGATCTAAGGGTTAGGGTCTGCCACTCTTGCCCTGAGTTGCAGTACCGTTTGCTTCAAGTATTCGCATTGATGGGTCCTTCTGTGGTCCATGATGGTGACTGAGCACCATGGACTCTCCTAGCGCAGGGCTGGTGAAGTCAGAGATCAAGAGAAAAAAATTAAATGCTGGAAGGTAAAATAGTTATCATGGAGCTCAGAACAGCCAATCAGGACACAGTTTGACTGGTTAATGTTGTTCCAGAGGTTTACATTGTCCTACAAGTTGAACAATGGCAAATTTGTTAGTCTCTAAGGTGCCACAAGTACTCCTGTTCTTTTAATGGCAATTTACTGATTTGTTTCAAACCTGTGTCCCAGGATTCCTCATGTGAACAATGGGACCTCATGGAAGGGCTCTGAGATTTAATTAAGAATCATCTGCAAAGCCCTGGCGTGGAAGGGGCTGTCTAACTGGCGCAGTTTATTAATACTGGTTTTTATAACACCTCTTACAAAACGCACGGCTTGGGTTTCTTCTGAATCTGGATGGCACCGTAAGCCCGGACATTTGTCCGTTATCCTCAGAGCGGGCATCTTCCCTTGGCAGAAACTGCGTCCTGACCTGCTGGGCACATTTCCGAGTCTCATCGCTGTGTCTGTCAGGAGCCAGGTCAGTCGCTCATTCATCGAACGGACACACATACATGCGAGCGCCAAGATTATGCAAATGTTTGGGGTCAGGGTGGAAATGCTCCCGCAGTGTTGTCTTGTCAGGTTCCAGAAGCTTTTCTGAATGCTAATGAGGCTGCCCCGATGCCCTCTCCTGCCTGGCAGAGGACAGAGAGGATTTTCTGTCCTTGTCCACATTTCGCACCGGATCATCCATTTCCCAGCGCCAGCCCTGCAGCCGCCTTTACCGTTCAGAAAGCCAGAGCTGTGTCTAAGTGCCAGGAGGCTGTGCTGTAATGGAGGCATCGCCTGCTGTGCTGGAGTTCTGTATGGGTCGGTCTGTCAACGGGGGTCGTGGCCATCTCTAGCTGCACTCTTCTAACCCAGCATTTCAAGACTTGACCTGTGTTTTTCCTCAGCCCCTGCCACTCAGGAAATACAAGCAAAAGAGAAAAATAGTCTGGCACAACTGGGCTCCGATCTCGGTTGGGGTCTGGGCAGCGCCCGGCCTGACGGGGCCCTGATCTCAGTCGGGGTCTGGGCAGCGCCCGGCCCGACGGGGCCCTGATCTCGGTTGGGGTCTGGGCAGCGCCCGGCGCGACGGGGCCCTGATCTCGGTTGGGGTCTGGGCAGCGCCCGGCGCGACGGGGCCCTGATCTCAGATAGCACATCTAGGCAACACTGAAATGTCAATAAGAAGATGGCAAGAGCATGCTGGTTTGTGCTGTTCAGGCTGATCAATCGGAGCTCTTCTTTTGCTCTGTGAAACCAGCGTGAGCTGCGTTGCTGCGAATCATGTCTACACTTAGGTTTGCTCTAGCTCAGCTCTGTCAGTGCAGCTAAAATCCCGGAGCAGACGAGGGCCTAAATCTCTCGGGATACCCACCGCTCCCAGGGCACAGTTCGATTCCCGGCTTTTCTTGGGGGCATCTGGGCTGCACATGGTGGAGCTGCTTTGGTGGATGCGAGAGAAGCTCCAGACATAGGCCCCGATTCAGCAAAGTACTTGGGCACATGCCGAACTAGAAGCGTGGGAGCAGGGATGTACGCTCCAATGAGACTTGAGGAGCTTAAGCACCTGCCCCAGGGAAGCCAGGAGCAGGGCCTAAAGAGGGCTGCTTGGCCCGGGCATGGCAAGGCGTGACCGGCGCTGACGAGATGGGCAGCTGGGGAGACGAGCAGGGAGGATGGATTTCAGAGGCTGTGAAGCCCAAGGGAGCAGGGCGGACTGCGGTGAGGTGCTGGTGGCTGGGAAGGTGCCGGAGCTGTCAGCGGGGATGGGGAAGGATGATAGATCAGCTGCTGATGTTATCGCTCCCCCTGCGTGGCAGCAGGATTGATGTCGCTCGCCCGGCGCCGGCGCTGATGGATGCCGGCAGTTCTCACCTTGAAAGGGTCGAGTGTCTCCTCCCGTCTCACTGCAAGGGCCTGATCCTGCTGCACAGGACGGTGGCTCCCTTCAGGATCAGGCCCTTGCCCTTCGTGGGCCGGGGCCTTGTTCTCTGGTGCCTCTGGCCAGCCCTTTGCACCAGTGCCAGGCGGGCGTGAAGGGCTGTGCTCTGCCAACCCGGTTTGGTAGCGTCAGGGCATTTGACCTCTAACCTGGCGCTGCTAGCAGGGGGACTGTCTGCATCATGCCATCTGTCCTTCCAGTCATCTTGGCAACCCCTCTCCGTTTCCTCTTGCATCTGCCCCTCCCTCACCGGGCACCCCCTCCCCCAAGAACTGTCCCCAGCGCTCTGGGACGCTTCGTTCTCCGTCCTCTGAGCTGAGCCCGTCCCTGACAGCGAGAGTTACGCTGCGGTAACTTAAGGCAGACAATACGGAGTCTAACGAAGACGGGCCTCTAGACGGGGGCTACTGATTCGCCGTCACTCCCACCCCCACAGTGGGTACGGAGCAGCGCTGCCCCACACGACGGGCAGGGCTGGCTTGCGATGGCAAAGGGACGGCCTGGCATGGTGGTTTATCTGAGCAATGAAATCCCCCCAACCCCCTTCTCCCTCCTTGAAAGACGCGAACCCTCCTGGATCCGGATTGTGAAATCTGGCCGGGCTTTGCCGAGGGTTCACTTCCCTGCCAGCGCAGCTTTCGCACGCGCAGTGACAGGCTTAGCCGCCGCTGCCGGGGTGAGGCAGCTCTTCGGGACTGCACGGCTGGGTCGAACGCGGGAGCCAGAGCAGCTGCTGGGTCTGCCTGGCCTGCTGCTGCCCCGGGGGAAGAGTGACTCTGGCCGGCAGGCAGGGTTGTGCAGTGGGTAGGAGACTGGCCCGACAGTCACATGCTCTTCCCAGCTCTGCTACTGACCCGCTGGGCCACCTTGGGCCCCTCGCTTGCCCTTGTAGCGTATGGAGCTGGGAAGCTCTTCAGCACTGGGAGCGACTCGTCCTCTGCATCTGGGGCCCCTGGCTTAATACCCCGAACAGCCAGGAGGCCGTTGCCTGGATACCACTTCCCTCGGAGAGAGGCCTGGAAAAAGAAGAGCAAAGTTTTCGGTCTATGTTGGCTAATTGAAATATTCGAAACAAGCTGATGGAGGGAGCCTGGCTTAGCTGACAGGACACCTGAGTTCCAGCCCTGTCTCTGCCGCCGCTCTGCTGGGGGACCTTGGGCAAGTCCCTTCCCTGCCCCGTGCCTCAGTTTCCCCTCCCACCCTGGGTCTGTCTGGTCTACAGGGCAGGGACTGCCTCTCACTCTGCGCCTGGGCAGCGCCCGGCCCGAGGGAGCCCTGCTCTCCGTCTGACCACTGGGTGTTACTGTAACACAAACAACGTTACTAATAGTTGTAGTCAAGCAGGGGCCTGCGAGGAAGGGTGAGACCCCGACCCTGGGCTACCTTCAGCATCTGCTCTGCCACAGGAACCCCCAGTAACCTGGGGCAAAAGTCACTTACTGCCTCGGGGCCTGTCCCGTGGGGATAACGGCCCTCGCAGGGGGGCTGAGAGTCTGACCACGTTAACGACTGGGAGCTGCTCAGGTAACTGTGGAAATGGGGCTGAGTAGCTAAAATAAACAGATTGTGCTAGGCGCTGGACAAACTCAGAGCATAAGCCAGCCCCTGCCCTGAAGAGCTGGAAATGTAAAAGCTTTTAGCAGTCAATCATAATTCACCGGATTAAAATCATGGGAGACAGCAGTTTCCAAACTGCGTGGTGAGTCATTTCTCTAGCCGGGTATCCTGCCTGGTGAGTGTGGGCCGAGCATCGGGTTCGGCTCCGGCGCAGGTCTTGGCATCAGGGAAATGCTCCCGTTGCGAAGTGAGCTCTGGGACTCCCTGGCAGCGTCCCAGTGGGCAGCACCGGAGCTGCAGACCATGTGCGTCCGTTTGTACAGAGCACAGCCGGCTTTGCAGGGCGCTTCTTGGGAAAGGAATTTGTCTCTCATGAATCATTCACACCATACTGCGCTGGCAGCCCCAGATGTGACTCTACCAACGCTGCGATTCAGTGTTTGAACACATGTTCCGCTCGGGGTGGATGTGCGCTCGGTGCTCCCGCAGCCTTGTGCTGGAAAGGAAATCGCCCGGCTCTCTCCCCTCCTGGCGGCCTGAGGTTTGCGCTGCTCACCAATGGAACTCGTTGACTCTGCAGAGAAAAGTCTTTTTTAACAGAATGACTTCAGTGAAAAGCTGTCTCTTTGCCATCTGTCCTAGCTCACCATGGAGGCTCCGTGATTGTGCTCCCTAACTGGGTTTGTCTAGAAGTCTGGACTAAATTTTTAAAGGCAGGTGCGTATGTTTTGCCTGCAGAATCTTACCCATTTCTAGTCTCGTGATGGTTAAAAGTCCAGATCTGGGATCAGGACTCCTGGGTTCTATTCCCAGTCAGGGCACTGTCTGGCTGTGTGACCCTGCACTGAACCTTCCTGTTCCTTGGTTTCATGGTGTGTGAAATGCCAATAATGACTCTGACAGGCTCTCATAGCTGGCTTAGTTCATTCTTAGTAAAGTACTTTGAGATCCATGGATGGCAGATGCTATGGAAAACAGGAATGATAAGAATGGCTGTATGGCAACAGACCCGTAGTTCATCTAGGCCAGTGCCCTGTCTCTGACCATGGCCAGCACCTGTTGCATTAGAGGACGGGCCAAAAACCCCACAGTTATGGGATAACCTGCCCCTAGGGGGAATTTCCTCCTGAATCTGTCAGCTGGATGTCAGTGCATGCCCTGAAGCAGGGGGTTTAGCTGTAGAGCTGGTTGAAAAATGAATTTATTTCCCTGTGAAAAATTTCAGTGAGAACAAAAATGTTTTTTTTTCTCAAAAAACGGTCTTTACATTTTTCAGGGTTTTGTTGAAAACCAAAAATGTCAGTTGTCAGCAACCAAAAACTCAAAAACATTGCCAAAAACTGAAAAACGAGAGAGAAGATTTTTTTAATGAAAATTTTTGATGAAAAGAGAAATATTTCTGCCACAATTTCCGTCTAATCAAAAAGCCATTTTCCAGCCAAAAGAAGTTCCAGTGGAAAATTTTCAAGGAGCCCTATTTATAACCCTCCGAAAGGTCTTTCTCATCCTTAAAAAATCCTTATTCTGATAATTCTGGGTGTTCTTGTTATCCATAGAAATATCCTCTGCTTTCCTGAATCCTGCTAAACTCTTGCGCTCAGTGGTAACTTGTGGCAATAAGTTCCATGGGCAAATTGTGCATTGCGTGAAGGGGGAAAAAAAAGGGTTTTCCTTCAACTTTTTGGTGCTGGATTTCTGCTTCTAGTTTGAAAGTTGTTTTTATTTATTGGACATGCTTTTCGATTATAACTCCATGCATGAGAGGGAGGATAAAGTTTCAGCTTTAACACAACTGCTTGTTCCCAAATTTAAAGGATGTTCTGTGCTGAGCCTGCAAAGACAAACCAAAATCAAAAGATTTTTTTTAAAGAATAAAAATGTATGCCATTTTGCCTCTGCACTGCTGCCCAGCAAAGATACTGCCCTCCGCGCTGTTTACAAGTCACCAGATACAAGCTTGCAAAAGAGTTTCCCTTCCCCTGCCTTTATAGAGGTATAAATAGTGTAAGGGGCTGGGGGGCTTTGTAAGAAAAATATAACAGGATTTTGAGCCAAGTGGTTCCTCCATTTGGTAAAACTTCTCCCAATGTTTGTGTGCAGCGGAGATTCCAATAAGTAGGAGCTGGGGAACGAGTTTGTTTTAGTTTAACGATGGTGTTTAGTTTTGGAAATCTCCCCAGTGAACCCAGAGGATGAATGGAGTCAGTTCTCCACCGGCTCTGCTGCAGATGATTTTATAGGAACAAGCCGAACTAAAGGCAAAAAGAAGAGGCGACAGCGGCAAGGTTGGAGGACAATGAGGAGATGGATCCTGTACTCATTGCTATTGCGGTCGCTACATCCCATGCCTTTGGTGCAGAGTTTACTGTCCAGCATTGTAAGGGACATTGGAGTTAGCTGAGGCCACATATGTCAGTTTTCTGTGTTAAGCAGACAGGCAAAAGGATTGCAAAGTCAGCAATATTATCAAAATGTTTTCCTGACAAATTTAAGTAATAAAATCGGTTTGTGTTGAGGCCTCCCTGTGCTGGAGTACGAACACAAACCTACCCGGTGCCGCGCTGTCATGTGGAAACCAGCAAACGCCACTGGCTGGGCTAGTTTCACTAAGGCTTAGATGGTAAACTCTGACTTAGACGCTAAGCTGCTGGGGCAGGGGCTGTCTCTGTTCTGCGTGTGTCCAGGACGCTGTAACTGGGGCTCCTGTGATAATACAAATCATCATCATCCAAAACTCAGGTTCTTCTCCAACTAGCCCAGACATCATTAGAGGCCGGTCTGAAGATAAAGAAATAGGATTTTGAAAAGGTGGCAGATTATAGGAAATTAGCACAATGGCTTTTAGCTGTGGAATCTCAGACTTTGCAAGGAGCACAAGCCCAGCTTCTCAGAGACTCAGCACCCACTGAAACATCGAAATACGTGGCCAGATTTTCCTAAGCTCCCACTGTGAGACTTTCGGGGCCAGCCCCACGCTCTCTGCTCTGAGGTCATTTGGAAATCTGGCCTCTGATTCTGGGGCTGAAATGAGAGCTGAGCAGGTCTGAGAATCGGGCGTGGACAGCGGGTGCTTGGGCCCTTCTGAATATCCTGGCCATAGAAGGGACTTTCTCAGAGCAGTGCCGCTCAGTGGGCAGGTTAGAGCGTCTTGTTCAGTCCAGGTTCGGGCTCCTACGTGGGAGTGCGGTGGCCAGTCAGTTTCTGCTAATCTCTTGGTCAGACAGGAATCCAGTTAATTGGAGCCACATGTCTATTGTGCTTCTCATGCCCTGCATCCCAGGGAGCTCTCCACAACAATAAAATTAACAGCTCAAATGATTATGTGCGAGCCAGGTGAAATTGGCCTGTGTTAAGCTTGGGTTTAAGCCCTGAGCGTGTTGGCCTTGGGAGCTGCCAGAGGCCGGGATTCCAGATCTGAAGAATGGAGCAGCTGTAAAAGTTCTGTACCCGGGATGGGGGCGGGGAGGGGCTGATCCTTGGGAGTCCCCCGGGAGCCGAGTGTCAGCGCAGGATCTCACAGCGTGGACTCGCACAGAGAGCTCAGGCTCACCCTGGTGATCCCACGTCACCCCTGGAAATACCCTCAGAGGGCTCAGGGTTTCCAGCGCAGCCTTTAGCTTGGGGTGGTGAGTGCATGTGACAGGTGCCCCTCTGTCTGCTACCGAGCTGTAGCAGCAGACGCTCTGGGTCCAGTCCCTGGTATGTCACCTAAGAGGGGGCTCCACGTAGGCCTGGCTGGGGGCGCAAACCTGGTCCTGGGGAAGGCTCCTGCCTGGCTTTTGGAAGGAGAACATGGAGATGAGCTGCTCGGATTCCTAAATCATTCGGTTCTCCTGTCCCCAGGAAGGTCAGTGGTTATTTGCCCTTGGGAGCACAGGGCTCCTTCCTCATTTCCCCTTAATGCCCTCCCCAGCCAGACACCAGGACGAGCCTTTCTGCTGCACAGGGCAGGCCTGGGAGACCTGAGGGAGCCTCTCACCTCTCCATGGACCCCGAAACATCCCTTCCCCAACAACACCAGCCTCTGGTCCTGTCTGGGGAGCACCGCGGGTCCCCACCTGCGTAGGAGACTTCATGGCCCTGTCCAAACACACCGGAAGAGACAGTCCCTGCCCTACAGACCAGACACACCGGGGCTGGGAGGTGACTTGCCAAGGTCATGTGCGAGGTCAGCGGCAGTCCTGCCCACTGGAGCACACCACTTCTCAGTCAGCGAGACACCAGTCTTGGCAATTGAACCGAAGGGTCTCCTGTGACCCTGGTGCATCCTGTAAGTGGCTTACGTTGTTGGCTTCCTGGCATCGGCTTTTGGTTTGGGGTACAGAAAACAACCCCCTTTTTAAAAAAAACCAACAGCATGATTCTCCTTTTCAACAGGCCTGTTTCCTCCCGGCTGCGACGCTCCAGCGTAATCTGCGGGTATGTCTGGTTCTGCGGCACATGCTTCCTTGGGCTGTCCTGCTTCCTTCGCAGTTCAGGGTTTGTGCCTGTTCCTCTGACGTCATTCTGTTCTGCTCTGTGTATTCCTCGCTGATATCCTGGCTTGTCCTTGACCATGCGTGATGGTGAATTACAGCAGCCAAGTCCAATCGGATTTTGTGAAATTTTAACATGCGGCTTGCACGTTCCTTGCAATTCCATTTCTTTACCTCCCTGGCAGACCCAGAAAAGTGAAGCTCTGTGGCAGAGTGAATGCTGATTCCCGTGACAGTGGCTGGTTACGGTATTGCCTGTGCTGCTCCCGTGTGTTCACATCCAACTCACTGCACAACACAAATCTCACGACACGATACCGTGCAAATGGTCCGCCAAGCAAAGTGACCCCTGGTCTGGGTCTTAATGGGTTTCCTAAAGTGCTCAGGAGCGGGAGGGTTTGGGTTTGATTCAGAAATCCCTGCACACAGGCTTGGCAAATATATCGCGAAACCATCCATAGATGGGAAAAGTGGCAATGAAATTATTGCATTAGACTATTAATGCTTGGAGATTGTGGCTTTCAAATGGGACGAGGGACAGTATTGTCCAGTGGTTACAGCAGGGGGCTGTTAGGCAGCTCTCCTGGGGGTTGTATTCCTGCTGCTGATTGGCTGTATGGGCTTGATTAAGTCACATTGCCGCTCCAGGCCTCAGTTTCCCTACCTGCAAGATGTGGGTAATACTTGCTTATCCCCCTCGTTGTGTGTGAGGGTTAATGAATGTTTGAAGAGCCCTTTAAAGGGGAGAAACACTGTGCCAGAACTGCAGGAACGCTCCCTCCTGGCCTCATCTCCTGCTTTTTGGAGAGCGGAGGAAGGCTAAGCCGTAATTGTCAAGTTCCTGACAGCTCAGGTAATGCAAGGTTTGAGATCCATTAGAGAGTCTGTAATTATTTATAGGGAGAGAAAATCCTGCATTGTAAAATCAGATAGCATAGCAAATAAATGCGCTGGTGATGGAGAGAGGGTTCTTAAAAAATAAAGTAATTTATAATCACAGCTACCCAGCAGCGCAGCGGTTCCGCACTTTAATCTTGGCTCTGGGCCTGATCCTGCCATCAGATCCTAGTGCAGGATCGGGGCCTCTCTTCGTTCCCCTTAGGCAGAACAAGATCCATGTCACAGGGTCCCCATTGACTTCAGTAGCGGTTACACCAATGTTCCCGAGAGCAAGATTTGCTCAATAGATGCTGGAACTAGACTGGGCCATCACTTCCAGCTCCCGACTAACGCAGGACTGTCCCTGCGCTGATTCCCCCTAAACTGCACCTGAGCCGACAGCTCTCCTGGGGAGTGACCCGCTTCGACAGCCAGTGGGAGCTGGTCTCTTTGAGCAGCCTGAGCCATCCCTTTTCAACGTGGGATCTGTAGCAACCGTCTAAAAGCTCGTGGGTGAGCTCCATGTACTACGACTCGCACTCCTAGCCAGCGTGCCCTGGGATAACACCTCACTGCCCAGCTCCTTGGCTTCATTAGTGATTGGCAAGAGCTCTGAGTGTTGTTCTGCAGCATAGACGGTATTCTCTTTGGGGCAGGAACCATGTCTCCGGTGCATTTACACCGCGTCCAGCACAACCCGGCCCTGCTTAAGGGTGGGAGGAGCTGCTGCTGCACTATCAAACACAGGCTTTTCCACTTTACAAAGATGTTGAGCTTAGCAAAAGCTCCCTCACGGCAGTGAAGAAATCTCTGCCTCGGGGGTGCCCTGCAGGCCCTTTGCTGCCAATGCCGTTCCCAGCACCCAAGCTGTTGCTTAAATGCTAGCACCTTCTGGTGGTGGTGTTTTTTAAAAACACGTAACAAAACAACACAACACAATTGCTTGTGCCCCCCCCCACCAGCCAGTGCCTGTCTGGTGAATTCTGCCCCCCTGCCCATGCTCCTTAAAAGGGCTTAAAAGGGACCCAAGCAGTGACAGTGGCACGGATGCAACACACTGGATGTAATGCAAGCCTTCCTCCCCCTCCAAATATACCATCCCAGTCTCCCTCCTCCCCTCTGGGCTCAGTCGGACCCCGCTGCGTTCCCAGCTATCTCTGCTTCACGAGAGAAACACCTGCTTCACTTCCAGTTTTGGTAGAAATTAGAGGAAATTGCGACGTCCTTTGGGGAACTGAGGAACAGAGCAGGGCCCATGTAGCCCTGTCGCCTCTCGCCAAGAGGGGCCATTCCCAGTGGCTTCAGAGACAGTGAAAGAAGCCTGCAGTGATGGAATAACCTGCCCCCCGGGGAAGTTTCTTCCTAACCTCTGTCAATCAGGGGTTGACCTGAAACAGGAGCGTTTATATCAACCCCAAACTCGCGTGTGTTTGTTTTTAAATCCTTATAAATTAAAGCTCGGGATGTTCTCATCATTCATATAAATCTCCAGTTCTTTCTGGACTCCTGCTCAGTTCTTGGTCTCCGTGCTGTCTTGTGGCGGTGAGTTCCAAAGGCCAATCAGGTGTTGTGTAACTCTAATAAAACAGGGACTATGGCAGCATCCTGAAGGTCACGGATTCTGATCTGTTCCCCTCCCACCCCCGATAACTCCCTGTTCAGGAGGGACCCCGAGCTGCCTGGCATGAAGCAGGGGTGGCCGCATGGAGGCCTGTAGGCCGTCCCCGGCCATGTAGTTCCACCATGCGGCCCTTGGCTGCTTTCGTGTTTCATTCAGAAGGGCACATCCCTGGTGGGGCAGGTGCCCGCAGTGCTCGGCGCTGGTCTGGACGGAGGAGGGCAGGATGGCCCCTGGCTGGCGTGTTGCTCCCCGGGACCTGTGTTGGTTTCCTGTGGCCCCCACTTTCCCCAGGAGACACCCCCACAGGCACGGCAGAGGTGCCTGCTGCTGGGGGCTGGTGCATGCAGCAAGCTGGGCTGGGGCCCGGGACCCCCCCTTGTGAGCGCAGGATCAGCCCCCTCCGGGCAGCTCCCCGGCTCTGGACCCAGCGGGTGGGGAGCACCCCGGGGTGCAGGCCGGGGGCGCTGATGTGCAACCAGCGGAGCGAGCCACGTGCAGCGGGGGGGGGGGGGGGGGGGCTCAGGCGGCCGGCGCAGCCCTGGAGAACCAGCTGCTCCCCCCCCGCCCCGCCTCCTTCCCCCGGGCGCGCGCGCGCGCTCCCCCGGCTCTGTCCAGAGCGAGCGGCGACGGCGGGCGCGCGCGGGGAGAATGTTGCCCAGAGCGGTGCCGCTGAGCGGCTGGCCAGGTGAGCGGGGGCCGGGGGGGGGCCGGGGGGGGGGGGCCGGGGGGGGGGGGCCGGGGGGGGGGGGCATGGGGGGGGCTGCTGTGCCTCTGCCTGGTGCACCCCCCCTCCGGACAGGCGCTGCAGCTGGGCAGAGGGCGATGCCCTGGGAAGGGCAGCATTGATTCATTCATTAAATTAATGAGCATTAGGGAGAGTTCTCCGGGCGGGCAGGTGCGTGCATGGACGGGACGGGACGGGATGGGATGGGACGGGACGGGGGGGGGGCAGAATAGTTGTTGCAGCGGCGAAAGTGGCGGGGGGAGGATCTGGACACAAGCAGCGTGAGACCGGATTTCGGCGGGACAGGAGAGAAGTGCACTAGAAGAGCCTGATCCAAGCGGGCCCTGCTCCTGTCCGAGCTCCGCAGGCTCCGGGGGGTTCCCGTGACATGCCCCTGGAGAGCCGCGGGTGGGAAGTGCCCCCTAACCGCTTCCAGCCGCAGAGCCCAGGCGGCCGGGACAGGGGTGGGTCAGTGGGACCCTTCGGATTCGGTGCTTCTTCCCAGCCATTTGCTCTGCCACGATCCCAGAAAATAAGGGGATGGAGCTGGAGAAACAGGCGGGCTTCTGCTTCCTCAGACGCTGGTGTAAACCAGGGGTTGGAGCTGCTCCGTCTGGAGTCAAAGGTGTGGAGTGAGGGAGGACGGGAGACCAGACTCGGGTCCGTTGTTTGTAGCCCTTTGGATGCATCGGGTAGTTTTCCTGCTTTATTGTTGCTTCCTGTTTTCTTTGCATCTTGCCGCTGGAACTATCCAAGGTTCCCAGGAAACAGGAGTTTGTCGGTGTCTCGCTACATTGCGACACCTTCACCCTCCCCAGCTCCTTCCACTCCTAACCTGCAAACTTTCACTCTTCTAAGGAAACACAAACTTTTGCAATCTCAGCATATTTGAATGAATCCAGTCTCCTTAAAGATCACTGCTGGGTTGCTTGGGCTTTTATTTATAGGTGTGTGTGGTGCCCATGAGGGGAGATCAAACTTTATTCCTGTTATTTTTTTCTTTTAAAAAGTGTGAATTTTGCAAAGAAACCTGCTTTGGAGAACTTAAACTAAAACACATTGGGTTCTTTAAACCCCCTTTCTTGTTGCACTGGATGAGTAATTCATTTCAAGAACCATTTCTCTTCAAAAAAGGGCGGTTAGTTGGTGACGTCTGTGCAGTCTGGATTTGATTGCTCCGATAATAACTCCCATGTCCTGGGTTATATTAGCAAAGTTGTCAGCCTGCTGTAGTAAGTAGGCAAAGTCATGTAATCTACATACCCTGCAGTTTGGTGGCTGGCTGGGAGGGTGCTCCCATCGGTAGATTTCATTCAGTAATGGAATGGTTTATGTAGAAAATCAAGCCTGGGCTTTCGGGCTCTCTCCACAAGGGGTACTCGGCTTTTAAAGAAAAAGCCTTTTGCTGAGTCCTCATGAAAGCGTTTCCTATGAGTGATTTGGGTAACGAGTGGGGCATTGCTCCAGCCTGCGTGTGAGTGGATTTCCCATTATGAACCAAATGTGATTCTAGCATGTTAACTTCAGTGATCAGCAATTACTTAGTCCCCAGAGCGTCACTCCTGTCCAGAAGATTTCTGACCCTCTTGTCCTCCAATATGTCGTTCAGTTCATTTCATTACTCACTTGATAGCTGTGTAGTTACGGCTGTGAATTTTCCTGGGGGTTGTGCAAGTGGTAGGGCTGGAAATCTTTTCCTTTTCCTGAATCGTAAATCCTAAGTATCTTAAAAAGAAGCTCCATGTCTATGGTTTATCTTTGGCAGAACACCCGGGCAGAACTGTCAGCACTTAATGCCAAACGTATTAGAGTCACGCGGGAAAAACGACTCCTTTCACCGAATCTGAACACAGAGCTTGATGGGGTCGTGCAGCTGAGTTTTCTCTTTTTTTTCCGAGACAGAAATTCAACCTTTATCTTAAATACATTAGCTTTTAACTAGCAAAATGGGATGAAGTCTCTGGCTCTGGGTTAAAGTGAGGTCTATAGGCCTGGTTTCCCAGCCTGGGAGGCTGTGTTAGGGGGCTTATGGGGAGACATTTACACCAGGCAGAGGGTTAGCAAAATGCCTGTGCACCACTCAACGCCTCTGATGACCTGAGCCTGTGCTTAACCTAACGCACCTCGTGTCACCCCTGGGAAGCTGATGGGGCTGGTTGCATTGTGCAAAGTTAGGCATGTGAGTAAGTCTTTGCAGGACTGGAGCACTGGTGACTTACCGAATGTATCGGTCTGGTGCTTGGTGTCTGCACAGGGTTAATTTCACCCTAGGTACTGATCTGAGCATCTAAGTGTGTGGTTTGGATAGTCTGTATAAGCTTCCATGCTTGCAAATGGGGCACGTTCTCTTAAAATAGCCGTGTGACGCTGGAAGGTGGTGCTAGATGGAAGAGGCATGAAACAGACGAGTCTGTGTCCTTGGTTTCCAGCTTGATCATGTGTTTCTTCACCAAATAACATCAGTCAATTGCACAATCATTAATTTTTTTATGAGTGGCTGCAGGTGCTTTCAGATGGAGCCGTCCAGCCAAGTGGTGGCTCTTGGAGCAATCTGTTCTGTTTGTCTAGCACAGTTCTACGGGATACTGAGAACAGAACATTACGTTTACCGTGAAATGTAACTCTCTGGCCTGCCTGGAATGCCATTGAATTTAGCAATGGGCTCAGGGAATTTTGTTTTCTGTACATATATTTAAAATAAATACTCTTATGCTTTCAAATAGGAGAAAAAGTAGAGGTCTTCGGGGTGAAATTTTATAGGATAGTTAAATTACACTGGGCTATAATTAGTAGGTGAGGATGCACTAGCAAAAAATGACGTAGCTGTTCTAATTGCAGGGCCGGCTCCAGGCACCAGCTTACCAAGCAGGTGCTTGGGGCGGCCTCTTCGGAGAGGGGCGGCACGTCCAGCTGTTCGGCGGCAATTTGGCGGACGGTCCCTCACTCCTGCTTGGAGCGAAGGACCTCCCACCGAATTGCCGCCGCAGATCGCGATCGCGGCTGTTTTTGGTTTTTTTTTGTTTGGCTGCTTGGGGCGGCCAAAACCCTGGAGCCGGCCCTGTCTAATTGCATCCTGACGCATTGGCCTGAGCACTCCTCAGCTCCTTCACTAGCTCAAGTGATGGTTTTGCGTTGCCAAGGTTCTTACCTCCAGATGTTCAGAAATCATGGGATTGGCTTAGAAATCGTGAAAACGGAGATTCTCCCATTCCACATGACTCCTGGAGCTGAGGCCTTGACACCAAATAGTTTGAGACCCAATAAAATCATGACAGCTTCTGCTTCTTATGAACTTGTGAGCAAAATTCCCATTCATACTGGTGGGAGCAGCATTGTGCTTTAAAGGTTAAACACATTGGCGGTGCCTTTAGGGGCAAATTCTTTGCTTGGCATACCTCCCTCCCCCCTTGCATTTGGCCCTTTCGTTTTGAAGCAGCGTGTCTTGAGAAGCAGCTGGTTTATGCCATGTCCAGCCTGTCTTGTTTAGATTCCTTTGTTTAAGTCGTCACACAACACACGAGCATTTTAGGGTTGTTTTGTTTTGAACATATGCGATCAGCGCACAATGCAATTAAACTTGGAGGGCTGGTCCTGCTTTTCCCTCTGCATCCAAATGGCCCAGTTCAGTCTGTTGGGAACAGAACAACAGGGGATTTTCCCCGCCCCCCTTATTTTTGGGTGGCTTCTGCCCTGTAAACTGACTCTCAAGGCTCTTGTGCAGAACTAAATAATAACCAGCAGCAGAAAGGGGGACAAAAATGGCCGAGTACAGTCCGAGGAGGCTGGTTCAGAAGACAGACGTTGGAAAGGAGGAGGCTCTTGCGCCTGCCGTGGCGATCAGGGCCGGGAATGTGCTCGTGTTGCGCTTCCAGGCCAAGGAGCGTTTCAAAACGGGAGATTTATTAAGTTTAATAAGCTGGCACAAGGCCTATGGCTGCCCCGTCCTTTGGGGGCACACGCAAGTCTGCTGCTACAACCAGACCTAGCCCCACTGACCCCCACAACAGACCGTCAGTGCTTAAAGGGGCAGGGCACAGGGCTCTTTAACCGGACATTCCCTGGTGCGTGCTGTCCTCGCACGGATCGCTGTGCCCGCTTGGGGATCCGAGTGCAGGAAATCCAGCCAAGCTGGGGGCGGGGACCTGGGTTAGGATTTGCAGACTCGAGTATCGTGTCCTGCGGTTGAGTCTGGGTGAACCAAAAGGGAACCTTTTCACCCAGGTTAAACGGGGATAGAACAGTGGTTAAACGGCGGGAGAGCTGCGGCTGGGAGGACGGATTTATTTCTATTGCTCTGCAGTGCTCTCCTGAGGCTGCCCAGTTCAGATGGCGATAATGGGCCGAGGTGTGTGGGTCCTGCTGGGATTCTTTCTGCCCCCTGTAAGCTGGGGTTGTCTTCGTCTTCTTTCCTGACCTCCTTCCTTCCTGGGAGATCTTTCTATAACCTTCGACAGCAAAGCTCTACCCACCAGGCCCAATTCTGCTCCCATAGAAACGTTTGCCGTGTATTTCTGTGGGGTTAGGATCGGGCCCTCAGTCGGCAGAACCTTAGCGCATGTGCTGCATGTCAGTAATTCCCATCTGTGTTCATCAGAGCACCTCAGAATGGGCTGAAAGTCCCACTCAGGCCAGAGCGTTTAAGCATGTGCCTAAAGTTAAGCATGGGCTTAAGTGCTTTGCTTAATCGGAGACTTCGTTACTAATCCCTTCTCTGCCCCCCCAGTGCCCCCTCTTGGGGAGCCCCTCTCCTTTATTTTTGTAGAGGGAAGATACGCGACACCAGATTCAGACACTGAGTGTATTTGTGCTGGCAGGAAGTCGTGTAAATACTGCAGTTTAATTGAACAATAATAAACCGCCTGAGTAGCCACGTCCCATTTAAATCTCTGCTGGGCTTTTCTCCCCTGCCCTCTGATCCCTGTAGTTGGTCGTGGTTTGCGGTGTTCTCTTGCTGCCTTCCAGTCCTGCGGCAGCCCATAAAAATCTCCTCTAGGAATTTTTCAGACGTGACCTCAGGGCAAAAGGTGTTTCTGTTGCAAGGAGCGTGTTATCACGGCAGGTTGGTTTCCTGACGGCGAAGGGGGCTGGCTTGGCAATCCTTGGAGACCAAAGGCCTCTGTGTAGCTACAGCACGGGCAGATGCAGAGCGGACTTCTCCTTCCCCAGCGTGAGCGCCTCTGGGCTGACGCGCAGTTCTGTCTCTGTTGTCCAATCCGGCCTTGGCCTGTCTGCTGAGGCCGCCATCAAGGTCGCCACTTAGCATGCAGTGTCCCTCATCCATGTGTGCAGCGGGTAGTACAGGAATGGTGCATTATGGGATCGATCGGCTAGAATTCTGGGCGTGTGACCCACAACTCCTGCAGTTCCCTGCGATGCCAGCGGCTCTCCCACAATACACTGCAAATGTTTCCCACCTGGCGATGAGCCTACAGGTGGTGCAGAGGCCCCTGGGATACCAAGCCGCAGTGCACCGTGCTTTTTGGGATACAGCGCTGCTGTGTGGACATAGGTGATGTAACTGGAGCTGATCCAGGTGGCGCAGTGTGAATGCGCTCTACCGAAATGGTAGCTTTGATTTCGTGACACTGGTGTGTCTTTGTGCCTAGATCCGCACTGACGTTCAGCCAGATTCTGATCTCCAGCATGTAGATGTCATTCTGGAGTAACCGCACTGAAGGTGGTAGTTTACTTCTCCCTGTTTATTCCCACACACCTGAGATCGGATTTGAACTGACAACTCAGGTGTCGTGAGGCTTAATTCTTAAGGGCGAAACCGTGACCCCCTTGAAGTCAGCGGCAAAACTCCCACTGACTTCAGTAGGGCCTGCATTGCTCCCTACATGGTTAAATTAATGTTTTGCTAAGGGGCTCTCATCATAAAGTATTTATAAAGGCACTAATGAAAGACAGCAAGTAGCAACCACACAAAATGAACACGCTTGCTGCTAACTTATTGCCTGCAAAGAGACACTGGATGCTGTGGCTATCATTTGAAATATAGCTACCCCATGAGAAAGATCTTCATTTCTTGGATTCTGTCCTTCTTTTGCTTTTAATTTATTCTTGCAGCCCTGGGGATATATCTCTATCTATATTTTTAAAAGCGTCCAATGTACTGTAAGCCTGCCTCAGTAAACAAAGGCATATGTTCAAACCTTTTCTACACTGGACTGAAAACCTTGACACTGTTGCTTTGATTTGCCTTTAGTTCTGAAAATTCCCCTGTGTCTCAACATATGATTTGCTATTTTTTGGTAGCTAACGAAGAATCCCATAGAGCTGTTTTTCTGGCACTGCCGCCCTTTGGCGTTTGCATACCTTGAGCCCACTGTTCCACAGGCTCTTAATCATTCCGTGGCAAAGTAAAAAATGCAAAATGTGCCACCTGGAGCGGAGGAACAAAGCCCATGAGGTTCTTTGTCAGTTTAGAAATAACATTGGAATATACAAAGGCTGTTTCTTTGTCTGATGTTCTTAGATTGCGTCCAAAATAGTGTTAGAATTTATATGTCAAGTAGCCCCTCTCAAGAATTACATCCCTGCTCTCAAGGAAATTTGGTCCATGGCTGCATGGTAACAAGTGCTCATTTTTTTACAGGCACCACAACAATTTACTTGTGAGTCGTTAAAAAAAATCTGTATCTTGAAGGAGCCTCGTGGAGTCTTGGGAGGCTGCAAAGGCCAGCCGTAGAGACATGCCGAAATTATTGTCGTGCACTGGGAAATTCCTCCTTCCTGTGTACCTGCAAGGAAAGCTTGCCTCGAGTTCCCGCGGCCGGATGCCTCAGAGGCAGTACTTGCCTCTCTGAATTTGCTTGGTCCATATTCAGGGGTTGCAATTTTTTCTAAATCCCAATGATCTCCTTGTGTTTGTCCCTCGTACCTTTAGCCTCCAGACCTGAACTTTCTGACCTTAGCAGGCCCTGGTGTAATGGCACTGTCCAGATGGTCCAATATCCCACTTCATGCCACATGAGGACAGACAAGTGGTGCTTCCAGGCTGGTATCCTGCTTTCTGGCACAACTGCACAGGCCAGTAGTCGCTGCCAGACACGATGCTTGTGCTGCATGACGCAAAAGAGACCCTAACTCTTTCAACGCTCCTCCGTGTGCAATTAAGCAATTAAGGAGGAATTAATTTTCCAGAATCCCACGGGCCTCACAGGCTCAGTGTGTGGGAGGAAGGGTCTGTACTTGCTCTATGGGGCCTCTCATGCTAAAAGAGAGGAAGGAAGGTGCGGTCATTAGAGCCCTGTCCTGGGGTTTAGGGGGCTTGAGTTCAGTTCCCTGCTCCTTCAGACTCCTGGTGACCTTGGGCTAGTCTCTCTGTGCCTCGGTTCCCCGTCTGCGTAATGGCCCTGCCCTGCCTGACGGAGGAGCTACAGTACCGGGGGCAGATGTTGTGTAGCACAGTGGGGCGGGGGTTGCCTGGTGCTACCACAATACAAACGGTACATAATAGAGAAATGATTGAAGGCGAAGTCCCACTCCCGCATACATCACTGCGAGCATCCTCCACTCTCCTCGCTTCATCGGCAAGTCCCGTCAAGGCAAAAGGCCGGAAGGTGGGTAAGGGGGAGGAAGGAATGGAACTGTAGCAATAATCGTCACTTGGGTCCTGTAGGGTGGGTTGCTGCTGTTAACTTCCTGGAAAGCACCCCAGAGGGGGGGAGCGGGTCACAAAACCTCTGCTAAAAACAAAGTTCAAACTCTGTGGCAGCTGTGCAGCCCAAGCGGAGGTGAGGCTGGTACCAGCCGTGGGCAGGGCATCTCTGGGAAAGGCAGAAAGGAAGGGGCAGTTTGCTAAACCGGAGATCAGCCTGGAACTTTAAACTGCACTGGAACAAATTTGCTCTTGTTTGAAAAGGGGAATGTTCCCAAGTCTCGATTTCCCTGCCCTAATTATGGGAACTCTCTTAAAATGAGTTGATAATGGGAAATCGCAAGGGAATTTTTTCTAGGTTAAGTTTTAATGTTAATCTAGTCCCCCCGCCCCCCCCCCCAGTCTGTCTCAGTGCTGAGAGCTGCTGCTGCTTCGGTATGAATGTATAAAAAGGCTAATGTCATCCTGTTGATGCAGTGGTGGTATGTGAAAGCAAAGTGTATATGCTATTTCCTGTAGAAAAACAGCTGGGTTCCTTTTACCAACGGATCTTGGAGGAATTAAACCAAACTAGTTTTTGCTCAGTTTGGCTCCATGCTCAGTCTTTAATTTTGTACTTCCCAGGGTATGGAATTTGGATCTGAAGCGATGCTTGTTCTGTTCACAAGGAGCAGCAGCGGGGCGGAGGACAGAGAGGAGGGAAAGCCAGTTAGGGAGGGCGAAAAGACATGGGTCCTTTTTTGTGTTGCAAGTCTTAATTTGCTGAGCAAGCTGGCTGCTGCGTTTTCCTGCCCTGGCTGGCAATTTATTAAGGACAGTCTGGTCACGCTGTTCCCAGCAATTTGGGGCACTTCAGTTTTTAGGTCCCCAACTTGGGATGTCTTCAAGGGGCCTGGATTTCAAGGGGTGGGTGCTCAGCATCTACTGGAAAAGCCACGTGACCCCCAAAATCGCACCTCACTTTTGGAACCCTCGACCTCGGTTCCTCCTTTATCGGCGGTTGGGGACGGAGAACGGGAGCTCCCTGGCAGGGCGCAGCGTACGGTGCTGCTCGTGAGCGCCCACCTCGCTTTCAGATAGTGGTGGAGCCCCCTGAGGCGGCAGGTCAGTGTCTCTGGCTGAATTCTGCTCCCCAGACAGCTTCTGCGGTGTCAGCTGTTACGAGCGGAGCAGGGGTGAAGCTGGCCGGGGTTGTGATGGGAGATCTATAAGGAAAATCTCTTGTTACTGCAGGGAGAGATGTTGGGGTTTGAATAGGGGACGTCTTTCCCGCTGCGTCGGTGCTGAACGGAAAGTTTCAGGCCAGTTTTAGGGGTTGCTCTATTGCTGTCTGACACCTGGGAACACAGGTTCCCTGTGTGCTTTTCCTAAGAGCAGGGTGTTAACTCTGAGTGCGCCCCCCTCCCACCACACTAGCAGGGAGCTTTGGACATTCAGAGACCTGGCTGGGGCTTTGTCTGGACTGTGCTAATTGGCTGCTTGCTCTGACCATCACCCCATCTTCAGTCCACGCCTGCCCCTCTTCCTTTCTTCTCCCCTGCCTGCCCCCTCATCCCTTGTGTCTTCGTGTGTCTCTCTCTCTGTCAATCATCATTTAACAGAATTCCTGCAGACAGTGGGGTCTGTCCCGGCATCAGCAACCCCTCTGGGTGGCACTTCCCACGTGAGTGTCCCTCCTCGCTCCCCGCTTGGAAGGAGAGAAGCTCCCTGGAATGAGTGTAGGGGGAAGAGGTCAGTTCACAGGCTAGATGTCGAGGGGGACTCTGAGCATTTAACGAGGGTGAGAAAAATCCACCCTGCAGAGCCCTAGCAGGCGTGTCGGGGGGCAGTAACCCCTCACCCAGCACTAGATGCAGCGCAGTAAACACTTGGTTAACCCACAGGCCTTTCTGTGAAGCAGAAGTTCTGGTGAAAGGGTAAACGTGAGTTTTCGGTTGAAAAGCGCGGCAGGGTTTGGGGCTCCAAAGTCACAGTTGCTCTGCTAATTAGCATTTCACGTGATCACGAAAACCTGGGAACTTTCAGAGAGTGGATTTTCAGATCGGAACGATTGTGGATCAGAACGCACAGCATTTATAAATCAAATAAACAGGGAGGAGGCTGGCGCAAGGGGAGATGTGGTCTCTTCAGGAGCAAAGTCTCCCTTGGGGCTTTATAGAGCGAACCAGCACCTCAAATTCAGTCCAGGGACTAAGAGGTCACTAGTGCTGGTCACAGAGTGGTCACACAAAGGGTGTGTCTGCACCGCCAACCCTGGGCCGCTTAGCCTTGTTAGTGGTGTCGGGGAGGGGGAGTGTGGCCCTGCTAAGAGCTTCATCGTTCGCCTTGGGATCAGCGTCTGCCCCGTCCCCGTTCTAAGGGGCCCAAGCCCTCGAGTTGCAGCTCATCATCTCTTGGAATCAACCACGTTTTAGAGGACGTCGCTGCTTCGTTCTCCTTGGTTTCTGTCCTGTGGGGAAATCAGCATGACTGCTACAAGGGTGACCCAACGGGACAGAGCTGCATGAAGTGGTGGGTGCGGAGGTCATGGAATGGTGGCCTCGGGGGTAATCTACGGCCGTCCTTGGCGGGGCATCACGGCTTGTTTTCTGGGCCTTGCGCAGGAGGGGCCCTGCTCACCATTGCATTCGGAATGGGCGGGCTTGGCGGTGCTGCGCTCTGAAGCCTTTTCCCCAGGGTTAGTTCCTTGGCTTGTACGAAAAACGCCATCGTGACCAGGTCAGTCAATAACCATGAATGCTCAGGACCTGGTCTTTCCATCGCCTCTGAACGCCAGCACCTGCAGTTAGCCCTTCCTTCGCTGCTGGGCTTTGGCTCAGGTGGGATTTAGACATTAACGTTCGTCCCGGGCCCCAGAGCAACCCCCAGGGCCGTCGACTCCAACGCAAGAGTGCCAACCACTGAATCATCTAATGCACGTGCCTCAGTCCCCCCCCTGCGCGCCTTGGACTGAGCTCTGTGGGGCCGAGATGCTCTCACACTAACTGCGCAATGTCCAGCCAATGGGGCTCTGAGCTCAGTGGGGGCTTCTAGGCGCTACCGTGATATACATTGTTCACAGCTGTGATGGCCAGAAGGGGCCACTCCATGATCTTGTCTGACCTCCGGTCTCGCAGGAGCAGAGACTCTTGGCCGGTGATTTCAAACCCCAGTTATGGGCGTGATGCAGATTTACGGCGTGCAGGTGTGATTTAAAGACTTCCCGTGATGGAGACTCCGCCGTGGCCCTAGGGCAGCTAGCCCAGTGGTAACAACATGGTCCTTCTTTCTAGTCTCAGTGTGTCTGGCTTCAGCTTCAAGCCACTGGGTCTTGTTCTGCCCTTTTCTGCTAGAGCAAAGAGCCCACTGCCATCAGAAATCTCTTCCCCGGGTAGGTACGTACAGGCCACAATCAAATCTCCTCTTGTCCAAGAGAAGGTTAAACTAATAGACTGAGCTGTTTAAGCCTCTAGCTCTGACGCAGGTTTCCCAGACTTGGACTCGTTCTTGTAGCTCTTTTCTGAACCCTTTCCAGTTTGCCAACATCCTTTGTGAATTACGCACGGACCTGGATGCCGCCTCCAGTAACGGTCTGGCTAGTGCTGTGCCCAGGGGTGACACCACTTCCCTGCTCCTCTCTGACATTCACTTGCCAGTACATCCGCCAGCTGCGTCTGCTCTCTTAGCTGCAGCATCGCGGTGGGAGTGCATGTTCAGTTGGGTTATCTACTGTGACCCTGATTCCTCTGCAGCGTCCCTGCATCCCAGCGCAGTCCCATTTTGTAAGTGTGGTCTCAGTCTTTGTCCCTAGGTGGATGACCTCGCACTGGCTGTATAAACCACGTTATTCCAACGAGCCGCCTGCTGAAGCAATGCAGGTCGCTCTGTATAAGTGATCTGGCCCCTGTGCTGTTTACCACTCTGCTGATCTTTACGTCCTCTGCACATTTTGCCAGCCGTGATTTTCTATTTGCTTCCAAGATATTGAATAACTTCAGGCCAAGATCAGATCCCGGAGGGAAGATGATTTCCCATTTACAATGGCTCTGAGATCTACCAGTTAACCATTTAAAATCCATTTATTATAATCACTACCTCTTTTATATAGTGGATTTCATCGGTAGATCAGTGTTATCCTCATTTTATAGTGGGGGGGGGGAAACTGAGGTACAGAATGGTGAGGTGGCCCCGTTACCCAGCAGGCAGAGCTGGGAGTGGAACCCCGCTCTCCTGAGTCCCAGCTCCAGTGTGCTACCCACTAGCCCACACTGCCAGCGTTGATGTTACGCAGGGTTCTGCGTGGCTGGTATCATGCAGGACTAACTCAAATGCCTTCCAGGAGTCGAAATACCTTGTGTCGACACAGTGACCATCATCAACCGACCCTGTGATCTCATCAACCCCCCAAATAGCAATTACCAATGGAGGGGGATTTATTCCCCAGGGCCTGTTTAGTTCTTGTTTCCTCTGCTGAGCCTGCCGGGAAAGGTGCTGATGGTTCTCGTGATGGGATCTTGTCTGGTGTGTGCTTGGAAATAGAGCAGAGACCCAGCACCTCATTATTCACATAGCCACCAAGCACCCGTGAATTGGGAATCAGGCATGTAGCTGCGCACTCCGGTTCTCTGCTCCCTCGCCCACAGGAGCCAAGTGCCTTTTAACAGGTTATTTGTTGATTTGGAACGGGAACAACTGCATTGGTGTGCTGCTGGATTTGCTCGGGCTGTCTGACTCAAATCCTCCTTTTGAAGTAGTAACACTTCTTCCCATTAACGTTTGTCATCTGTTCCCCAGGCTGCTCGCGCCCACGTCTCATCTCTCCAAGAAACCCAGCACTCCCAGAGAGAGCGACACACACAGGCTGTTTGTTTTGGGCAGGAGAGCGGCTACTTTGCATTGGTTTGAACTGCTGGAAGCATTTGCAGCACAGAAGATTTACTGTTTGTTATAGGGTTGAAGTTTCTTTTGATGGACTCTGAAATGCTTAAAAATAAATAAATAAAACCCCAGCAAAACCCTCCTTCCTCAGCCTGTTGCTTACATAGCACATGCCAGGAATGAGTGAAAATGCCAGCCCAGTCATGACCTCTTGGGTCCTTTTGAATATGTTGTCCTGTTTAGCGTGGGTTCAGGAATTCATGCTCTGGAACTGGCTTTCAAGACTTATTCGTAATTTCCCATATTAATAAATACTGTTGCCCCTTTGTGGAGTGGTAGCAAATTTCAGGTCCTTGCTGGTCGACTTCCCATTAGAGGAGAAATTAGTGAGGCAGAGTGTGGGTGTGCTTTAGTGTAACTCGCTACGCTAGTCCTGGAACAGAGATGGTCACAAACAGCATGCAAGCAATACCTTCTTTCAGGAACCTCAGTCCAAAACACTAACACCCAGTTTCCAGGGAGCACGAATTGACTCTGGTTAGAGAGATTGTAGGAGAGTTGACTCTCCTCCTTAGTTTTCAACAGCTCCTCCCAACAAGGTCATCATCACAGAACTGAGAATGATGCTGCACTTCTTCAAAGACGGCCCACGGCTCCCGCACTAAGAAAACAATATGTAAGACTGTGTAACAACTCCCGCCATGACAAGACCGTTGCCCCCTTTCAGCCCGAGAGGCTAGCTGGAGTTTGGGCCTGTGGATGTCCCCAGTGAGAGTACAAGTTGGTGATAGACAGGTCTTTCTTTGATGTGGTTTTGTGTATTTACAAAGAATGTCCGAAGTCCCCGAACTCAGAGGGACTCAAACAGCAGGAGGCGGCTTCTTTTGCTCACAGCTTTTCAGCTGGCTCCTGTCCCAAAAACCTCTTCCCAGCTTTCTTCCAGGGTCAGCCACATGCTGTTAGCTGCTCCGTCAGACAGGGTCTCTCACTCAGTCTGTTCTTGTCTGATCGCACGCGCTGCGAGGTTTCTCTTTCCGGGCACACATGTGCACCCGGCCCGGCCCAAACAACAGTCAGCCAATGCATTCACGCCCCCTTCTGTCTGCGGCGGGAGCTTATATTTATTGTGGGGTGAGGTCAAACCTACCAATCCCAGAGGGGCTTTAGCTCACCCAGAACAAGGTTTTGCTTGGCTCCTAACGATACTTTACGTCAGGGGTTCTCAAACGTCATTGCACTGCGACCCCCTTCTGAAAACAAAAATTACTACACGACCCCGGTAGCTTCAGCCCGCCCTAGTCCTGCTGCCCCGGGTGGAGGGGCCAAAGCCCGAGCCCCACCGCCATGGATGTGGGGGTCAAAGCCCGAGGGCATTAGCCTCAGGCAGGGGGCCTGTAACCTGGGGCCTGCCGCTCAGGGCTGAAGCGGTCAGACTTTGGCCCTGGGCGGTGAGGGCCGGGCTTTGGCCCTGGGCCTCAGCCAGTCTAAGCCAATTCTGGCGACCCCATTAAAACGGGATCGCGACCCACTTTGGGGTCCTGACCCACAGCTTGAGAACTGCTGCTTTACGTTTTGCAAAGCCATTTCCGTCAGACAAACCTCAATGAACGTGCATTACGCCCATGGGGGTGGGAGCTTGGAGGAGTTAGGCACCCAATTCCCATTGTCTTTCAGTGGGATTTAAGCACCAAACACTTTCAGGCTCCTTTGAAAATCCCAGCGGAGGTCAGTAAGTATGAATAGCTCCTTGTTACAGGGGGGCTGTGGGTTGGGGGGACCAGTGAGAAGTGACTTGCCCATGGTGACACACTGAGACAAGTGGCAGAGCCAGGAATAGGACCCAGGAGGTCTGACATTCCAGTCCAGCGATGAATGTTCTTTGACGCGTGGAGTGCAAAGGGCCGTTGGCGTGCCTAGACAGAACAGCTGTACTGCAGTGGAGCGTCAGGAGCCACGGGGAACCGGGGGAGCTAGAGTTTCTGTCTGAATAGCTGCAATACTGAGAGAATCGGGGTACTCAGGAGACAGAGAAGAGCAGAATCTCCCGTGTTCCTGGGAAAGAGGAGCCTTTTCCTTCCAGGAGAGAACAGGGGCGTTTTCAGCAGAATGCCTTTCTAGGTTACATCTGTTTGCTGCGTGGTTCATACCTCCAGGCAGCTCAGCTAACTGGCCGATTTGCATCCGGAAAGCTTTAGGGTAGTTCACACTCCCTCCGTCTCCCTGGCCAGCAGGGTTTTTCTGCTAGCTGTCCATCTCTGGCCGACGCTGATAAAGCAGAGGTGTGGGCTGGAATAGCACACTTCATCCCAGAGACGTCCAAACAAGCCATCCTGAGAGCTGCGAGACGGCTGCTGAGTGAATGAGCGCTGCAAAGGGGGCTTGTTAGCCACGCCAGCAATCAAAGCAGCCGGTGCCTGGCTAGTTCCACTTGTCATGATGAGCTCTCAAGGAGCGGGAACAGCTGCAGTGTGAGGACGCATGAGTGACCACTGAGTCGGGCTGAGCAGGATAGCACTGACTGGAAGCACCAATAAAGTCAGGGACACAGAACAATATGCACAGAGAAGGGAGAGAGCTCCCCATCTGAGCAGGGAAACAATCTAGGGCCAGTGGTTCTCAACCCACGGGCCACTTGCAGCCCAATCAGCACTCCACACGGCCCATGGGACATCTTCCGGCCCAAACAGGTAGTATATGTATCGTGTGGATGTGGCCCACATAACACATAGAGAGCTGCATATGCAGCCCACAGTGGTAAATAAGTTGAGAACCACTGGTCTAGGGGGACTGGAAATACGTGCCAGTGGGCGTCCCTCTCAAGCCCTGGACTCTGAATGAGGGACATCGGGGTTTTTTTTTTATTGAACACACTGTTTTACTAAATATATATAGATCTATATGTACAAGCGTGCCTGAGATTTCCAATTCTTAGTCAACTGTTCTGAGATTATGCTTGTCCTATGCAGAGAAACACAAGGAGACCACGTGAGGAGAGTTGTCCCCATCCTGTTTCTGTCCCCCTTTTAGCCATTCTTACGTTGGGTACTGAAAAACAGAGGCACCTGAGATCATTAGTCACTCACTTGAAAATCTTGGCCTAGAGAAGCAGAGCTGTTCTACTGGCTCACCCTGACAACTAGACCAGATGGGACTTGTAAGCTCCAATTTAGGTGTTTAAAAATGTTGTACATCTCTCTAAGGCAAAGGGACGTAGGGGCAGGGACAGAGGAAGTCCTGTATGTAGCGACTTTAGAAACAGCCAAGCACAGAGAAGCTCAGGCTGAGGTTTGTGTGTGTATGTGGTGTTTAAGTTAACAATAGAGACACTCCAGGATGGGGAGAAGTTTAGGTCATATATCATGTGTGTTTATGCTGTGACCTTGGCGTGACCAGCAGCTATTGCGTTGTTATTTATTGAGTTCTGACAGCCTGCTCACCGTTGCCCAAACCTAGAGCAACATACTATCCCTACACCAGGGACCTTGTCCCATTGGTGCAAATCCCAAGGTCCTTACTCAAGCAGAACTCCCACTAACGTCCATGGAAGGCTGGCCGGAGGGCAGCAGTGGATCGGGGCATCAGTATTTGAGTGCGTGGGAGCCAGTGGGATTGCACTTTGTCTTGTGTGGCAGCGTGTCACAGGCTCTGAAAACACGGCGCGTCTCGGTGGGAAGCAGAGGGGGTTGTGCTTGCTGCTGGAACTCATTCCTGGATGTTTTATTACCTGCTCCGGGTTGGATTTTCTAAAGCACTTGGCACTGTGCGAACTCAGCGGCACTCCCATTGACTTCAGTGGGAGCAGAGCTAGGCCGCTGCAGAGCACGTCTGAAAAACCCACCCCGGTCTCTCCGAACAGGCTCATCTGATCGGCGTGTGCTGGGGGGAGAGGAAGAGGGAGAGGAGTGCGTGGGCGCCTTCCTGCCTGCAGGAAATCAGCACTCACTGACAAAGTTTATTAAACACTTGTAAAGTTAATGCCGGCACTTCGTTTCTGGCAGTGTCGGCTTTCAGCCTGGTGCGAAGAGGGGCTGGCTCTTTGTGTGTGTGTGTGTGTGTGTATGTACACGTATGGGCATTCAAATCATTAGCTGTTTTAGCCCATTCTTCCCCAAAGTTCACAGCTGTTCCTAAACGCGGGCTGTGCGTGTGCAGAACATGCTGTGAGTAAGGTGCATTCTCTTCCAGCTTCCCTCCCTTCATGAACTCAGCGGCAGTCAGAACACCCCCCGTGGGAATCAGGCCGAGCGCCCTTTTTCATCCATCCCAAAGGTTCGGTTACAGCTCTGGGGCTGAGACTCTTGTGCCGGGATAAACCAGTACTCTCGGGAGAGCGTCAAGGCAGATTGAAAGGTGTGACTGAGAGCGAAAGCAGGCGGAGCGAGAAGAAACTTAAACAGGATGAATTCAGGCCTTCTCCGAGGGGGAAAGGCAGAGCTACCTGGGTTTGCAGCAGGCTGAGGAGTGGGCACAGTGCCCTAGAAAGGGAAGGGGGTTTGCGGAGTTACTCACAAACGCCATAGAAGCTGGAAAACCATCGCCTTGGGGTTGGGTGTCCTGGGCCCTAGCAGTGCCGAAGGGAGATGTTCTCCAGCACGTCACTAGACTCCTGCAGCGTGGTGATTGTAGGAGAGGTGGTTAAGGGGCTGGTCGTGCTGATGTTGGTAGCTCTCACTCCGGGAAGAGGGTAGGAATGTCGAACCTGCCAGGGTGGAAGTCTGAGCCGTGCTGAGAGCTCTGCAGTGATGGACGGAGAGTCGGGGGGGTGGGGGGGATGTCCCTCCATATGTGCTAGGAAAGGGCCACAGTCTCTCCCGTTGTTGCCCCTTGAGCCCAACAAGCTGCTGAATCTGTATATGGCCATTTGACCCGCTGGACCAATGTTCTAAAGAAGGCAGGTTTGCTCAGCGCACGCTGTACCTGAGCTCCCGACTGAGCCTGGCCCTCGGGGCCTGGGGCTGTCGTGGAGTGGAGTATGCGCCTTCCTGCCATGCGGTTACCGCTCTGTCGTCAGAGGGGCGGCCGTGTCACGGGGCTCGCTCGGTCAGCACAGCAGCCTTCCCGCTTTCACCGCCGCATCTGTGCAGCTGTACCTGCCGCGCTGGCTAGCTGGGTTTGCAGCAGTGCATTCTGGGAACATCGGGGCCGCTGTCCCACGGTGCCTAGGCAGAGTGCCCGGAGGATGGGCCCCCCAAGGCAGCTCCAGAGCACTGCACTCTGGGGTTCCCTCTGGAGCTGGGAGGACGACTGCCCAAGCTGGCTACATACACGTGATTAGGGCCTTGTGCCCAGCAAAGGTAACTGTCTGCAGTGCTTATTAGCCACACGCTGCGCAGACACACGCGTTCCAAGGCAGCTGTGCCTGGCCCTGGTTCCCTCCGTCCCAAGGTGCAGTGTGGGCAGAACCTTGGCCTGGAACAATCCCCAGGTGCCTTGTCTTGCTCTGAGTCAGCTCCCAACGGTTGGGGCATCTCCTGTCGGTTTTCTTGGGTGGGCTTACTTCCCGGGGGGGGGGGGGGGGGGGGGCTTTCATGTGGACATTTCTGTGCCGCGGGCTTGCTAGGGGCTCTTCTTTCCTGGATGCTGCTGCTGCTTCGGCCACATGTTTGCGGTGGCTTGTGGAGGCTTTGCTTCCTGCTCTCCCGGGGGATTCAGAACCTGTGAGTTTGCTGTCCCAGCCTGCGTGCTGGTGGCCTTGATGCCGCATCCCACCTGAGTGCCTAATTCACTCTGTGAGCCGGATCGGAAATGCACAGCCCCTTGGAAAGGCGCATGAGCCGGATCCTGTCGGCGCACTGCAGCTGTGTGTGCTCTGTCGCACACAAGGGCAAAACCCTATAAATAGCCCCACTCCACGTTTTCGAGAAGTATTAGGAACTGCTTTGGGTTTATTTTTGAGCATCGTTATGAAAGGGCTTTAGGGGATTAAAGGACACTCAGATTAATCTTTGCTCCGAGAGGCAGAGTTTGCTGAATGGGCAGTTCTGAAGCCTTGGAGATGCGGCGCGGAAGGTTGAGGCTGGCTTCTCTACGGGTCACCGCAGCTGCATCTCATCTGGGAAGCTAGATTAGGGCCAGAGGGCTGAGATGGTGTTTGGGGCAAGGAGGAGCCTGTCCCGGGCTGATAACGTCCCTCTTTGGGGCTGATCCTTCGGGCCACAACCAGCAGCTTGGTGTAGTGTGTGAGACACTTGAACGACGTATCCCTGCGCGTTCCTGGTCCGAAGCCGGTAAATAGCCTGTCCCACTCCCCTCTGGGAAGCCCGTCAGCAGAGTACGGTATCGAGTGTCGTCACCGGAGCCAGTTTTCTAGAATGAAGAGAGGGATGGTTTTAAAGAAAATGTAACTACAGCGACTCCATAGGCCAGTTGGTTAATGTTTACTTCTGAATTTTAGCAAACAGCAAAGGAGGGAGTGGTACCTAGTGGTTGGAGCAGAGGCTTGGGAGCCTGCACTCCTCCGTTGACTCGTTGTGTGACCTTGGGAAAGTTGCTTCACCTCTTCGTGCCATTCATTTCATCGCCCGTTTGTGAAATGGAGCTGAAGCTCCACTCGCTGGGGGGTGGAGGAGGGCGTTTGGGAACCATCCAGCTGAATGGGTCAGAGGGGAGCTGAGTGTTATGGGTTGTCCCAATTCCTCCATGCACCCAGCAAGAGGCGCCAAAGAGCTCCCAGTCTAATGGATGAGCTGGACACAGGGTGGGAGGGAACCAGAGGCAGCGAGACGGGAAGGGACTTGCCCAAGGTCGCACTGCAGGGCAGTGGCAGAGCCAGGGATAGAACCCAGGTGTTTGGAGAGAACAGAACTAGCTCAGCTACCAAGGACAGCCCACTGGGACTTCCAAATTCCCTGCTCCACCATGGATGCCAGGGCTGACCTCGGGTAAGTCTCCTAGTTGCTCTGTGCCTCAGTTTCCCATCTGTACAGAGGGGCAGAGCACTGTCCTACCTCCTGGGGAGCAGGCTTGTGAGGCTCAGATATTACGGTGATGGGTGCCGGGCACGTACCGTAGGCAGCTGGCCTGCCCTGGGGCGCGTGGGGGCAGAGGCGCAGGGCTGAAGCTGTCTGAAGAGGGGGGATCTTCCCTCTGCGAACAGTCACTAGCGTGTGTTTAGACACACTTAGCGGGGCAGCAGCTGGCGTGGTGGCGGCGTGGTTCTGCCACCACGTGGGTGCATTATCCATCCCCCGGGAACGGGGAGACATGGGGGACGGGTCGGAGCTGAGCTCGCTGGGCTGGAGGGTGACCCCTGGTTTCAGTAGAATGACGCTGATGACTGCAGCCGGGGCTGGATTCAGGCCACCCGGGGAGGTGAGCAGGGAGACCCAGGAGCTGCAGCAGGGGCCCTTGGGAGCAGCTAGCATCTTCTTGCTCCTCCAGAGAAGCAGGAATGGCAGCGAGGGAGCGGGGGGAATACTTCCCTTCCGAGCTGAGGTGTAGCCACACACAGTCCCCTGCTGGGTGGGACTGGTAGGGCCCCCCAGGACAGGGGGTCTTGGAGTTAATGCCCCCTTGAGTTGCTCGGGACAGTTTCCCTCCGAGCGTTTGTCTCAGGCTCTCTGCAGACTCCGGCAGGCGTCGCAGTGGCGGTTACTCACTGGTCACATGTTGACGCTTTTCTTCCTGACCACGAGGTCTACAAATCGACTTTTTCTTCTAAATGGATGCTGAAATTGTGCTGTAATCACCCGACACCAGGAGTTGGAGCTGTAGGTGTGGACCTGCGTCTTCATCCATCGCTGGCCCCCTCCCTTTTAATACAGGTGTGTGCCCCTGCTGGGACCCAGCGGTTCCTGGTCCCAGAAAGCAGTGCTCCGTCTGGATGTGACCCTGGGCAGAGAATCTTCTATTTGCTTCTCTCTCCCTTGGAACCGGAGAGCAAACCGCAGGAGAAGCAAGTAATTCACACTCACTCGTCATGCCGCCTGCTAGGGGTATTACTTTGTGCTGCTGCAGCACCTTTCATCCCAGGGTCTCCAGGGGCTTTCAGAGATAAGCCTGTATCCTTGTGTCACATCTCTGGAGCCCGCCACGATAATCTCCATATTGCTACCAAAACCAAGTGTACCCTAGGAATAAAGAGTGTGAAACTAAAATACCCTGGGTCAGAACTTCTGCAAGGAGAGCAGGGCCATGGGTAGAGCAGGGGGGGTCTGGGAGTCAGGACTCCTGGGTCCTATTCCTACCCCTGTGAGGAGGTGGTGCCTAGTGGGTAGAGCTGGGGACTGTGCTGGACAGGACTCCTGGGTGACCTTGAGTGAGTCAGCACTTCACCTTTCTGTGACTCAGTTTCCCTTTGTGCAAAATGAGGAGGTGAATACATGCCTATTTCCCAGGGGAGGGTTATTTGTGAGGATCCATTAATACCCGCAAGGCAGGACATGATCCTCAGATGAGAGGTGCTATAGAGAAGGGCAAGTTCGGGCAACGGATGAGTCTAAGGGGCATGTAGAAACCCAGCAGCCGCCTTCCCCGGGGATGCTCCCGGGGCAGGCTGTTTTATCACGGAGAGCGCGTTGGGTTTGTAAGTACACACGCATGGCGGGGAAGAAATCTATGCATTTCAGCCGGCAAGCTGGGCTTTCTTCTAGCAGTGAGAAACCCCCCGTCTGTGCCTGGGAGAGAAGACGCCTGAAATTGGCCCACTCCTATCAGCAAGAAAACACTTAAAAAAAAAATTTCTGTGTCCCAATCATCCGAACCATTAGGACAAATTCTACTTTCCCCCTTGTAAGCAAAGTCCCGACATTCACGCTGGGGTAATACTGGTGCGGTGCAGCACTTCCTTTACGCCTCGGCCGAGCTCAGAAACAGTAAGTGGGAGCAGCAGTTTTTATCACCGCCCGATACCAAAGTTCTGAAGTCGCTTGTTTGCAAGGAGCCCTGTTTCCATGCGATCCCAGGCGAAGCTAGTGTTCGCCCGGTTAGCTCGCAAGTAACAGAGAGAGTCAGAAGGCAGCCGATCCGCGCGTGGGGCGGGACGGCATAAAGCGACAGCCCGAAGTCGAGTTTCCATTCGGCAGATACTCTTTGGGGTGCTGGCTTGAGACAAGTTGCTGACTGAATCTCTAAGAAAGATCAAAACTGTTCTAGTGCTAATTAGAAAATGGAGCATAAAACTCATTTTGGGTGGGGATGCTAGGAACTGATTGAGCCAAAGGGAGACGGGGCCTGACTGCAGGACTCCCGGGGTGCTCGGAATTAGAGACGGAGGTCCCTGGCCTAGTGTTCGGAGGGCAGGTCCGGCTTGCCCAGCGCTGATTGCGGGGCTAGGTGACAGGAAGGACGATGCTTTGCCTGGGAGCTGGAGGCTGCAGAGAGACGGCTGTGTTGTTCTTGGGGCTCCGGCGGCGCGGGGAAAGCACCGGAGCCACGCAGCTGGCAGCCTGTGGCGGGGCCTCTCCGCTTTCTGGGCGAGGAAACCATGCCAGGAATGCGCCAGGTTTGTCAGCACCCTGACGCCTGCGACTTTCAATTCACTGGAGGCTGGTGTGTGCCAGGCGACCCTCTGGCCTCTCCTCTCTGAGCCCCCTTTATGAGCCAGGTGAAGAGGGGGATTGTGCAGGCTGGGCTGCGAGGCCAGGTTGGGAAGGAGCTGGACAAGGAACAGACGAGGTGGAGACAGAGGCCCGGTTGTGGGGCTCTGTCCCAACCTGCTGCCTGCTCCTAAGTACAGGAAAACTCTTGTGTCCAGGCGTGTTCGCGGGGGCCGCCGGCGGGTCAGCGAGGAAGGGTGACCAAGAGGCTTCTGTGGAGAATTTGGCCTCTCTCTAGTTTCTGGTCCCACCGCAGCTGCTGTGATCCCATGTCAATAAATAGATAAACAAAGTGAAGCCCTCCTGCCCTGCCCCACAAATGGCACAGAGCCTCGGCTGTGTGGGAAACGGAGCCCCCGGGCGGGGGGATGGCGCTGGAGAATCTGAGGGCAGCGTTTGTCTCTGTGGCTACATGTTTCCACTTCAGTCAGCCTGGCGGGACACCTCGGAGAGGGGGAAACCGCTGGGGTAAAGCCTGCTGGGACCTGGCCCCGGGACCTCTGCCGGAGCTGGAAAAGTGGAGTGACCACACGTTCACCCCCTCTCAAGCCTGTTGCACCGTTGGGGGCGTGGGGGTCCTGGCTGCAGGCTCTGTCCTTTGCATTCAGGTAACTTGGAAACCAGGCGGGTGGGTTTTCAAGTCTCCTGCTAACGAGCCAGCTGGTGTGCTTTGAGCGCTGCCCATCACCCTCTGGCTGGTCCCTTGTGCCCTGTCCCATTATACACACAGGCTGTAAGCTCTCTGGGGCTGTTCCCAGTCTGGGCAGCACCTAGCGCGGCCGGGCGTCGTAACCCCGGGCTCTGGTAAAGCATTTCAGAGGCGTTGTCGCTGACGTGCCGAGGTCACCCAGCAGGGCAGTGGTAGAGCCAGGAGTCGAATCCGGGCCTCCTGAGTTGCAGTCCAGCGCTCCACCCACCTGGCCATATCGTCTCGTTTGCTAACCACCCCCGGGGCCTCCAGGCCTCTAGCTGCTACCGCAGAACAGGTTCTGGCTGTGCCAGGGCCTGGCCGGATTGGGCCCTTCTGCCTGCGTGTGAATTCCCGACTGGCAGCTCTGGGGACTGACTCTTCTGGGCCGCCCCGGGGCCTGGGCACCAGCAGGGCAAGCTTCTCCCAGACACGGGCACTGCCCCACTGATGTCTCGCCCCCTGTGTGCCTCTCTCTGAGCCCCATCTGCTCCTTGGCATCTCAGGTGGGGCTGCCAGCCAGGACAAGTTACTTTTGAAAGATGGCTACTTGCCTGCTGGGCGCTGGACCTTTAAAACGGGGCCCCGAGCTGACGCCGTCCCTGACGAATTGAAGGCTGGATGCCGGAGCCATCGGCTCCGGTTGAAGGCAGCCGGTGCAGGGAAGTTACCGTGCAGTTACACACGCTTGGGAGGGGTGACATTCAGGTCCCCGTTTAGCAAAGCGCTCAAGCATGCGGACAAGTCCCTTTTAAGATTCTGCTTAAAGTGAAGCACGTGCTTAGGTGCTTTGCTGACTCGGGGCCTTAATCTCTCGGTCTCAGTTCCCCAGCTGTACGGTGGATTAACAGTCCTCCTCTTGTCTGCCTCCCCTGCGGGGTTGCCAGGGCAATGGCTAGCTCACGAGACACCTGTGCTGTGTGCGGCACAATGGGCTCTGGATCTTGCCAGGGTGCTGCAATGAGGGTGTACAGCACCTGGCAGGATCGGGCTCTTGGGCCAGGCTTGAACGTGGCCTGCAGCCGCTCTGGACCTGTAGCATCTCCAGCTTTCCTTTTCCCCCAGGGGGCTGTGATGCTCAGATTCCCCTGGATTCACTCCGCTACTCTGGCCCTGACTGTTGTGCACTCATCCAGGGACTGGCAAAACCTTTCCTGAAATCCTGAGCCATGGGGCATTTGGGGTAAGTCTGCACTGCCAGTAGCCACCTGCGGCTGGTCTGTGCCAGCTGATTTGCGGGCTGAGGGGCTGTTTATTTGCTGTGTGGATGTTGGGGCTCCGGCTGCAGCCCTCCCAGCTCGCGGGATCCTGGAGCGACGGTAGGAACTGTCATTTTAGCTGCCTGCGCCCACTGAGAACACATTAGGGAGGTGGATTTAAAAAATAAAAATAAAAGAAATTAAATTAAGATTTGTAGCAAGTGATTAAACTGGTGCCTTTAGCTGTGTTTATGGACACGCCAAAAGTAAATCGGCTCCCAGACTGAATAAATATTTTGCTCAGGCAGGCGAGATTTTCAGTTCATCTGTCTTAGAAAGACCTGAAGTGAGAGGGGAATTGATTTTCTCCAGCTTGAACAAGGCAAGTGGCTCTGAGAACTAGCTAGCTCGTGACGTCCCATTATCAGTTAAAATGGGGAAGGTGCAGCTGGGAAATGATTGAAGAGAAAATAGAAAGGAAGGTGCCTTGTGCAGCTAAGCACAATTCCCTCCCCTTCCCCCCGGCCTCTTTCCAGGTGTCTCCTTCTTGGAGTTCACTGGTGCTGCATCTCCTAGGAATTCTCTAGTGGGGCTTTCTCAGTCACGCCCAGTAACCTTGCGAGAGTATTTGGTAAGGCTGGCTGAGGCCGCCCACTAGCCCCTGCGCTTCCACCTCGGAGCAGCTTCCTGTGAAAGGGAAAACAGCCCAGGTGGGGAGTGGTCCCAGTGATATTTTCCCTGGGGATTCCATGCTGGGCTAACAACCCAGACCTGCTCTGGGGCTCTTCCCAGCCACCCTACGTGGTGTCCCATCGGTGTGCTTTGGTCATAAGAACGGCCAGACTGGATCAGACCAAAGGTCCATCCGGCCCAGTGTCCTGTCTGCCAACAGTGGCCAGAGCCAGGTGCCCCAGAGGGAATGAACAGAACAGGGAATCAAGTGATCCATCCCCTGTCGCCCATTCCCAGCTTCTGGCAAACAGAGGATATGGCCACCATCCCTGCCCAGCCTGGCAAATAGCCATTGATGGACCAATCCTCCATGAATTTATCTAGTTCTTTTTTGAACCCTGTTATAGTCTTGGCTTTCACAACATCCTCTGGCAAGGAGTTCCACAGGTTGACTGTGCGTTGTGTGAAAAAAATACTTCCTTTTGTTTGTTCCTTTTGTCATGCCCTGGAGCGTCCCCTCTCAGAGGTGTGAAGGAGCTCAGAATCACAGCAGACAGTTCTGCAGATGGCTTCTGTTGACATATAACTTACTGCCAGGATAAGTCCTCTGCTGGTGAAGAACTTGTAACCCCTCCCTAAGGGGAAGGCCGCTGAAAAGCTGAGCTCTGTTCCCAGACCTGCTGGGGGACTCCGGGCAAGTCTCTTTCCCCTCCCAGCCTGTGTGTGGCGTGTACGTTGTGTTTGTACAGCGCCTAGCGTGGTGCGGCCCCAGTCTCAGTCGTGGCCTCTTGGTGCTCTCTGGAATGAAGGGAATTTGGGGTGCCAAAGCAAAGTCCCGAGGTTTTCCTTCTTCCTGGGATGTAACTGGGGACATACGTGTAACCCACGCCCACTCGGCGAGACTCTCTGTCCCCTTCTAGAGGGGTGTGGGCCTGTCACAGCCCAGGCCAACAGATGGATCTTTTCGCTCTGGCAGTGGAAGCTCAGGTGGCAGCATCCAAAGGTCCTGGGTTTTCTCCATACTGCCCGTGACCCAGCCAGGTGTGCGGCGTTCCGGCCAGGTTGTTACATCTGGTTCCCAGCTGGAGAACTGGTTAAACACGTCTCTGCTCTGCCAGGGCCTCGAGGTAGCCGATCCCGCGTCTATACTGCAGCATCTCTGGTGTTTTGTATAGCGTACGCTGCCAATACTACGCTGACCGAGCGGGTGTAGGGCTGGCTCATGGGGTGATGCTGACCTGGATTCACTTGTGTGCCGGTGACACAGCTATTTCCAGTCATGGAGGGTGTGTGGGGAGGGGGAAGGTCGACAGATTCATTTCCAACCACTAACGTCGTGGATCATAAGCTGTTTCGAACGCGACTGCGTCGGTGGAGACCAGTTGGGCCCAGTGCCCCTCCCGGTGTGCACTTGTAAACGGTGCGTTCCAAGGTTCTCCGGGTAGTGTGTTTGCCCTGGCACTAGGTTGTTCCATCGTAGAATTCCAGTTCCAACAGATCGTTAATTCAAGCCAGCACTTGGTATTTTCAGACATCAGTTACCACTGAGACAAGGGCTTAGTGCTGCCCCTTCACAGTGAATGCTGTCAGGTCAGCATTAAGTATGGGCAAAGGCTCGTTAACTGCAAGCACCCACAGGAATTCCAGGGCTGTCTTTGGTTAACCTGTGAGCTGTTAATCAATCCCCAAAGAAATGCTATATTTTTAAGTACACAGACAGTTTCTTTCTCCTCCTTTCCCAAGCTGTCCACCCCCAAGGCCCTTTAAGGACAGGGTAAGAGGAATAAACACACTGTTATCACCGTTGTTATCTGTCATAATTAAAGCATGACAGTTACCAGAGCTGTCTTCAACTTTCTTCTCATGCTGTCTCCGAGCTTTGATCCCGTTGTGTGGGAGTAGATGGGGAATGATCTCGTGCTCCCAGCCTCCTCTGCCGGTGTTCCACTTCCAGATACCCAGCCAGTTAATTGGCCTGATGGCTCTAGATCATGTGCTTAGTAGAGATGATGCAGGGTGAAATTCTCCAGCCTGGGTTATGCAGGAGGTTAAACTGGATGATCATAGCGGTCTCTTATGAGCTTAAAAATGAGGACTCGGTGCTCACTGTTTTCTGTTCTTTTGAGTTGTGGAAGGAGCTAGTTGCCATATTGGCAGGGGGGGCAGCGCTGCCAAACTGTAAAAAATGCCAGCCGCTTTCCGTCTGCAGGGGGTGAAAACGGCCGCCCTTTCGGTGCGTTGCGGTTTTTGTTTTTGCAGATTGTTGTATTGAAGATTTCCCTTTTGAAGCCCTCTCCTGCCTTCTCCCTTTTTTAATTTCCTTTTTGCCACGGGAAAAAAGGGCAAGTGAAAGGAAAAGTGATCAGCTGGAAATCTGAAAAAAACCCACTAACATTTTGTTGAAAAAATGGAAAATTGAAAAGAAGAAAAAAAGCCAAACGTTTGTGCTAATGTCTGAGTTTGCAAGGAGAGCGCCGTTTTTCAGGGAACCCATTTATTGTTCACAACACGGTGACCAGCCTGGGGTTATTGACTTACTAGTAAAGGTAGACCCCACTGTGGGCGTGCCAGTGTGGCTCTCACCTATTGCCCCAGAACCGTCCAGCTGAGAAGGGGACAAGACTCTTGCAAAGTGACTTGTCAGCCTCGTTTTTGTGGCATGTGGGTTTTCACACCCAGAGTGCTCACCAGTCCCGCCCCTGCACGGTCAGCAAGAGCCGAGCCGATCCACCCTCTGAGGGGCTGTGGCACGGACAGTGCTTGTTTCTTGCATGCTTAAAATTGCCATCGGGTGACAGGTTTCATAGATTCATAGATTCTAGGACTGGAAGGGACCTCGAGAGGTCATCGAGTCCAGTCCCCTGGCTTCAATGGTAGCCGTGTTAGTCTGTATCAGCAAAAAGAACAAGGAGTCCTTGTGGCACCTTAGAGACTAACACATTTACTTTGGCACAAGCTTTCGTGGGCTAAAACCCACTTCATCGGATGCCGGATTCATCGGGTGACAGTGAATGTTGAAATCTCCAGGGCACTTCGGAGCCAAAAGCAAGTCAGCTTTTTGGCCTTTTTTGCTCACTTCTTTGCCTTAACATCCGTCTGTTCTAGAGCTGGGATCTATGGGACGTTTAGCTGGGCCTGACGCTGAGTCCCGTGAACGTGAGGGGTGGAGTTTGCAAAGCTGCGTATTCTGTAACTCGCTCGCTGCTGTCTGGGCCCCCCCCAGTGCCTTAGATCTCTTCTGGGAAGGATGGGCAGGTGGGTTGGCAAGAGGCTGTTGCCAGAGGTAGGAATTATGGACTTATCCACCCTTTGGAGGCTGAAGTTTGTTGTATTTGAGCCTCTGAGCTCACCTCGTGCATTACAAAATCACGAGACTGGCTTGAGAATCGCGAGACTGTAAACAGTTGATGTCGGGTGCTGTTTCTTCGCCTCCTGGCCTTTGAGCCTGCTGGGAGTCAGGCTGTCACGCTGCTCTCTGCACCCCGAGGGCTGGAAATGCGCGGCTGGTTGTAAAGGAAAGCTGAGAGCCTCATGCAGTCACCTCGCTCCAGCAACAGGGGCTTTAAGAGAAACCTTGAACAGCAGGAGTCTTGGGATAAAATCACGGGAGCTGGCAACACATGGCTCGGTTTGCTTTCAACCGCAGGGTCCAGTCTGCCAACCCTACCAGGCTGCCATAGTTCCACTCGAGACAAGTCCTTCTCTAATACCTGGTGAGGTTCACGTCCTTTCTGACGTGTGGCCCCAACCAGGACCAATACCCCAGTGTCCTGGGTGCCGCACGGACACGTAGGGAGAGATGGTCGCACCCCCAAAGAAGATCCTTGTCTGTGAAATAATGCATGTTATTTCCCAATAGAAACGCCTTGTGTCTGGGGTGTGCAGACCAGCAAAGCCACTGAGCAGCTAACCCCGGAGTTGCGCGCCTAACGCTGTGGTGCTGTCGTATGTGCTTATGGACAGGCTGCTAGTGGCACCTCGTTCGCCAGAGCCACGGGGCAGCGTCTGGTGAGTGAGATGTTACGGAAGCAAGTGTGCGCGGCCATTTCGCGCTCTGCGTGGCCCGGGACGTGCTGGCATCCCGGGAAACAACAGGCACATCCATCGTGCAGCCGACAAGCAGCTTCGGTGCCATAGTTCCTGGTCTGGAATGTTACCTGCCCATGTGAGCGTGCCGGCCGCTCCTGTTCCGTTCACTCCCTGCGTGCCGGGCCTGCGGACCTGGCGAGGTCGACGTTCGGGCTGACTCAGATCTCGGACGGGATTGCCTGGCAGCTGAAAGCGTAAGGAGCGACTGGGAGTAGTGAGTGACTGTGCCCAGCAGGGCTTTGCAGTGAGTTCTGTCCATGTGGTGCTAAAAAAAGCCACAAGATGAGCAAAATTATCGACTGAGTCACTAATAATTCACCCGCTGCTTTAGTCACCAGCCGATTGTAACCCGGCATTAAGTGTGCTGCTGAGGGTGCATAACCTGAATTCTAATCGAGTTCAACTGACGTGACTGAAGGAAATAAAGCGCTGCTCTTGCGTCCGCAGCTCCAGATGGATCATCGGGCTCCATGCACGACCCGCTGCCGCTGGAGATGCTCAATTACCGATGATCCTTAACGAAGAGCGCTGATGAATGGCACCGGAGGAGGCATTGTCAGGAGCCGAGGTGCGGTTCTTAAATGGGAGCGGGATGGTGAGGCAGCTGGTGTGCTGCAAGCCCGGCCCTCGCGCTCCCCCCTCCGTCTGTGTCCGCTTGTCTCTTGTCGTTTGACGCGGGCTCTTCGGGGTGGGGACCGTCTTTCCGTGTGTGCGCGGTGCCAGCACGGGGAGGCCCCGATCCCCAACCGGGGAGCTGCTGTGACTTGAATAATTTAGTTCCGAACGCGTCTCCGCAAGGCTGCAGGGTGAAGGCAGGTTCTGGAGTTCTAGACAAATGCTTTTCCTGCTTGAAGGAGAGGAGCTCGGCCTCTGGTGGGATAAGTGGGGGCGGGGGTGTTTGGCAGTCGGGGCTCCTCGGTTCTCCTCCTGCCTCTGGGAGGGCTGCGTGGTCTAGCAGCTAGAGCGAGGGACGGGTAGCCGTGTTGTTCAGGATTTAGTCCCAGCTCGGGGAGGGGAGAGGAGGGAGCGGAGCGGGGGGGTCAGGACTCCTGGGTTCTAGTCCTGGCTGGGGGAGGGGCGGAGTGAGCGGGGTGGGGGGGTCAGGACTCCTGGGTTCTAGTCCCAGCTGGGGGAGGGCAGTGAGCGGGGCGGGGGAGTCGAGGTTCAGGGCTCCTGGGTTCTAGTCCCAGCTGGGGGAGGGCAGTGAGCGGGGTGGGGGGGGTCAGGGCTCCTGGGTTCTAATGGCAGAGCAGCGGCTGGTACTCAGGACTCCTGGGCTGCTCCCCGACCCTGCCGGCACCTCACTGCTGTGACCGCGGGAGAGTCCCTCCCTTCCCCTCCCCGTTGTGGGGCTGCACAGGGGCAATACGAGTTGTCTCTCCTTTTGGGGAGCCCCTTGTGGGCTGCTAGAGTTGCTTCCCCGCTCCGAGGAGGAAGGAGAGATTATTGCTCAGGTGTCAATGACCAGCAGCAGCCGAGCCTGTTAATGGGCCCCCCAGACCCGCTTACCCAGCACTCTGCAGGCGGGAGAGCGACGTGGGCCTGGCAGGAATGGGGGCTAGAATGAAACCCGCCCCAGGCTCGGAGAGAGCCCAGAGCCTGAGTGCAGGGGCGGCCCCACCCCGTGGGGGCGCTGGGCGCTCACTGGAGAACGAGACTGCGACGGCGGCAAGAGCACGTGGGAGGGAATCCAACGGGGACCAGTTGGCGCCTGATAACGTAGAGGGATCCTCTCCTCACGCTGTTTGCTACCATGTGTGCTGGCTGCGAGGGCTGCTGGGAAACCAGAATGCCGCTTGGCAGATTTCGAGGTGTCAGTGTTGGATTTTCTCCTGCAGCAGAACGGCACTGAGAGCTTTTGATGGTTCTGGTTAAAAACTCTTTCTTTCCCTCCCAGGATAGCCCATCCGCGAGGGCGCTCCCCTGGGAGGCGGGGGAGCCGGGTTCAAGCCCCTGCCACAAATCAAGCAGAGCACAGGCTTGAACCTGGTTCTCCCGCGTCCCCGGTGAGAGCCCTGGGCAGTCCTGGGCTGGGTTTGTCTCTCTTCCACCTCCCACCCGGGGGAAGTTTAGTCGAAACCGAGGCTTTTTCACGAAGAATTTCAACTTTGAGGAATTAACATTTTGGATTAAAAAAAAAGTTTTTCTGTTGAAAAATTCCTGACTAGCTCTTATGGTTAGTTTTCTGTTGGTTCTGTGGTTAAAGTAGGGAGCTGGGAGCCAGGACTCCTGGGTGCTGTTCGTAATGCTTGGGTGAGGAGTGAGGCCTTGTGGTTACAGTAAGAGGCCAGGGAGTCCGAACTGCTGGGTTTTATTGCCAGCTCTGTAAAAGGACCGTGCTCACATGGCTAGAGCCAGGGGGCTAAGAGTCAGGACGCCTGGGTTCTGTCCTGTCTTCTGGCCAAATATTCTCTGTGTGATGCCGGGTGAGTTGCTTTCCTTCTCTGTGTCTGTTTCCCCATAGGCATGACAACACCCATTTCACAAAGGTATTGTGAGCTTTAGTAAACGAATGTTTAAAGTGCTCTGAGATCCTGGGATTGCTGGTAATTTGGAAAGGTGACGTATTAATATTATTGTCTGCTGTCCATATAGACATTTCACTAACCTCCCAGGCGTTCCTTAGCTTTGCTTCATGGCCACTTGGCTCTGATGCTTAAGACCCAGGGAGCTCCTCACGGCTCTGCTCCATTCAGAACTTCGTACCCCACCTAAAATAGCAGAAGCTCCCAGGATAACTTTGCATTGGAGCTGAGCGGTGGAGTCCCTGGAATTGGCAGTGTCTGCAGCATGAAGCTGTTCTCGTGCGCTTTTTACACGGTTCTGATCAAGACCAGTTACTCCTAAGAAGTCCCTTTTGACTGATAATTTGAAGCTTTATTGTTTGGAAGTGGACGTGCTCGGGGTGAAATGTAGGACAGGTCAGAATGTTCCGTTAGAAACGTGTTTCGATGAAAAATGACTTTTTCATCCAAATTGAAATTTTGCAGACAATATCCATTTTCTATGAAATGTTCAGATTTTCTTGAAGGCTTCCCACTTCCCCCTCTCCCTGAAAAAAAACAAACCACCCTGCTTTTGCTGGCTGAAAACTGGGTTTTTGTGTGTTTTGATGGAAACATGAAAACTTTTGGAGAAAAATTTCGATGAAAACACACACAGTTTTGGTTTTCCATTGAATTTTGTTGCAGCTGTAGTAAAAAGTTTTCTGAACAATTCCTGGCAGAGACAAGCACTGAATAGGCCCCTGGGAAGCCCAGGGATGGGGCATTGTATAAAAACCTGAGCAGAGTGGGTTCAGTTCATCCCAGGAATGTGACTTTTATAAACACCTCTTCAGCACCGTCTGCAGCCCAGCCAAACCGAACAACTCATGGATGGGGCTGGCGCGTGCCAGACGCCTGTCGCTCCAAGCAGGAAACCCTATTGGGGAGCGACGCTAGAAGGAGAGTGAGGCACGGGATGCTCCGAGATGCCCGCTCCAGCAGCCCGAGGGTGAGTTCTCCCAGCATCGCTGTTTTGCACATTCACTGTTGCTTGTGTAAAGGAAGAAGCGATAGCCGGGTCTGTTCGGAGGCAGGTGCGGAATGGCTCTAAGATGCCAGTTTGAATGCCGCCCGGCTTGGGAGGCACCAGGAACCACGATGGTCTGACTTGATGGCTGTTCGGTGCCCTCCACGTGAAATGGAGCCATGGGTTTGCTCGGTTGGTAGCAGGCAGGTGGGACTGGTGCAAAGCTCCTGGCTCCATGGGTGGAAATGGCCCCTCTAGGTCAGGACTGAGGCCTGTGGGCTGCTGCCCATATCTTCCCTGTCCTGGGGTTCACGAGAGCCTCTCCTTGATAGCACACACAGTACGGCCTCCATGGTGCCTTGGTTTGGGTCTAACGGTGGCCGCTGTCTCTGCGACCCCAGTTCTGTGCCCTTTTGTGCCAGCCACCCTCTTGGCACGCATGAGCCGCTCCGGCTTGCGCTAGAGAACCCCGACTCTGCAGCTGGTGGCTCGAACAGGCTCTCGTCCACTCCGGTGCATCGGCAGGGAGAGGGACCTGCAAGGCAGGCTCATCCTGAGCTGCTGGCGTTATCCGCTGGCTCGCGGGATCCACAGACAGCCCCGTTCGGTCCGGCGGCCGGGGGAGTACAGTGGGCCGGGGGAGTACAGAGTACATTTCTGCTCTGTGGCCCCGTTGCTCCTGCATGGAACAGTGTCTCCTGGACTCTGATCCCAGCTTTAAGAGCATCCTTATTCCACCTGTCCCCGCAGCGCATAGGAGGGGCTGTCTAGGGCAGGGAAGAGTCCGAAAAGGCCTGTTTGTGTGGCTGAGTCATTGCAGTGTGTTCAACCCTGGCCTTCGGGTGTTTTCCTAATGACAACGTCCTTCATGCCCCCCACGCCTGGCTCCGCAGACAGCCCTTCGTCTCCCCATTACCCCTCCTGCATGTGATCTGTGCCGTTCAGCCACGCGGGCCTGGCTAATCAGGGCAGCGCTGCAGCCAGTCCAGCCACTCACTCACCCGCCCCGGCTGAGCTGCTGGTAGCCGCGGGCCAGCACAAGAGGCTTGGCCTTCTCCTGGGCACTCTGCAGAGAGGAGCCCATGGGCGGCCTCTCCTTGTGGGGAGAGTAGGGGGCCGTAGAGGGTAGTGCTCCTTAGACCTGAGGCTCTCTTCGGGGGCGTCTCTGGGTGACTGCCTGCCTGTCTCCCTCCCGTGTGTACGCTCCCAGGCACCCTTCCGGAGCTCAGCCCCCTGCAGAGCCGAGGAGCCCCAGATCGGCACCTACATTAGCTTTCAGCTCCATAGGCGCTTCCCCTGTCAAAACAGAAACGGGGCTCCTCACATGACTCCTCCCCTCCAGTCTCCCCCCAGCTCAGACAGCAGGAAATGCCCCTTCAAGCCACTGCAGCGGCTCTGGGTTTGGTGAAAACGTTTGCAGCCCGGAGCTGATTGAGTGGTGACCTCTCACCACGGGGCACCTGGGGCTGGGGCTGGGATTCCCAGCTGGGATTCCTGCCTGGAGCGCACACATCAGATGCAGTTTGCATGATTGTTTCTTGGCTGCCTGCACCCGTTCTTGTCTGTGCGGGTGGCCTGGTGCCCACTACTGAGCTGGTGCAGACCCTTGGCTCAGGCCGGCCGTGCTGCCTACTGATAGTGCATCCCAGGACAGGGAGCAGGGCTTGTGAGCAACCTGCCAGGGATCTGCTCTGGCCGCTTCACCTCCATCCCCTTGTACGTATTTCCAGGTGCCTGTCGCATGGAATGCATGGACAGTAATCTGTTATCTGTCCCGGCATTCAGGCCGCTGCAGCCTGTGCTTAGCTGGGGCTAACAGCTGATGGGCAGCTTACAGCCAGAATATCAGAAAGGCTGTTTCCTCAGTTGTGCCCAGATGGCATGGACTGTCCCCGAATATCCTTTCTCCGTCAATACCACTAATTGGGAGCATCCGGGTGTGTCTGCGTGAGCCGCTCTCTCCACTCGTCCTCCGGTCTGAATCGTGCACAATCCAGCATCTGTCACATCCCAGACATCACACGTGCTAGGCTGGGGAGCGCTGGGCAGTGCTTCATTTGTGCCAGGGCCCGGCGGGTCAGAGCCCCGGCGCCTCCGGGCCCGGCGGGTCAGAGCCCCGGCGCCTCTGGGCTTGCCGCATCAGTTATGAATGTGAAAAAATTGCTTGAGCCCCGGCACCTCTTTCATTACTGGGGCTGGGGGAGGAAAGGAGGAGGTAAGGCCTGCTTGCCCGTCAGCGTGTTAGTGTCCCGCAGTGACCTAGCTCAGCTGGGCTCTGCAGGGCTCCAGGCAAACCAGAAACTCCCAACAAAGCCCAGACGAACCAGGCAAGCTGCCTCGGGTTTGCACAGACCCAGAAACGTTGCAGCGTTTCTGGACAAAAGCACGAACTCCTGGCCGAGGTTCACGGGACATTTGCTTCTGTTGGCACAGCCACTGGCAGGGCAGAGTGCTGGTTTATGCACTGAGCTCAGCCCTTCCTTCACCCAGGAGCTCCGGGGGTCTGAACCTGGCCAGCCCCCTGGGGGGAGCTGCGTGGATCCCCACATGAGGCTAAGTCTCCAGGCAGGAGCCGTCCGCTCAGGAGCGGGCATGTAGCTAAGGGATGGGGATGGCCCCACCCTACTCAACAGGTTTTCCTGCCTCCTCTGGAGACGCTTTGCAAGTGTTCAGTGGGACTGGATCCGCTGGTACCTGCGTGTTGATTTAGCCCTGCAAACAGCTTGGCGACATGCCTCGATCCCACCCCTTGCTCGCCGCAGCATGGGGAATCTGCCTCGGTTGCACTCGGTTGGCCGTTGCCGTTGCCAAGCCATTGGGTCGCTGGCCAAACGCAAACAGGCGTGGGCTGTGGCGTTGCACTCGCCGGCAAAGCTTGGCATTCAAATGAGTTGGCAAGACGTGTGTAGACGCTTTCACTGGGACAGGCTCTTAACGGCTCTTCAGCCAGGAGGCGAGGAAATGAGGGGCGTTTGGTGTTGGAAATCCGCCCGGTCGACAGGCTGTGCATGGAGACTTGGCGTGCAGTGCACAAACAGGGCTCTTCGGAGGAGTATTATGGTAGGTCCTACAAGTTCCAGACCCCGTTGTGGTAGATGCTAGAGACAGGCCCTGCTCCATGGAGCTCACCATTTAACAGACAAGACAGGCAGAGGGTGGGGAGGAAGGGACTTCTCAGGGTCACCCAGCTGGGAACTGAGTCCAGTTCTCCTGCTCACTAGGTCACACCGGAACCAAGTGCCCCGACCTGCTGAGCAGGGCACGGCGTGTAGGGGGCTGTGGATCCCAACCGAGGCCGGCTTTTCAGAGCAGGAGAGGGATTGTGTCCAGGGCCCATGGAGCTATCCTGGGAAGTAGGAAATACTAATAAGCAGGACGAAGTTGAGCAGAGCAAAAAATGTAGATTGAATCTTGGTAAATCTCCTCCTGTGATAGCTTCCAGGTCCTGTGTGCTCCCGGAACCTGCCGAAATCTGAGCCTGCGTTTGCAGAGTTTGTGTTAAGTTACAAATCGGCGCTGCAGGGTCCCGGTCTGGCGCGGCAGGAAGCGGCTGCTCAATGCTGCCTTTTTGCAGCGAATGCCCGCACGTTTTCTGGGGCAGGGAGACCAGCAGCTTTTCATGAACATGGTCCTTTCAGACAGGAAAGCTGACCTGCTACGGCTTGCTAAACAGCGTGACTCGTGCTGCCCAAACCCAACTATCAGAGCCGCGACCTGGGTTGCTTCCTTCTGGCCTTGCTTCAGCTCAGGTTTTCCAGTGTGGTTTGGACACACGGGCTTTTCCGCCTGCGTAGCTATTCCTCCTTCTAGCAAGTTGGATGTTACTACCATAACAAAGGGGCTGGGGGACGCCAGTCCCAAAGGGAGTTCGAACGACGATGCTTGGAAGTGATGGGGAAAGCTGAGACAATACGGTAAGCGCAGAAGATTAATTCAGGCTAGGATGATTTTACTGATTAAATTAGGGGTTTTAATCCCTCCTCTTCCTTTTATCCTCTAGCCAAAGAGCAATGGATACATGTATTAGCCCACATCCAGGAGACATTGAAAGACGTGGACGATGAATTATCATCTGCCCCGTTTAATTTCCCTGCCAGTGGTGATGGCTTCTTAGCAGCACAAAGACCAGTTGGCTTTTCAAGTGAGTTGGAAATGAATTGAGGCGAAAGGGCAGCATTCCTGCTGTGTGATTTCACCAGACGTTTGGGGCTGAGGGAGTGTATAGATTTGACATTAGATTCTCGGAGCGTCAAAAGGTCCCAGAAGCACTGAAGAGGTGCTCGGTGTTCCCCAGTGGGGTGGGAGAGGAGAATCGAGGCCACAGAGGTTTTAATAGCACTTTGAAGACAGGGATGGCCAACCTGAGCCTGAGAAGGAGCCAGAATTTACCAATGGACATTGCCAAAGAGCCACAGTAATACATCAGCAGCCCCCCATCAGCTCCCCCCCCCGGCTCCCAGCGCCTCCCACCCACCGGCAGCCCCGCCGAGCACCTCCCCCTCCCTCCCCACACCTCCCGATCAGCTGTTTCGTGGCATGCAGGAGGCTCTGGGGGGAGGAGCGAGGGCACGGCAGGCTCAGGGGAGGGGGCGGGAAGGGGTGGAGTGGGGGCAGGGCCTGTGGCAGAGCCAGGGGTTGAGCAGTGAGCACCCCCCAGCTCATTGGAAAGTTGGTGCCTGTAGCTCCAGCCCCGGAGTCGGTGCCTGTACAAGGAGCCGCATATTAACTTCTGAAGAGCCGCCTTGGCTCCAGAGCCGCAGGTTGGCCACCCCTGGGTTAAGCGGTGCAGCGTTTCGCCGTTCCGGGGCCAAGGGTCGGCTGTCTGACGGAGGGTGACACACATCCCAGGGCAGGGGCCCAGCGCTAGCCTACGCACCACGTTTTCTAGACATTAAATAAATATTCCCATTCTCGTTCCCCCTGCCAACCCAGAAATCCACATTCTCTCTCCCTGACAGCCACTCTGGGTGTCTGTACTTTGTCACCTCGTGTGGCCTGGCGCGAACAGGGCAGCTGATCATTGATTTCCAACGCTTTTTAGAATTTCCAAATCTCCAGTCACATGCCCTCAAAATCCTTGTGACAACCCTCTGGAAACTCACAAGTTCCCAGGTTCTGGGATGCACTGTGTCGGCGAGCAGGTGGGGGTTGTGAGGGGGCTGTGCCGGGGACCAGGCGGGGGCTATGGGCGCAGCATGCCGGGGAACACATGCCTGTTTGGTTTGCTCTCTGCAGCGAGCGTGGCTGCGTGGCCCCTCAGACCCCTGAAGGATTCCGTCATGGCCTAGAAGGTTTAATAATCCCGCTAGATCTGCACAAACACCATCATTGGCTTAGACAAATCCCCCCCGGGGGCCTGGCCGCCAGCCAATGAACATTAGCAGCCTGCATGGGGTACGTGAGACAGCCAGTGCCAGAGTATCAGAAGCAGCAGAGTTCTCGTGCTCCAGGGTGAGCGAGAGTCGGTCAGGTGACCCTGAGGTTCCCAGGTTGTGGATGATAAAAGCAGCGGGTGGGATGGAATTAGCCCATTGCTGAAATATTTACTGCACCAGAAAGCAAGTAAGAAGCAAGCAGTAACCTCCCCGGGGGGCACGTTTATAAATCAGACATTGTCTCTAGGCTGTAGAACGTTTCCTGCGATTGATTTGCGTGAAACAGACCTGCAGGGGAAAGCAGAGTCTGTTGTTCCAAAGACGTTTGCATCAGAGTTTCTAGGGCCATGTTTCAGGGGTGGTGGCTTGAATGATGCGTTGTTGTTGTTGTATGACAAGTAGCACGGCTAGTGGCCCTGTGCAGATCAGTGCCAGGTTGTGGTAAATGCTGCGTGTTTCACTCACAGCATAAGTGCTGTGAAGTTGTGAAAACCCAAAACCACACTAGCTGGAAGGAGGCAATGTAACGACTTTATTTGTCAGACTTCAGAACAGTAACAGAAAACCCCAAAACAGAGAGAGACGAAGCAGGCTGCTCCCTAAAGCAGCGAGGCACAACTCTCCCCACCTTCTAGGCTGGCTGGCTGTGACAGAGTCTGATCACATGCCTCCCTACAGAGCCCCCTAGTCTGCAATCACGACTCTACAAATTATGGTGCTAGCTTGTAATTTCAACACAGTTTTCCATGCACCAGGCTCATAGACTTCAAGGCCAGAAGGGACCATCGTGATCATCTAGTCCGAGCTCCTGCACATGGCAGGCCCCAGAACCCCACCCACCCACTCCTGTAGTAGGCCCATAGATTCAGAGCAAGAGACAGGAAAAGCACGCAAACGTGTGCTTAAAGCGATTCCCCGATTCCAGACCTCAGGGACCTACACCGGGTCACACGGGGAGTCTGGCAGAGTGCGAAATTCTCTGACCTCTGTTAGGCCCCAGCCTCTACGCTCATGTTGATCCCTTCTGGTCTTGAACTCCATGAGCCAACGACCCGTCCGGCTGGGAGGGATGAAGATTTGTTGCCGCTTTTTGGCCGTCTAAAGCTGATGAATATCCTGCTGCCCAGTTCAGCCGGTTGGAGCTTGATGTCGATCCGATTGGTTTATCAATAGCTTGGCACCTTGCCGGCGGCACGTCACCGATAAACAACAATAACGGGCTGGAGGGAGCGGCCATGGAAGTGGTTTGATACCGCGTCCCATGGCTGTCACCTGCGGGGCTGACCTCTCGGTGATGAATCAGAGAGGAAATGCTGTGAGAATGTGCCGCTCTCCCTCACGAATAACGAATGCGGAAGCTCACTTGGCCTCCTCGCAGCTGCTATAAAATGGACTGCACAAGAATAAGAGGGCAGCGTGGTCCCTTGTACACCCCCCCTGGGCTGGGACTCAGGAGAGCTGAGTTCTGTTCTCTGATGGCTGACTTTGGGCATGTCCCTCCCCCAACTTGGTCTATTTGATCTGTTTAAACTGTGAGCTCTCCGTCTCTTTCTCTGTGTTTGTACAGGCCTAGCAGGACGGGGGCCCCAATCTCGGTCGCAGTCTGTGCAGCGCCTTGCACCCGGGCTCCCCGATCTCAGCCGGGTCCTTCAGACACTAGCACAATATAAATAATACAGCTTTTCAACACAACACCAGGAAGGTGCGAAAACGGGTCTGGTGAATCAGTAAATAACAGTTAAAGTGAATAAAACCCATTCAAAGGCAAATGATGTAACTTCTGCCCCTTCTGAGCCTACGCAAAGAAAAAGGGAGTCCCTCTGTTAGTGAAAGTAATGTGTGTGTGTAGGAGAGTACCACCTCGGCTTGAGCAAATGAGTTCTCCTTTAATGGGAGACATTTAATAAACCTCCCCCGTTTCGTTAAAGGAAGAGCAACAGGCGTCGTTGCATCCCTCATTGCTCGTGGCTCCCCAGGGAATGGCTTGGTATAAGGGAGGATGAGGAGTCAGGCAATAAGGAGCAAGGATTTAGCTCAAGGGAGTGTGTTTGAATTCAAACTGCCTGTATAAATCCCCATTGGAGTTTCATCACCATAATGCAATATTCCTCTTCACTTGCTCGGCTCAGCTACTGTGTTGTTGCGCTGCTGTGAACCGGCCGATGCGCTCCACCCCAGAGGAAGCTGCACTTCAGTCGTGGGTGAAGTGAGCCAGTGTATATCAGTTTTCATTTGCAAAGTGCTGTGGGGTCCTTTGGGAGGCAAGGTGCTGGGGGAATGAAGATTCATCTGGCTGACTCCCACAGTCTTTAAAAGCATCAGGAGTTTTAAGGTCAGGCCTGTTCTTGTTACTAATCAGCATTGAATGCGGTTTCCATATGGACCTCTTCCAAGGTGGAGAGAAGGGACGCTAAGGGTACGTCTACACTGCAAAAAACCTCTGCGCCAGTGAGTCCCAGAGCCAAGGTCAGCTGACTCAGGCTCACGGGCCTCATGCGACAGGGCTAAAAATAGCAGTGTGAACGTTCCTGCTCGGGGTGGGGCTCGGGCGCGGAGACCTGCCGAGGGGGCGAGATACACAGCTCAGGCAGGAGCATCTCAGCCCCTTGCCAGGTGCCCGAGCCCCAGCCTGAGCAGGAGCGTCTACACTGCGCTTTTTAGCTCCGCAGTGCTAGCCCGGTCAGTTGAGCCGGGCTCCGAGACTCACTGCCAGGTTTAGTTTTGCTTGGGGGGCTTTTTGCTGTGTAGACATACCCTAAGGGAGAAGCAGACTGCAGGCCTGCTTTCTATTCTGAGCTCAGCCTCCACACCCCCCCACCCTGGTGTCTGGTCTAGCCAGCATTTCTGCGTTCTGACCCTTGAACAGAGTTCTCAAAAGCCCCTAAGTGATGTAGGAGCCTAAATCCCTTGGGCTTTTGAAAATCGGTGTTTGTCTATGGCTCCCCTTTCCCTTCCCCCACTCCTTTTGCCTTGTGTCGCTCGTAAGCTCTTGAGGGCAAGGACTGACTCTTAGCCATGTACAGTACCTCGCACAATGGGGCCCTGATCCGGAGCAGAGCCTCCCGGTGTTGTCACAATACAAACCATAACGTCTACCGCCCGCTGCTCCTGGTGGCTGGGAACAGATCTGCAGACAGCCCAACCCGGGTGCTTTCATCCCGCGCTCCAGTGCCGGCTCTCGCTCATGTTTTCTGCCCGTGGGATCCCAGCTGGGCCATTGTGACACCCGGTGCCTGCGGCGGAGGGTGTGGTGTTTTGAGCCTTGTCGCCTTTTGTGTCTGTTTAGCAGGGGTGGAAAAGGAGAGGAGGGAGGGTCTCTGACTGTGGAGCTGTCTGCTGGAGGCGGTGGAAGAGCAAGGATGGAAGATCCTAAATTCTCTGTCATCTCCTCTCCCAGTAAACTCATTGTCTTCTCACGCTGAGAAAACCCCTGGCCCCTTGCTAGGCTGGTAGCTAAACGACGCACCGGACGTCAGCCTCCTGCATCGTCCAGATGATTCATTCCCTAGACGCCCTGCCCTTCTCCGAACACCCTGAGATACTGCCGCCTCCTTTGTGCGAGGGGGTGGCCCATCTGGCGAAGGAGAGCCCCCAGTTTATTCTGCCACAGAGCCAAACTCTAGCTGATGGGGACTTGGAGGAAATCTGCCCTGGGAGGTATGTTAGCCCATAACTGCAGAGCTGCTTGCACCTTGCTCTGAGCCGTACGAGACTGGCTCCTCGGATTCAGGAGACAGAAGCAGCGCTCCGGTCCACGCAGTGTTTTTCTTTGGTCCCTCAGCCCCTCAAAGGACGCACCAGCCTCCTAAATGGATTCAAACAACCTGCCCGCACAACAAAAAAGCTTGATCCAAAGTAATTAAATTCCTTGGTTGAGTGATGACGGAGCTGGCTCTCTTTTGAGGGCACTCTAAGCTCTGGTGCCACCTGCTTGCATTTATAGCACTGGGATAAAGATAGTAACAAACCCAGCGGAGAGATTGGTGCCCGTACAGTAAGTAGTTCAGATGCTGGTTACTAATTGCCTTGCAGGAAGCATTTTTCACAAGTTTCTTTCACAAGGAAAGATAAGCAAAGACTTTGATTTAGCTCGTTTTTTTACCGCTGAATGGAGCGGCTCTTTGATCACGTTGGGTTGAGGCTCCTAACAAGCGTCTCTGTTTGTATTATGGGGCTGTCAGAGCAGTGACATGACAATGTGCCCGCTGCACAGCTCAAACGAAATGAATTATTTCTTCCACTCGCTCTTTGTACCGTCTTGGGGGAAAACGTCTGCTCCCAGGATTAGCAGGTGGGCTTGCCAGCCAGCAAATCATCCGCAAACGCGAAGATTATACGCTGCCCAGTACGGAGCGCTGGCTACGGTAGCTCACCAAGGCTGAAGTAAAGGGCTAGTGGAGAGCATTGTCAGAAGGGCCTGGAAGCAAATTGCTTCACCAATTTATTTTCTTGCATTCATATGAACATATTTTTCTGAAAAGGACGTTGTCAGGGAAAGCCTGGGACATCCTCACAAAGGAGACACTTACCACCCTGGGCCCTGATCCAAGAAAGCAGTGCCACCAACCCCGTGTTCAGAAATCACGAGTCAGCCTTCCCCCCCACCCCGAGTCATGAGATCGTCTTCAAAACGATGAGATTTCAAGAAGCCTGGCAAACGTGGGATTCTTTTTATTTGTCATCTGGCTTTTGAGCTAGAGTCAGATTTCTCATGCATTTCTGTGCAACCGTTATTATTGTAGTGCCCCAGAGCCAGTCATGGACCAGGACCCTCCCTGCGCTAGGTGCTGTATAAGCAGAACGAAAAGGCAGCCCCTGTCCCAACGAGCTTACAATCTCAGTATAAGCCGAGGAAACCGAAAGCTCCGGACAGGGAGCGGCGAGGTAATATTGTCTGAACAGACCAGGCAGATACAGGATGCGGGTAGGGGTTTGACACACAAGCAGAGTGAACAGCGTGATGGCAGCAAAAGCCATGTGGGCTGAAAACATAGGGCCAGATCCTCCGCAGGTGTAAATTGTCCTAGTTCCACAAGAAGTTACACCCGCTGAGGAGCTGGCCTTGATGCTTTTTTTTAAGCGGAAGCTGAGATTCTCACGTCATCGCTTGTCTCCAGGAGCTGGGGCCTTAAGGCAAAACCACCAACTATGGCGAGGCGTGTTTTTAACATTGCGAGAGTTGGCAGCACCGGGAAGGCATTTAGGGGGGTGTTTCATTCCCGCTGAAATTGGTGGGGTTAGGCACCTGGGTTAAGTGAAGGATCTGCGTAAGTGCTTTCCTGAATTAGGCCCTTAATATGTATTGTGTGTTGTGATTCTCTTGCTCACTGGACACTGTTTATTGTGTTTCCCGCAGCTAATATAGGAAATCCTGCCCCATCCTTAAGGGTGGAGCTAAATCTCTACAACTTCACAACAAATGAAAGAAAACGCATGAAAGTATTTTGTATCAGATTTGGTCAAACGTGTTTTTAGAAGTTAAGCAACCCATTTTAGTCTGGTTCTAGAGGCAGCTAATACAACATCATTGTGAAAATGAGTATAAAAAAAGATTAGCCATTGAATGTAGAAATAATCAAAAATCTGTTTTTAAAATACGTGTTTGATATTAATTTTCTCTCCCCACAGACTGTTAACCTCTTTGAGCCCATATTTGATGCATTTTGCTCATGGCAGTTGTGACTTCAGCAGGGAAAGGGTTACTGTTTTTCAGTTTGATTCTGCTTTCCATCTTGTTGGGGGGGGGGGGGGGAGATTAGTTGTATTTAATCCGCCTTGGCCTCGCTGAGGAAAGCATTAGGGTAGCCGGCGATGTGCTGAAGGGAGACTATGTGCTGGAAATTGTGCTGAGAGGCAGTAAAGTGTCTCAAGCTGCTACATAAGTTACAGTCTCTGATCCGCCAAGGAATCCATACGGGCACAAGCGATGTCACTCACTCTCACCGTTTCAGGGGGTTTGGGGTTTTCCTTGAAGCCGGAGCTCCTGGAGTCATGAGATAACAGGACACTCTCAGCTTTAGTGTTTGTAAATTTCTAGACCTCCTGGTTATAGGGAAAAGCTTGGAAACACGCACCCTAAAGGTTCAGAAATCAGAAGGCAAGTCTAAATCACGCAAAATCGCTTTTACTGGTATTTTTAATCTCATTATTTTGGGGGCCTGAGTCACAATTTTTGAACCCTTGCGACTGGTGATACAGCACAAATCTCTGCCTTAACAGGTTCCTTGGGAGTCTAAAAGTTTAATCTTTACAACATGCATCCAGTTACCCAGAGCTTCATTTGGAAGATCAGTTTTGTTTTGGTTTTGTGAATAATCTTTTTTAATAAAGCGTGGATTGATTGTTAAGAGAATGATTCTAAATGCAATGTGGATTTAAATACATTCCAGCAGAACTGTCTGTCCCGGATACAGTTTAGAAGGGGATGTGAGACGACATGCTTTGCAGCATTACATATTTAATGTAGGTTTTATCTGTTTGTATTATAGTAGCACCTAGGTGCCCCCATCTGCTTGTGCCAGGCAGCGCCAGACCCAGGCCCTGCCCCAGAGAGCTGCATTCTGAGTAGACGCGCATGGGAGGGCAAAGAGGCACAGAGAGGGAAGGGACTTGCCCAGAGTCACTCACTAGGTCTGTGCTGGAGCTGGGGTTAGTCCAGGGGTGGGCAAACTTTTTGGGCCAAAGGCCACATCTGGGTGGGGAAATTGTATGCAGGGCCGGGGCACGGGGTTGGGGTGCAGGAGGGGTGCGAGGTGCAGGCAGGGGGCTTAGGGCAAGGGATTGGGCAGAGGAGGGGTGCAGGATGTATGAGGGGCTCAGGGAAGGGGATTGGGGTGCAGGAGGGGTGCGGGGTGTACGAGGGGGCTCAGGGCAGGGAGTTGGGGTGCAGGAGGGGGGCTTAGGGCAGGGAGTTGGGGGGCGGGGTGCAGGAGGGGTTCAAGCTCCGGCCCGGTGCAGCTTACCTAAAGCGGCTCCAGAGTGGACTGGGGCCAGGGCAGGCTTCCTGCATGCTGGCCCCGGCCCTGCGCTGCTCCAGGAAGCGCTGCGTCGCCTGGAGGCAGTGGGGGGGGGAGCGGAGGGCTCCGCGTGCGCTGTCCTTGCCGCGCCTCCAGGTACCTCCCCCAAATCTCCCATTGGCTGCGGTCTCCCGTTCCCGGCCAATGGGAGCTGCAGGGGGTGGTGCCTGGAGGCAAGGGCACCGCACGGAGCCCTCTGCGCCCTCCCTTGCCCCCCCGCCGCCTGGGAGCCACAGGGACGTGGAGCCGGCCGCTTCTGAGAGCGGTGCGGGGCCCACGGCGCCACGGGGGGCAATCCCGCGGGCCGGATCCAAAGCTCTGACGGGCCAGCTCCGGCCTGCGGGCCGTAGTTTTCCCACCCCGGGTTAGTCTGTGGAACGCCTCGTGCTGAACAGTTATAAAGTCACATTTGGGGAAGGAGCAACAGCAACACGTTAATTCCTAAAGATGTCCCCCTGCGAGCATACACCGGGCCCTTTAGGCCCCCAATTGGATTCCTTCCGGTGACCCTGCTCCCCGTTCCTGTCACGAGCCAGGCTCATGAGGCCCTGGCGCCTGTAGTGGCCCCAGCCTGAGGCAGCAGTTTGCACGGCGAGGAGAGCTGCTGCTGCTCCGTTGATTGGATCACCGTCGTATTATTGGCAATTCCATGGGCGGCGAATGGTTGATCGCATTGCTTTTCGGAGCCGGCAGTCCTTAGTTGGTAATGGCTGCCTGTTTCCAAGTGATGCTGACCCTTGTCTACAGTTACAAGCGACACATGCGGTGGAAATCGTAGAACTGTTTCAAATGTGGCACTCGAGTTTGTGTGGGCTGGAAAGTCAGTACAGGACACACTGCCCTGGCCCCGCTTTCATGGACTCACAGGTGGCAGAGAGCAGTGTCTCGTGGTTAACAGGTGTGTCAGGGCGCTTCTGAGACAACGTTATTTCTAGTGAACGTTGGGGTTGTTTTTTTGGCTAGCTAGAAAATAGAAGCTGTATGTCCTGTTCATATGGGAATGCTCTGGGCTTGGCTTTGCCTCTCTTTAAATGGGTACAGCACAAAAAACAGCTTAGTCTGGGCTTCATTTAGCAAGGAGTATTCGTTGGCACTCCTTGTGAAGTAAGACTTTTAAAGTTTAATGTGATAATCTCACTCCGATTCCGGCAAACACAGAATCCAGGACTACACTGACGTCATCTTCAAAGAGCCCAGAGAGAGAGCGCTCGGCGCGGCCAATGCTTCATCAGTCTAAATTCGTTTCCTTGAGGCATATGTTTGCCTGTATTTTCTTGAGAGGAAAATAGTTCGGGCAGGTTCACTCTGGATACAGGTTATTGACATGGATTCCAGGGGCTGCTCTGCTGCATTTTAATGGAAACTATTCTGTAACTTAATTGGAAACAAGAGCAGCTCTGTGGGAGCACGTGCCACTGCTGCTGTGTCTCCTGCGAGTAATTGATAATAAATGTCACCACTGGCTTGGGCTTGCTCAGGGGAGGAGGCTGTTCATGCCATGGGCCAAGCCATTCCCAGAGTGCCCAGAGGTGTCGGGTGCCTGGGGCCAGCTGAAGCTAATGGGAGCTCAGCACTTCTTGGGGGGGGGGGAACAGGCTCCATTTGTCTCATGGTGAGCACCCAAAAATCATTGACCGCCTCCAGAGTTGTTGACCTTGGGCCTGATTCTGATCTCCTTGACGCCAGTGTGAATCTGGAGAAACCCCATCAAAGTCAAGGTCGGTACGCTAGCGGAAGGGGGCGAAGGCTATCCAAATCACTGATGTCAAGGGACTGAGATCGGGCCCTGAGTGCGATGGGACCTGTGCCCCCAGGTTGTAGAAGACTGAAAGGACAATGACTAATGGATGCTTGTGTTCACTGAGTGTTTTTATCTATGTTGGGGTTTTATAGTGTCGCCCATCACCGTAGTGTCTGGTCTTCCAGTGTAAAATCAGTAACAATAGCAAAGTCCCTAGTGGACTTCATGGAGTCTCTGGCATGTCTCCTTTTTCAGGGTAGGTTTTTTTGGGAGGCAGAAGGGGCATCAGGATAGGGGTTCAGGATGAAAGGGGGCATCAGGTTTGGGGTTCGGAGGTAGAAGCGGTGTTGAGGCTGGGGTCCAGCGGGTCAGGGTTGAGATGTGGGTTGGAAGGGGTGTTTTTGTGGGGAATATGGTGGAAAGGCTTTTTCAAAGAGGGAGGTTCTGTAATGTGTTCTGCAGACAGTTTTGCCTGGTCTCCTCTGCGGGTTTGTTCTTACCAAGCTCCCTTCCTTTTGGGGGTGATTCTGTAGGCTTTAAACCTGACCTAGAGGTACTATTCAAGTTGTCCGTGTTAGGCGATGGAGGCTCCCAGCGGCTGGAGTTGCGCAGGAGAACTCAGCCCCTTGTGGCCTCACAGCCACACCCAGTGGCTCCCGTTGTGCCGCTTATGGAGAGTCTCCAGATGTGCTGAACCCTGGTGAAAAGGTGGCGCTAAGTGGCCAGGCTAACGAGGAGAGCCGCTAAAGAGATTGTGTGGGGATTACTGTGAATGGGACACCGAGAAGAGCAGATTCCTAGAACTTAAAAACATCAAAAAAATCCTGTGTCATGTGTTTTAGTGTCGGGCTAATTATTTATGGATTTATGCGTGGGTCGCCGTGAAGGTCATGCTTTATTATACTGACCAGAGCCAACTCGGCGTCCAGAGGAGGGGGCCCTGCCATCTCCCAAGCGGTGTCAGGATTTAATTTCAGGGGGATTTTCAAACCTGTTTGTAGCGACTGGGAAGAGTCTTGAAGGAGCAGCGCGGCCAAAGCATGCACAGGGGCTGCATCAGGTTGCACGCCTCTAATCTATTTTGAGAGGCCGCTGTCACAGACAGTGAGAGCTGCCTGATGCCATCAACTGTAAAAACATTACAGCAATCAAAGGATTCTTCCAGCAGAACCCCCGGGATCGATTGCCCCCGGCCGCGTGGACGATGGCCCGACCGTTCTTCCCAGAAGTGTGTCTGTGCTCCTGTCTGAGGGGAATACTGCCGATTCCTATCTGCATGCAATGATCTAGCTTGCTTGGGTGATCAATGGAGCAATGGCTTTCCGGCAGGCCCTTGGGTTATTCTGTGCCTCGGTTTCTGCCTGGTATGATGTGGATGATAGCCTGCCCTGCAAGGGGTTGTGAGGTGCCAGGATGCTGTGGTGACGGGCCTGTTGAGCACCTGGAATAGAGAATTTGAGGCCCCAGGTGAGGAAAGCATTTAAGCACGTGCTGAGCCCAACTGATTCAGGCTCGTGTTTAGGTGCTTTGGTGAACTGGGGTTTGGGTACATCTATGCTGCAAAAAAACCCAACCCCTATTCTGTGATAGCGAGTCTCCGAGCCAGGGTCGGCGCCCTCAGGTCCATGCAACGGCGTGAAAAATCGCCAGGTATTCATTCCCGCCCGGGGGTTTCAGAGCCCGAGCGGGAACGTCCACACTGCTGGTTTTAGTGCCGCCTGGGCGCTGAGTCTCGTTCCGCGGGGTGTTTTCATGCAGTGTGGACGTAGGGACTTGCCCCAGGTCACTATAGCAGAGCCAGGACTGACTCCGGAACTCCCCAGGATCTTAACCTCAACTGTGGCCTCCCCTCCTGCCTAGCCCTAGGTATGGAGAGAGACTACAGCAGTATGGCCCACTCTAGGCCAGCGGCACTGAACGTTATGAGCCTCCACTGTGGTGTTACTGTGACCAGTTCAGGGCGCAGTTCTTATGCTCCTCATCTGCTGGAGTCCTCAGCAATTGATTCGGAGTGTAGGGAAAAGAGCCAAGGAAGAAGTAACATTGGCTGGTTCTATTTCATTTCCCCCCAGCTGACAAGTCCGGTGTAGTCAGGGAACATCTTTCCTGCTACAGAGACAGCGAGAGAGCCTCCTTCCCTTCCATCTGGTCTAACGTGTGGCAGGCTCGCTCTTGCCTGCTAGCAAGCCTGATTTGGGGGACAGGTTTTCTGCGAGGAGTTTGCTGGCCACGGCCGAGATGAACAAAGGCTGAGCAAGACTGAAGCAGGTGCACTGGATTGCTGGGGGAATGATGCTGCACTGAAGCCAGGCAACAGTGGCTTTTGGGTGTAAAGTGCTTGGGAGGGGTCTACGAAGGCTCCGTGACTGAGGCATGGTTGGCATCAGGGATTTTTGCCCCCGTGTAGCTGCCAGTGCAATCCCCGAGTGTGAACACACTCCACTGGTGCAGAGTGGGGCTGGCATCTGTGCAGCGTACTCTGCTTTGAACCCCTCAACGCTGGGGCACTGCGAACGTCCTGAAGGTAACCAAGGCTGTTCAGGGTGCAGTGGGTTGCTCTGCTCTGTCCTTTGTGCTGATATACACAAACTTGCAAGGATCTTGTGACGCCTGCCCTAAAAGTACTGTCCCGTGCATTTCCCTGTCTGCAATCTGCATGGCAGAGTTCAAAGGAAACAACAGCCAGATGATGAATCTTTCTCTTCTCCATCTTTCCGAGTCTGCCTTTTTATGCTGTGCTAACGTTTGCAGCTGAATCTGTTTGGGCTAACTGTCAAACTCTCTGCACATACATTGGTTCTTGCTTCCCCCCATGCTGGTGCAAGAGAGATTCGTGGGTTGTTTCCAGGATCTGTCAGTATTCAGGCAAGATCTGTGTTCTCCTGCCTCGTAACAAGTTGCCAGAGGAAATAATGGAGCTAATTAGTGATACCAGAACAGGACATTCCATGCACAGGACAGCGCACCTTTGCACCAAACCCACTTTTCCCTCATTTATGCTTATAAAACAGAAGTAAAGTCCCACACGCTTTGCCTGGCCTTTGACCACATCCTTGACTCTCTTGCTCCCCTTGGTCCCTGCTGGTCCTTGGTGAAGCCAGTTAATCAGCGAGGACTCAGTTCTCTGCTGCCCCGTTGTCTACACCAGTGCAAAGTGCTCCCAGAGCGGAATGGGTCGGGCTTGGCGTCGCTCTGGGGTACCAGGGCAGGGTGACTGGCCTGCATTGGGGCCCATTGGCAGCCTCCACCCCATGTAATAACCCCGATCTGGGCAGAGGCTCCCAGCATTACCAGTATGGATGCTGCCGTGGTCGTTGTGTGCAGAAGAGTGCGTGTGGAGCTGGCCTAACAGAATAAGTGAGACCCCCAAAGCACTCAGGAAGTTATCACAAGAGGTGAAAAAATTAACTCCCCGACCCCCAGTAGTATCCTTCTGGCGTGCTGCGGTTTGTCCGGAGTTAACGCAGAAGACAGCCCACATCATGCTGGTATTCTGTTGGTGCAGAAAATAGACAGCCCTGGCACAACCGAGAGTTGGCGACGGTCTCCAGCTTCTCGCCACACGGGCGTGTCTCAGGACTGCGTTCTGCTCTGTTCCTCGGTGGGGAGAGGCGGGGGGACGTCTGCTTGGAATCCGAGGTTGTTTAAGGATAGGATTGGACCTGTGATATTCCTAGATCTGCGAAGCAGCCACCGCAAACCCACAGTGCCTTTCTCAGATCTGCCTTGTGGTTTTTAATTTTGAAAAGCTCAATTAGTGGAACTGGACCCTGATCTCGTTTGTCAAGTAACGGCTCTTGTATTATTGACAATTTATCAGACGAGCTCAGAAAGCGGGGAAAGATGATATGGTCAGATTTAGAACTCGGGGACAAATATGTCACAGCACACACTGTATTTGTAAATAAAGTCTGTTGCAGTGATTTTCAGCCTCCCACAGAAGGGGAAAGCCTAATTAGGTGGAAACTGTCTGTTCGTTTGTCACTTGTGGAATCATTAGACGCAATCAAGTTTCCTGCTACAGCAAGTCTGATTGTAGTCGAGATTGCTCTGTTTGAAAAAAACCCAACCCCTCCGCATGGAACTCAGACGTCTCATTTCTTAATAAACCAGGTTGGTGACTTAGGCCAGTGCCACAGGGTCCCGGCCCGTCTCCCTGGGGGAATTCTCCTGACCCCAGTTCTCGTGGTTAGACACCCTCTGCGTGTGAGCGAGTCGTACCCTGTTTGAGCAGTTAACCGTGTGTCTGTCCTGAGAGGAGCATTATTTATTTGTATTGTGGTAGGGGCATGGACAGGACCCCTTTGTGCTAGGCCCTGGACACACCCAAAACACAACATCGCTCTCTGTCCTGAGACGCTCAAAGAGCTAGAAGGCTGGCCCAGGCACTGTCGGGATCGTTGAATCCCAGGGCCAGAGAATCCCAAATCTTGTTCACTGTCGTGGGATGGGGAAGAAGACCCCAGCAGAGGTGAGAGGCGACAGCCAGGGTGGTGCATCTTAGGTCATGGCAGACAAAGGCCCATGTGAATGGCCAAAGGACGAGGAGCAGAGTGTGCTGACGGCTCCTGGGCTGCCAAGCAGCCACCTCCCACCTGCCGGCTTTGGCAGAGCCCCGCTATGCCTGGGGTGCTCTAGCCCCGGGAACTGCCGCTGGATGGGGGACGGGCCCCGGGGGAGCGCTCAGGCCAAGCTGCCAAGTCAGGGCTGGGAGTAATCCAACCAGTAGCTCAGCAGAGGTTATGCGCCCAGAACGCCCTCTGTCTCTGGAGAGGGGGAAGTGGTGCCTAGATCTTCCATGTGCTGGGTTGTCCTAGGGAAAGCATGTGCAGTCCTGGCTGCCCCGTCACCTCCCTGCCCTAGCGCCTGCCAAAGGGGAGCAAACGGAGCATGGTTCAAAGCAGACCCGGCGCCTCGCTCCTCCTGCGGTGCCTGCCCCCTCCGTCTCGGGAGTGCTGGGAGCTGTGCGTTTGGGGCCCTATCGCAGAAATCAGCGACTCTGCATGAGGCAGCATCCGAGTTTTCGGGGCATGACCTTAGAGCCGGTGCCGGGAGCCTTCCCATCTCTTCACTCCCTGATCGAGCTGATGTCAGGTGCATTCTCCCCATTCTTGGCTCAAGGTAATTGCTACAGTTACAGCCGCGTGCCAGTTGGCACCTGTTCTCCCATGTGATGTTCAGGGCTTTAGGGAAACTTGCTGCGAAGCAGGCACTGAACTTCCACTGTTTGCCTGGGGCTTTGTTCGCAGCTTGCTGATAACAGCTGATTTAGTGGTGATCGAACTGCGGCCAAGTGCTCCTTGCAATATGAGACAAATGTCAGCAATTCTCCCGGGGAGTCTGTTGTAGGGTAAGGGCGTCTCCTCAACTCTCTCATCTCATACGGGAGGAGAGGGGTGCCGGGAAGCAACCAGGCAGGGAAAACTGTCTGTTTGGTGCCATTCAGGTAAGAGCCTTGTAGTGCATTAGATTAATGATACGAAGTGTCACCTTTTTAAAGCCATTTGTCCTGAATGAAGCTGGGATGAATTGGCTGGAAATCTATCGGTCGTAACTGCACTAAAAGCTACTCCTCAGGTAAAGTGATTGTAAAAAGAAATGACCAGATCCTTTGCAGTGTCAGTAGGAAAAGCTCCCAAAGTAGCATTTAATATGGATTTTCTGTTCTGATGGACTTCAGCATTCAGGGGTTTACGGTGGCTTCTGCTGAACTGTAAGTATGTGTCTGTTCCATCAATAAGAATATACGTTTCTACTGTGTATATAGATGTTAAGATATTATAGTACTTCCACAGTGCTTTAGTAGCACTTATACCAGGCTTTACATCTTCAAAGTGCTATAAAAATATCGGCTAATTACTTGCTATATGCAAACCGCTTTTAACGGGAATACTTGACGAGCTATAACAGTGATTTACTTCGCAAAGCACAAACTGTGAGCCAGTCTGGGTTGCATTCATTAAGGCTTTTCTTGGTTTGTTGTATATTCCTGGCTTCCTTGTGAGTCTGTGTAAATACAAAGATGGACATTTCCAAATATGTTTAAAACGCAGTTGCCAAAGGTTTTGTCAGAAGACTCAATCTGGATCATTTTGATTCAATCCCAAATAATGAAGATCAGTCCTAGTTGTTACTAAGTTACGTCTGGACTTAAATCACACGATTTAAACTCCTTGGCCAGGACTTCGGTGTTTAGCTGAAGCCTGTTGTGTTGGTCCCACGCTTCTTACTTGTCAGAGCCGAATGCTGGAGTAGAATTGGTTTCAAAGTTACTAGTCGTTTGTGGGCCAGATCCTCAGCTGGCGTAAATCAGCATCACTCCATTGACTCTGGCTGAGTTACACCGATTTACCCCAACGATGTGGCCCACTGTTTGTAATTAGCCCGGACTGAATACCTCCAAATGCCCTCATGAGGCATGAATAGATGCATCGGATTCTGCGCAGATTCAAGAAAGACGAATGCGTCTCCACGCTAGATGGGGCAGTCAGCTTGCAGTGCACAGGGTGGTGGGCCTTACACGGGTCGGCAGGCACCCCGAGAATGTGGCTGGAATAAAGCCTTTGATGAGAAGGAAGATGACCACAGTTCATGAGAACCTGACCGGATGCTCCAGTTGCACCAACATTTTAGGGTTTAGTCCGGTAACAGGCCTTCCCTTCCAGGGGCACTGAGTGAGATGCAGTCCAGGGAGATCGATTCTTTTAACAAATTTGTCCTTTGATCATCATCGTGTTACTTCCTTGGTGCCTCGGCTCATGTTCATGGCTGGGTGGTAGCCATGGATCTTCTGTCTGGCACCAGAAACGGGATTGTTTTGCCTAGATTTGAAGCAGGTTAGTTTGAAAGCGTCTCTTTGCTGCCTTAGTGCATGGTGCACTGACTAGAAATACGGGGCACTGGTCATCCTTAATGCAATTTGCAAGCTGGAACCCGCCCTGTGCCGCTCTGGTATTCGCCCCGCCGTTGAGATGGGAAAGCCGGCAGAGAGGTTAAGTGACTTGCCTAAGGTGATCCAACGTCCGTGTCAGAGCTGGGTGTGGAATTCAGTTCCTTGGCATGCACTTGGGCAGTAAAGCCAGAGAACTTTCTCTAGGGTCATTTCCAGAAGCTGACTCGGTATCAAAAATAAATTGAGGTACGTTCCCTGTTTCTGGGATGACTCTGCCTTTGCTCACGCCGATCCAGAGGGACGTTCTGCCACCCGTGGTACTGAAGGGGTGCGACTTCCTATTTGAATGATTTATTATTGGTTTGACCTAGGCGCTTTATTGTGCTTGGAACCAGATTTTCAGCTTCTCGGCGGGCACCAGCAGCACCAGCTAGTCCAAGGAGTTCCACTCCTGCCTAAGCGCTGAAATAAAGGCCAGGTTTTCCAACGGGCACCTGATGAGCGGAGCTCTCTTGAAAACTGGCCCATGGAGCAGGCCCGTCTCCACCCCAGAGCTCACCACCTATGCCAGGACACATGAGAAGACGAGGGCAGGAGCCGTGCATTTGCAGTGCATCTGCGCTAACAAAAACCAGCTGCCTAATTCAGCACTGGGGCGGCTCCAGCGAGGGGAGCAAGGGAGGGATTGGTCACATGGGCAGGGCATGGAGCCAGGCGTCGATGGCTAGCAGAGCTGCGCTGGTGCCGTCCAGGGCCTGATCTCCACCTCACTCCGGCTTTCGCCTGCTTTAATCTGCTACCACCACTGTTTTTGCTCTTAAGGTTAGGAGCTGTCAGCTACTTCCCTCCAGAGGCCGATTGCAGCCAGAAGGGAAAAGAGACTCTGTGTTTATCCACAGAGCAGGGACAGCAGGGCGTGGGGGCGGTGCCAGCCCCTCCACTGCCCATATGCCTGCAAGGACAAGCTGGGGGTGGGCACGGAGACTTTCCTTGGCCTTCCTGCTGGGAGGCACAGCGAGGGGCGGGTTAGTGGAACCTTTGCTGATAGATTGGCCTGGATGCCACCATTCCACATCCAGCCCTCAGGGGGTGGAGGAGTCCGTCCACCACCAAGCTCGGGGGGATTCAAACTGGTGACCTAGATGGGAACGAGAGCTCGTTTCTGCTGACTTTGTTTAGGAAGGATGGGCTTGTGCTTAAAGCACTGGACTGGGACGTGGGAGATTGGGTTCTGGTCCTGGTTCTGCCACAGCCCCCTGTGTGACCTTGGTCACATCACTCCATCTCTCTGGACCTCCCAGTGTGAAATGGGGCTGTCACTTGGTTGGGGCCGCTAACAGCACCGCTGAATATGCTGTGGCTTCCATTCTCAGGGCTGAAGCTGCCCTGACTCCAAACCCCCTGAGAGGATAAAGATGAAACCACCAGTCTGTCTCTCTGGGAAATTGACAGCAAATTGGAGTTGGCCTGTACGCCCGCTGCAGCCCGCGTGCTGAAATGCAGATGATGAATGCTCTAACCTGCTGCTCCGTATTCATCAAGTTCCCTACCTTTCACCCACCATTAAATCCCAAATCACTCTGACCGGGATTTTCAGCTTCAGGTTGATTTGGCAGCTCTCTGGTGGCGTCGTAATGGCCCGTCGGGGTAATTTAACCCCTGGATCTGTCTCAGATGGTTGGACAAAGATGTCGTGAATCTAGTGAGTCAATTAGGCTTGATAACAGGAGACTGTCCAGAACCGAGAGAGGGAGTTGGGTGAAATCCAGTGTGTGTGTTGTCCCTGCTGTTGTTCTTCGTAGGACAGGGCTGGGCAAATGGCAGCGCAGCGCCCCAGCACAGCTCATTCAGTTTCATGATGCTTCTGAGCAAGCCATGGGAGTGTGCCCTGCTGCCTCACCCAGTTACGTGAACTGAATTTCCAAAAATAATCCTCCACTGGGCCTGACTCAGTAACTCGGCGCTAATGCGGCCGAGCGGGACGCTCGGGGGCTTGTTCTGTGCCTGCTCGGACCCGCTTAAACCACCGAAATAAGGCTCCGAGTTTCAGTCCCATCTAGACCCTGTGTGCAGGGGAGAATTTCACTCTCCGGGGATAAGCAACAGAGGCGGGAATACAGCCCAGGAGTCCTGCCGCCTTGGTCCCGCCTACAAAACACGCAGGGAGGATAAGTCATGATGTTGGGAGGGAGAGAATGTAAACCTCTCTGGGGCTAAACACAGCCTCAGGCAGTTCAAATCCAGGCTCGTGTTCAGTTCAGATCCCAGACCTAGGAGAGATTTAACTCCATAACTTTCCCCTTAATGTCCATCTGGCTGCTCCGGGGGGGAAAGATGAGCTCTGCAGTTGAGCGCTGTCTATAAAATAGTCCATTTCTTATTTATTTTAGACGTTTAATGCCTCCGGTTCTAAATTCTCTCTCGCATTTGTCTCTGTGTTACACCCTGTTGCGACGTGTGATTATGGTGTTATTTAAAAAAGAGAGAGGGAGAGACCCGAGGTTATGGACTGTAATACAAGTCTATAAAAATGGCCTTAAAATTATAAACTAGCTGCTGCTACTGCGTTAAGACTTCCCTGCCTCACCGTTTCTTACTGTATTCAGGGTCTGGAGATGAAAATTTACCCTGTAAATCAGCAAAGATGCTGCTGGGGGTTGTAATTCTGCATTCTCGACTCGGCCGGGCTAATCCAGCTTAAAACAGCAGTGAGGCCCCAGCAGCCTGCGTGCCAGCCCAGGCAGTGCCCGGGCGTTGAAGCCGAGGTGCTGTGCCCCCATTGCTGTTTTATCCGGCGTTAGCTAACCGCAGTTCAGACACAGCTTTGTTTGCAGTGTGGATGTAGCCTGAGTCGCAGTGAGATTTAGGCTCCTAAGTCACTTAGACACTTTTTGAAAACTTTACCCTTTGTCTGCTTCCATTTCCCAGCCCAGGCTCCCTGAACAAAGCATGCCAGTTCTCATCCCTTCGGCTTATTTCTTGCTGCCCCCTAGAGCTCTAACGCTGTCTCTGTCCTCTGCGCTCCTGCTGTACCCGTTCCTAGATTTTAAGGCAAGGAGGGATTGTTCCGATCACCTAGTCTGACCCAGGCTGGAGAATATTTATCCCCTTATTACAGATGGGGAAACTGAGACTCTGAGAGATGAAGTGACTTTGCCAAGGTCACACGAGGCGTCTGTGGCAGAGCCAGGTCTCCTGTGTCCCCAGCCAGTGCCTTAGCAACAAGACTCACTGTCCTCACTTTGCCCCTCTGTCCCGGAAGAGTTCTGGCTTTCCCTGCCCGTCCCAAGGCTGCCACACTCTCTTGGGGCCCATTCACTCTCGGCTCCTGCCCCGTCCACGTTGGCAGCTCAGACCTGGCTGTTCACCAGGCTTCTGCCCCTCATCACCCTGCTGGCACTGGCTCATGTGTGCCGGGCAGCCCAGCACATGCCCTGTTGCTTTCTCGTGGCCTCACCCGTAAATGCCCAGCGGGCGTCACGCTGAGAAGAGAGACTCACGGGAGCACTTAATGCCTTGACCGTCATGCCACCAGAGCGCCTGGCAGCGTGACTCTGACCTTCTTTTATTTCAGAGAGATTTAGACATCTGTCAGGGAGCTTTTCAGAGCCGTCAGGAGACCGGCTCCCTGCTTTGCCATCTGTGGCGCTAGGGAGGCAGTTTCTGGTCTCCTGGGGACCAAAACCCGTCTGCTCCGGTGGGGAAAACGCTTTCGCCTGCCCGCCTGTGACCAGATCTGTCGGCCGACCTGGAACGGTGGCTAAAGTCTCGTGTGTAAAAGCCGTTCCCTAGGAATTGCCATCTAGCCCAGTCCTGTCTCCCGCGGCAGCCACTCCCAGCTGCTTCAGAGGCAGGTGTAAGACACCCTGCGGGAGGCAGCCATGGGGGAATCTGCCCCCAAGGAAAGCTGCTTCCTGCCCCCATTAGCCAGAGGTCTGTGCCCTGTCTCAGCCTCTGTGCCTCTTGTAGCTACAGGCATCGGCGAATGCAGAAGCTGGCACTGCCAAGCGGCTGTTTAAGGGTTGGTGAGGGGAGGGCAGGGGATTAGAGGAAACCACACCTGTTGCACTCAAGCAACCACTGATCTTATTAAGAGTCAACTGAAATTGCAGATCCCCTTGAAAAGTCGCTGCAAGCCGAGGCCCCACGCGCCCCTCCAGAGGGGAAGGGTGGTCTAGTGGGTTAGGACACTGGACGGAGCTCCAGCGACCTACATTCAAACCCTGGCTCAGCCACAGATGTCCTGTATGACCTTGGGCAAATCACTCAATCTACTCTATACCTCAGTTTCCCTTCTGTATACTGGGGATGCTATCCGCCTACCTCACCTAGTGTCAGCGAGGATACACTCCAGTAGTGATTGGCAGGGGCTCAGACAGGGGATGGTAAGCGCATGGGCAGACAAGCTCTGGACAGAGCGACCCCGTTCTCTTTTGGGGTGCAGAGAATGCATGTAGACGACTGAAGGGGTGCCCTCTGGCTGGGGTGAATTTCACCTATTTCAGCCAAGCAGCCGGCAGCTGTGAAAACACGAGTCTCCGGAGCTAATCCGTGGGCCTGGATGGGCGACAAATCGCCGAATTACAGACCTGACACCTGAGAAGCGGAACGAACACGGGAGGCACCGGAGAAGTTAAGTGAATGAGACAGGCGAGCACGCGGCTGGAGCAGACATTTTCAGTATTGTAACGAGAGCCGTGACGGGGAGCTGCGTTCTAATCAAGGCAACAGCGGGTCCTTTTTTTAAGACCAGCGAGATTGTTGAGATATTTAGTCCGGATAACGTTCCAATTTTAGCATGGCTGCCCTGGCTGCAGTCGTGGTGAAAATACCCGGAACGGTAACGGGCGGGCATTGGAAATACACACACACAACCGGTCTTGCCGCAGCAACGGAGGTTGCAAGTGGCTGCTGTGTCGGGACACGTGAGGCTGGGTTGCTGTCTCCCCTCAAGGTTCTCTGGTGTGTTGTGGTGCATTCGTCAGGCCCAGATTCCAGACCCGCGTCTCCTTAGTCTGTCTTGCTTTGATGCTGGGTTAAGTTTCGCTTGCCCACTGAGGCTGGAGGGAGGGGGGCTGGGATGCTGGTCCCGAGCCGTGGTGGGCTGCAGGGAGCAGCAGGAAAAGGCGGTGTCGTTAACAAAGCGCTGGACTGCGACTCGAGAGACCTGGATTCAGTTTCCAACTCTGCCACAGACTTTCACCTTGGGTGACCTTGGACAAGTGACTTCATCTGCCTCTCAGTTCGCCATCTGTGTCCCGGAGATAAACACGGCCCTAGCTCGCCGGGGGTTGTTAAGACCAAATCCAGCAGTGATTCGTAGGGACTCTGCCCCCGTGGTGCTGAGGGCTGTATCAGCAGTAGCACCCGGGGGCCAGGACCACGCTGGGGAGATTGACAAAACCCACATCTCAGTCCTGTGTGTATTGTCAGTCAGTGAAGTGCCGGGGAGGGGGGCAAGGAGCCGTTTCTACAAGCTGCCCAGGAAGGCCCAGAGAACACCAGCATTCATGGGCGTGCAAACCGGGCGGTGCTCGCCGCTGGGGGTGCCGAGCTGACTCCCCATCTGCAGGGGCCGCTACTCAGTGTGTGAAATTCAACCTGGGCATAGGACCCACCAAAGGCCTAGATACCACCCAGGTGCCACCCAGGCTCTCAAAATAGGATCTAGGTGGTGCTGGTGCCTAGCCCCCGTGCCTGCCGTCTGCCCGGGAGGGATTTCAGGATTTGCAGCACAGGAACCTCGCCTGCACCTTTTTTACGCACCTGGCCTAGTTACTAACGGCCGTGCTGTGAAAATTCGCCCCCAGAGACTTCCTAGCAGTGTCACTCCAAGACCTTGTGTCGTTAATTCTCGCCTCCCCTGCCTGTTATGCCGCGGTTCTGTTCTCTTGCTTTGCCTTTGAAAACCAGAAGAAACGGGAGGGAAAAGCTGGAAGAACTGGAGAAAGGGTCAGATGAAAAATAAAAAGGAGAAAAGAAAAGGTTAAAAAAACAACCCCACCCAAACCCTAAGAGTCCCTTTGAAAGGAGTCAAAGGCAGAAAGCAAGAGGAATGCACGCAGAGTGGATCCTTTTCAATCACTTGGCACAGTCCCTCTCTGCCTTGTCCACTGGCTGCTCCTGGCTGTAGGAGCAGAGGCAAGCGACAAATCCCACACTGGCTGCTGTGTCAGTCGATAATGTCAGTGCTCATGAGCCTCTGAGCACCCCAGTGCAGCTGGCCCCACTGGCCATCGTGCATTGTGGTTAGGGACCGTAAATTGCAGGATTCCATCGTTGACAAGGCAACGTTTTTGTTGTTTAACTCCCTGCTCTTACAGCAGGAAAACTCCGTTCCACAGCACTTGTGACAATCACACGTGTTCAAAACCCAGGAGTCAAAAATCACGAGACTGGCTTAAAAATCAGGAGGTTTTTTAAATTACATTGTGGGTTCTTTTATTTTGAGCCTTCGGTGGAGGTCCCGGTTTCGAGTTTTTCTCCACCAGGGATAGGTACTTAAAGAAAGACTCGCGATGCCACGAGACTCGTGATAGAATCACCAGAGTTGGCAAACGCTCTTTCCGACTTCACGAGCAAGAGTCTGAAAAAATTAGCCAAGCATCTAAAATTAGCCCGAGTCCCTCCACCAAAATCAGTGGCCCGATTTTTAGCAGGGCCAAGTACCCACCAGGTCCCATTCGCTCCCGGGCACAGCATTTTTCAGAACTCAGCCGCCCGTTTAGTTGGCTAAATAAGGATTTAGGGATTCTGAGCTTACCCGATTGTTGAAAATGTGGGCCAGAAATTCAAACCAATATAAGAAAGGGGTGGGGTGGAGAAACCTTCTAGACCCCAAGGCCAGGTTTACGTGCAGCTTTTAAACTGGTGTCACTATTTGGGCTAGAGGCGTGATTTTTTTCACCAATATCGTTTATGGTGATGTCATGACAACCCCTACGGGGGAGGCAGTTACGCCGTGTCAAGGTGCCGTATGCTGGTGTGGTTGATTCCCCCTCCTGTGTGGGAATAGCTGTAACAGTCTTAAGTACCCTGCTGGAACTGCATCCGCACAACACTGGGTGTATCACTTTAACGGTACAGTTGTAGTGAAGACGGTACAACGCTTCTGCAGACAAGACCTCCCTGGGTCTGAACTGGGTACCAAAAGCCAGTGTGTCTGCTGTGTCCAGCGGAACAGCAAAGCTCCAGGCCTCTCCAGGCACCACAGCTCATTCTAGGGTTCAAGAGAGCCCCAGGGGTCCCTTGGAGTTTGTCATGATTGAGGTATATCGGGGCCTGGGGATATTGGGAAAGCTCTGAACTGGGCTAACAATGGGCAACCCCGCCCCCCACTTAACGCCCACCCCGTTGTATTGTGGAGTGGAGTTACAGTACGGTTCTAATGATTGTTCCATGTAATTATCGCTAATTCATCTAACCATGCTGTTCTGTTCTGTGAAGGTTTTTATACCACCAGTATCACCGTCGTTTCTGAGACCGTTCCCGTCGTGCATTAAGCGACGTGACTGACACCTGTCACCTGTGGTCTGTCCTTTCTCTCCGCTCTGCCCAGGGGAGACCTGGGGGAGCAGATGGGGCTTGTTTGGGGGTTCATTCTGGGGCAGTGACGGGCGCACCGTGTTGAGTGTGTGAGCGAAGGCTGGTCAGAGCAGCGCCCCTGTCACTTGGAGAGGATGGTGCTGCAGGGTTTCATAGATTCATAGATTCTAGGACTGGAAGGGACCTCGAGAGGTCATCGAGTCCAGTCCCCTGCGGTTGGATGGTTCTTGGTCTTTACAGGTGTTCGTCTCGCACTGGCCCCTGGGAAAGCGCTGTGTCCCACACGTGTCCTTGCTGCGGACAGCTCTGCTGTGCCTGGGGAGTGGGGTTGTCCACCATGTTACTTGTCCTGGAGCTTTAGATGATCTTAGAGGCAACCTAGGCCCTTGAGTGCTTTGGAGATAAAGGCCAAGACCATGACTGTGACTTGCTGGTCCCTGGAGGGCTGGCATGGGGCGGAGAGCAGGTGCGACCTGCTGCGGTGTTGCTGAGGAGGCCGGCTGCCGTTGGGCTCCCTGGGGGTTGATGGCTTCATGCCCAGGTGTAGCGTGTTGCTGGATGCTGACCGGAGCTCTCGGAGAGTCGCCGTTGGCTCAGTGTGAACGCAGCCACTTCCCTGCAGGTCCCAGGCTGCAGATTGCCCATCCCTGCCAGTTGTGCCTCCTTGCAGCCCAGTTTACCCTGGCCGCCTTGCGCCGTGTGCCATCGCGTGCGCCAGCAGGCGGCGGGTGTGACGTGCTGCCGTGTCAGGACGGCGGTGTTTCACACTTGCTTTGCCCGAGCATGAACAACCGTGCGTGGGGCACAGCGACGCTGAACGAGGCCAGCGTGCTCCTGTCCCCACTATTGCCAAGGGACACGTGCTTTGTTACCTCCTGTTTGTCCAAACGACTCCCTCCCTGGCTTTGGGAGGCCGCTTCGAAGAGGGTGGTTCAGGACGGTCACCCAGCTGTGTACAGACCAGGACTGACTGGTCGTCTTCTACCTTTATTAATGGGCCTCACGGGTCCTCTCTCCCAGTATCTTCATGCGAGCTCTTCCTATCCCCTTGGGGCCACGTTATCTGCTTCGGCTTTAATGCTGCCTTGCAGCCATGACTAGCTCAGTATGCTGCCCCCCGCTCCCCCACTGGAGGTGTGAGTCCAGTCGCCTCCCCATGGAGACGCGTTGGCTGCTGCTTCGGAGCCTGCTGTGACTTAATGATGGTGCATGAGACAGAAACTTAGGCACTGTGTTTGTACAGCACCTAGCACATGCCTGGGCTCCCAGGTGCTAACACAGCACAGACAATAAATAATAATAATAGTTGAGGCATTGACTTTCAATGAGACTAAGTCTCATCGCACATGCACTACAGGCCCTGGCTCCTGGAGTCATGGGAGTACACCAGACTCTCAGCCTTCATTCCTCTAGCTTTTATCGTTGCAAAGGAAAGCTGGGAAATGTGATTCGAGAGTCACCAATGTGGCAATGTCTGCCTGAGTTTGCAGAGAGCCTGAGACAATTGCTCTGAACTGTGCAGTGCATCTCAAGAGGGTGTTAACTCCAAGACCGCTGCTCTGGGGGGTGCTGGAAACCCATCCCAGTAGAGGACTGTGTGAGTGGCAGGAGTGGAAGAGTGCAGCGGGCCCAGCCCCCACCCCAGCAGGGACAAGCAGCTGGTGGGATACATGCTGCCTCCCACCCCCACATTGCCATTCCTGCTGCTTTCCCTGGGGTTCTCGTGTTGCTGCCCTGGCCTCTTGGGGTGGGAAGCCTCTGCCACTCCTAGTGGAGGGTGGGACAGTGGGGTGGGGCCTTGGGGGAGTGGCCCTGGCCCATGGGGTTCCTAGGGCCCCTGATTGCCTTTCTCCAGACCTGGTCCCAGCCATGCCCACACTGCTCCCTTTCCAGCAAGCTATGCGCACTTCTAACTTTTGCCAGCTCAGGGAACAAAAGTGTGTTTGCTCCATCTTGAGGCTGCTGGGAGGTGCTGCGCCCTTGTCCCGGTCACGGCGTGCAAGGGAAGAGCTGCTGAGCCGTTCTGTTACCGGTTAGCCGGGCGGGCCCTCGGCCTCGGGACTGTGTTTTCAGTCAGTGCCTTTCTCTTGCTGTTCATCTCGGATTTGTACAGATCTACAGAAAGCTATCTCCCGAGTGCAACGATTGCTGTGAGTCTTTCCAGCCAGCCAGAGCCGCAGGAGGAGCTCAGCATCTCTGAAAACCTGGCTTGGTGGGCGTCCCAGGGTGGGCTCTGAAAAAGGGAACCCCAGACGAATGACCTGGTTTGCCCACCAAGTGTGTGGGGTTGGCGCGGGAGTGGGGGAGGTCGTGGGTCTCTTTTCGTCAGTCACCTCCTCTCCCCCTGCTCCCCGGGCCCCTAGCGGGAGGCCTAGAGAAACATTTCGGAGCAGAGGGAATCGGTGCAGGCGTAGCTGGGGGGCAGGCTCAGGCCCGGGTCATACAGGAAGTCGGATGAAATGGCTTTGAACTCCGTGACCCTGACGGGAGACACCCCGGCTCTGCAGATAGGGTGGGGGAGGCCTCGAGACCAGGGGGCCGGGCAGGGCGACACCGGGAGTGCCCGCTAACGGGACGCGCCGCCTCTGGGCCCGGCTGGGCCAGTCACTGCCTCGGGGCTCTTGGGCTTAGCAGCACTGCCCCGTGTCTGACTGCGGAGGGCTCCTGAATGGGCCCGGGAGGGGGTGTCAGCCTGGCCCTGTATTAACAACGCCACCACCACTCGGTGCTTACCAAAGCACTGTCCCCGGGGAGCTGCCCCTGCCAGAGGGCTGGGGCGCAGCCTCACCTGTGTCAGGTGTATCCCCCCAGGTGACGGGACTGTTGCCAGGGCTTATGGGATGGGAGCAGGTGACTCGAAACCGGGCCTGCTGGGAGCGGAAGGCCAGGGGATGCCAGTTCTCTGGGGCTCCCAAGCAGTCAGGTCTCTGCAAGGGGCTGGGGAGGGCTCAGCACAGGGGTCTGGAGCCCAGCTGGACGGGCTGAAAAGGACGGTGGGGCGGGGCGGGTGGCCGGACTGGCTGGCTGTAAGCCAGGAGAGGCCCTGATAAAGCGCTGGGAAGCCTTTCTGAGCCTATTGGCAGATGCTGCTGTGGCTCGCTAGGCCTGGGGATGAAGGCTGGACGGTTCTGTGGAGTGTTTGATGGGGGTAAACAACACCCACAAGGGGAGCAGTGTGGTGGTTAACCAGCTGCCCTGGTTTGCAGCCGAAGCAGACAAGATAGACAAAGGGAGATAGAACATGCAAGGAGAAATACAAACTTACGTTCAACCTGAAGTGCCAGGAATCCCCGATTCTCTGTTGCAGCCAGGAGGTCAGACTAGATGATCAGAATGGGCCCTTCTGGCCTTTAGTTGTACGAATCTAAGTGCCCGGTTCTGTGCTCTAACCACTAGACCAGGGGTTCTCAAACTGGGGGTCGGGACCCCTCAAGGGGTCGCGAGGTTATTACATGGGGGGTTGCAAGCTGTCAGCCTCCACTCCAAACCCTGCTTTGCCTCCAGCATTTATAATGGTGTTAAATATATTAAAGAGGGTTTTTAATGTATAAGGGGGTGGCACTCAGTGGCTTGCTGTGTGAAAGGGGGCACCAGTACAAAAGTCTGAGAACCCCTGGACTAGACCCCACTGGGCTGCGTAGCTGCTGCTGAGCCAGTCGATCCCGTATAACACTTCCTGGTCTTAGGCACGAGCTTGTCTAGTAGGACGCCGGGGCCTGCCTTGTGTCCCACAGACATTAGCAGAACTCCTCTGTCCAGCCGGTCCTTGTGCTGCCCCCGAGGTGTCTCAGGCTGTCTGTACAGTATGTGAGTGTGTGGCAAACCCCAGCCGCCGGCTCCATCTTTCTCACCTCTCTGGGGCCCACCTTTCATGGGCTGCAAATGTTCCACAGGCCCCCAAATTGGGGTGCAGCCGGGCCTCTCCCTCAGCGCCGGCACGTCTCGGGGGCACCATTTTTCGTTGTCGCGGCACGGTGGTGCCACTGGGTGAACGAGCACCTCCCTGGGAGCGGTTTCCCAGCTGCCCCCCAATATCCTGTGCCGGGCTGGCTCCTGCCGCGCTCCCAGACCCGGGCGTGCCTGTGGACCGAAGATGATTCCAAGCTCCACCACACATGGCCAAACTCCCAACCCCCAGCCCAGTGTTTGAGTTGAAAGGGGGCAAGACAACTTATGGCACAGAAGCGTGGGGGTGGGGGTGGCGGTCATTATATTTAAAGGGGCCTCCCTGTCGGAGCTGCAAACCCCACCTTTTGGCACCTCCAAGGCGTCAGAGGCGGCACTGGGGACGTAAGGTCCAAATGGAAGGATTTGGGCTGGCAGGTGCGATTCGCTGCGAGTGCAAAGCGGTGCCCCCAAAAGCGGAGTCTGTGATGGGCCTGAGGGTGGGTGAAGAAGAACCCGTTTAGCACAGGCAAGAAAACGCAGCTTGGGATGTCCTTGCAGTGGACGCTGAGCTGGTTTCAGGCAAGAGCCTCTTGTACCTGCCTGCTCCCTGGGAGAGATTAGCTACTCGCCTCCAGAAAGCCGGAGGTGAATCTCCCAGGGTGAGATCTTTTGCCTGGGCTAAGTGGATTTTAAATCCAGTTCTCCATGCACAGAGGACACAGGCCAGCCCTGGGGAGCGTAGAGATCTGTCATTCACACCAGGATTGTTGCTGGTGTCAGGGAACTTTAGGGAAGTTCCTTCTTTCCCCATCCCGAGCCCATTGTATCCTCCCAGAAATGCACAGCTCCCCACAGCTTATGCATTAGGCAATGCCTCATGCCTAATGCAAGCTCCCTGAACTAGGAATGCTGTTCCTGTTGCTCGGGAGCCTCTGCCATACCCCATCTCCTTAGATCCAAATCAGAGCAAGAACCGAGGGGGCTGGGAAGCCAGGCAGGTGTGTGACCTAAACCCGCCTTGTGTCAGTGCAAGGGAATTTCCACCTTGCCTGAACCCCTGTTCCTGGACTCAGTCCCTTTTAAATCCAAGCACCCGCTCACTGGGGGGTTTGTGCTTCCTCCCGTAGATATGAAGCGACCCCTGAGCCTGTCCCACCCTGCTGAGAACAGGCTCCAGCTGGTCGAGACGGCGGGGAGCCCGTCGGAGCAGCGCGTGAAGCGGGAGAAGAAGCACCAGTCGTTCACGCTGTGCGAGGTCTGTAACATCCAGCTCAATTCGGCCGCCCAGGCGCAGATCCACTACAATGGCAAATCCCACCAGAAACGCCTCAAGCAGCTCAGCAAAGGGAAGGTGCCGGCGGGCCAAGGTGAGTGCTCGGCCGGGAGGGCTCCCAGCAGGGCAGCTGGAGCCCGGGGGCGCTGGGAAGGGCTTGCCTCTGGGCCCGGCCCCTGTCGTCATGGACGTACGTTGGGGGACTAATGGCCCTGTTGCGTGGCTGGGGTTGCTGCCCTGGATTCCGACTGCTGTTGCATATAAAAATTCACCGTCTCAGCCAACCGCCAGCCTCCCCCAATGAATCCAGCCAGTCGGGGTGGGAGTTAGGGGGGATACCGCAAGCCCCCAGATAAAGGAATGTCTCCGCCTCCTATTGGACACCTGTCGCTCGCGAGGATCTCTGAACCCGGATGGCTTGGTGGCCCCGTGGCCAGGCCATGTTCTGCTGCGGCCTGTTCAGCTGCGGAGGCAGATCCCGTCCGCACGGCCTGGGTTTGCCGCTCTTCGGCGTCGGCGTGTTGTTCCCGTGCGTACACAAGCGCTGTCGCTAGCGCCCTGGGTCGCCAGCGTCCACTCTGGGTTTGTTTGGATGCCTTTTGCAGAGGTGCTGGGGGCTGCCGCGCCCCCTGGCTTGACGTGGTTTCCATCATATCCAGGGTTTACAGTTTGGTTCAATGGCTCTCGGCCCCCCCACTGTACACATTGTGCCAGCCCCTCTGGTCTTTTGTGCACAGGAATGGCCGTGCCGGCCGCCCTTGGGGATGGGGTAGCTGTTACCTGGCCAGGTTGCTCCGTTTGGATTCGGACATTCTCCTCCCCTGGCAATGGGGCTACCTGTTTAGTGGTGTCATTTTATTCCTTCTGGTCTAGTTGCCCGGCACGTTGATCTTTTGTAACTACCTCATGATGGTTCCCTTTGGCTCACGAAGCTCATTAGATGTTGGTGCTAAGAGTGAAGGATCAGTTTTCACAAGTGCTGTCCCGGGCAGGTTGGCCCTCGAAGGGGAGATGGGCCCCACTCCCCCTGTGACACAACCTATTTGCTGCACCAGGTGGGGAGAAATGAATTGTCAAGTGATAGCCGGTCCTGTGACTAAACCAGGGTGCTGCATAGCCACCCCTGGCCAGGAGGGGACACGCGAGAGGTGCCTGACCCTGCTTAAATGGCCCTTGTCAAATGCAAAAAGTCAGTGGAAATCAATAGGACTTGGGCGCTTCTGAAAAGTTTCACCCGCAGTCCTGCTGCCCGTGGGTTTCGGAAGTGGGGACCTTAATAAAGCACCATGCGGTACTGTGCAGTATTCACACGTAGATCCCTTAAATCCACCACCGCTGTCTTCTCTATACAATTCTTTGCCATTTGTGCTGACGTTTCTGCTGCTCCGTTTGGCTGTGTGTGATCAGGGCTCGGCATGGTGTTTGCACGGACGTGTCACTGGTGAAATGTGGGCCGTTGTCTGTTGTTAGCTCATTTGGAGTCTCATGGTGAGCAAACAGTGATTTGTGACCTGCTGTGACATTGTTACTTGATATGTTGTACCACAAACTGCTCCGTTAAAAGCCAAGAGGTAATCTTTCCATTTAATTCAAACAGCCCTGCACCCGTGTTAGACCCATGTTACAGCTCATGTTTTCCATTTTTGCTTCCTGTATTTATTGCCAAATTCACAGCTGCATAACTTCTCTTAGCTGGCAGCCGTCATGCTTGTCCTGAATAGAACTTCGTGGGCTCGGCTCTTTCACTTCTCTGTGTCCAGATGGCCACTGGGCTGTGCTCAGTACATGAGACTTTGTGCCGTATGGTATTGTGATGTAAAGTCCTTTGCAGAGAATTCCCATCATGTGCAGCAGCTCCTTGTACAGTCCCAGTCAGACAGTGCATGGAGGTGCCCTGGTTTTCCACCTAGGAGTCTTCTATCAAACTCTTGTACGGTTGGGTCACTTCATGTTTCTCATTTTGTTTTGCGAATGGGGAGCACCTCAGTTTTCTTTACTTCAAAGGCCTTTTCCTGCTGCTCCTCGCTTTCGCTAGACATGGGTTCCCCATAAAATGCATCCGTTTATATGGAGCTCTTCACCAGAGCCCAGGTTTCACATTTACCCAGTGTGTTTGCAACTTCCTGGCCATTTTTCCGCAGTCTGGGCAGCGCTTGTGCGGCAGTTTCTCTGTTGTGGCTTCCAACTTTGTAAGTCCTGTTTCTGCCTCAGCTGATTTCAATGAAACTGCTTGCAACCAACACCAACCAGTAGTATTTCTTTCTGTTGAGGAAGAAGGGGGATGTTTAGCTAGTCACTCTGGCAGATGGGCTCTAAGTTCTGTGCCTCATATTGTTTATTTGTACAGGGCCCCGTTGTGCTCAGAGCTGTACGGACACATAGTCCTCATGTAGCTCTTTTATTCTAGAGCTTTTCATCTTTATGTCTCAAAGTGCTTTCCAACGGAGGGTCAGGATCATTACCCTCATTTAACAGATGGGGAAACTGAGGCACGGATACTTGATTTGCCCTAGGTCACTGAGCAGGCCAGTAGCAGAGCCAAGAATCGAACCCAGGTCTCATGAGTTCCAGTCCTGTGCGTTCATGTTACCTCTTAAACATGCCAAGTGTTTTCCAGCTGCCCGTTGAAATGGAACCTCTTTAGAAAGTTTGTTGTTTTTAAGCAGCTTCTGTTTTTGGAGGTCCAAGTTCCTGGAATTGTTTATTGTCTAATTAGCATAAACGGCTTTGATCATTGTCTGCTTTGCAAGAAAACCATGGAGTATCCTCCTGGCATGCAGGGTCACCTGTCCACTGGATAATTCGGCTACCAGCAGCTCGCAGTGGTGCAGAATTGCATCTTAACCTGTTGTCAGTTTGCAACATAACTCAGTGAATACATTTCCCTGCACCTGGACAGGGCCCCTGCTTAAAAAAAAAGTCAGCTTGATCATTCAGAGTCTTCCTCTTTGATTTCCTGGCTGGAGGAGGGGACGTGCCCAGCGTCACCCAGGGGTAATTGACAGAGCTGGGAACAGAACCACTGGGCAGTGTGCTGGCTCTCCACACACCTCTCCTGTCTCAGCAGCTGTTCTCAGGAGCTCTCATGGTGGCTGTGGTATGTCGGTGTGGGGGAAGGCGCCTTCTCACGGGCCAAGTGGAGTTCCCTGGCGATAATAAATACAGATCAGTGGCTTTTCCCGGGGGGAGGAGCCATTAGTTCTGTATGAAGCTTCAAGACTGTTCATCAGGATCTGCTGACGTTCCCCCGCATGCCTCCATTTCCCTGACGTGGGCTTAAAAATGTCACCGCCAGCCTTGTTGCTGGCAACCTTTACCAGCCTCCTGAAGCGTGAGCCGGGGCAACGGGTGGCTGGAAATGACAAATTGAGGCTGTAAACCAGCTGACGGGTGTGGGGGGCTTGGTTCCCTTCGGTACTGCGCCTTGAGCTGGTCGCTCTGGGCTTCAAGCCTGGCGCCGGGGGGGGTTGAACTAGGTAACGTACATTCCGTCCTGCAGGAGGTGCTGTGCCAGGAGCCCCCAATCGCCTCCCTTTCTCCCCAGCCTGGGCGGGCTGGGCTAGAGATGAGGTCCTGCCAGATCGTCTCGGAGGCTCGTTGGGAGGGGCTGGCCGGGAGAGGGAGTAGCCAGTGGGAACCCCCTGCTCAGCATGTTGATCCCCAAAGGCTAAGAACCTGCTCCAGCTGGCAGCCTGTTCCAGTCCTGTAGCAGGCATGGGTCCTGCTTTGAGCAAGGGGTGGGACTAGGTGACCTCCTGAGGTCCCTTCCAACCCTGATAGTCTATGATTCTATGAGCTCATGTGGTAGCGCAGGGGTCGGCAACCTATGGCACGTGAGCTGATTTACTGTGGCATGCTGCTGCCAGCCTGGGATCCCCACCGCCGGCCCTGCTCAGCCCGCTGTCGGCCTGGATGGACGGAACCCCGGGCCGGCAGTGGGCTGAGTGGGACCGGCGGCCGGGACCCCCTGCTGGCAGGGGCCGGTGGACGGAACCCCGGGCCGGCAGTGGGCTGAGCGGGACCGGCGGCCTGGACCCCCCGCTGGCAGGGGCCGGTGGACGGAACCCCAGACCGGCAGCGGGGTGAGCGGCTCAGCCCGCTGCCGGCTGAGGTCCCAGACACCGGTCCGCTCAGCCTGCTGCCAGTCTGGGGTTCCATCCGCGGTCCCTGTAAATGTATAATGTGTTACTGGCACGCAAAACCTTAAATTACCGCAAATAAATGAAGACTTGGCACACCACTTCTGAAAGGTTGTGTGAGCCCCTTAAGTCTTCAGACGAAGGCTAAAGAGGGATTTGAACGGTTCTTACACCTGGTGAATTTCACCCAGTGCGATGTCATAAGAAATGAGCGAACTCGAATGCAGCTTGTTTGTTAAAGTATCGAAATCAGAGGGTTTTAAAAAAGAGAGAATAAATGATATAAAATAATATGAAGTTGGACGGAGACTGAACGTCCTCTGGGCCAGAATTGTATCCTGGCAGACAGCTTGTCTGCAGCTAAATCAAAGGTAGCTTTTATGGTTACTGATAGATTTTTCTCATGATCTCCCTCTGGCTTCTGGGATTAATTCCGCAAAGACTCTAATCATTTATGTTGTGCAGCAGAGAGCCGTGGAAAGAATATCTTGGCAAACAGAGACGATAATCAGCACTGTTACTATTTATTAACTGCGCCCAAAAGTATCCCAACGAAATCTAATGATCATTCACTGGGGATTTCTTTGTCAGGTAAACCGTGGATTTTTTGCTGTCAGACGCTGGATTTCAATGCAGGAAGACGCTGGGAAGTTGGGATGAGAGATGCTTTCGTTCCTAGGTTGCAAGTTCAAATCCAGCCTGGGTTAGGAGTGACTTAAAGTGTCTTGTGCTCGTAGGTGCTTTTGCAAATCCCATCCATTTTTATTTGTGTGGCTAGAAGCCCCAGCCAAGATCAGGGCCCTGCTGTGCAAGGTGCTGTACAAACACAGCGCAAGAGACAGTCCTGCCCCCAAGGAGCTTCCAGTCGAACTCAATAAGACAGACAAAGGCCGGGAGGGGAAAGTGAGACGGGGAAGTGACTCGTCCAAGGGCACAGAGCAGGTCTCTGGCAGCGTTGGGAATAGAACCCAGCTCAGTGCCCCTAACCACACATTGCTACTGGATGGTGGCTCTTGCGTGACCGATTGAAAACAAACTTGGTGGGTCTCAGAGCAGTTCCTGTATCTGTGTTGCCCAAAGTGGCACATGCCAGGTGAGGTTCTCGGGTCTACTCTCTGCACGTCAGACTGGCGACCCCAACGGTCCCGTCTGGCCTTAGACTGTATGAATAACAGCAGTTTGACAGCAGGGTTAGCAGAGAGGCTGGGGACTGAATGGGCCACAGAAACCGTGCTCCTTTCCGATTCCTAGACATGGATTAGAGTGGTATCCAGTCGTTGCTGTAATTAATTGTCCTGCCTTGTGTCCATGGGGAGGACTGATTTCCAGGGGGTTGTAATGTACTTGGACGCATGGAGCTTGGCGTGTTCTAGGGGAATGTTTTTTCCCTCCCATTCGGGCAGGTTTGGGGAAGTTGGTAGCGTTTATCTGTGCTGCACTTTGGCTTGGGTCTCTCATCAGGCGTTCACGACTCCCAAGGACTTGCCCTGTTAACTATCTGTCTGACAAAGGCACTTATACGCCCCTCCACTTCACCATAGCACAACTCACCCCGTCAGGCAGGGCAGGGCTAGTGCTCCCATTTCACAGAGGCACGGAGAGACTACGTGACTTTTCCAGGGTCACATGGGGTCTGTGGCAGAGCAGGGGATTGAAGCCTGATAGCCCAGGACATCGCGCTAACCATAGCTCCATCGTCCTGTCTCAGGAGAGCGAGCCAGGCACAAACCATGGGCAAGGCTCTTCTAAACGTGCACTGAACGGTCGTTCTCATCTGCTCGCTCTGACGGTGATCTGAGCTTTTCCAGCATTGGGCTCCCCATATCACAGCATCTGTCTGCCCAAGCAGTGTAGCCAACTTCCATTGCAGGGTGCTGATACGAGTCCAGCTCCAGCATCTTCTGACCCTCATTCGCTGCCGTTCAGTCCTGCATCAGCCGCCCGCTTTTCTGCGCTGGCCTGGGGGTGGCAGCAGCGCTCTAGACACCGTGACTCGAAGGTGCTCTCAGATCCCAGCCCGGATGCAATTGTACAAATGATGCTGACGCTAATGTGATTTGTTGCAAACAGTTCAAAGTACGAAAATTGCATTCTCCACCTGGGATTTCGGAGCCTGCATCCCGCCCTGAACTGAGCTAATCGGGGGAGACGGGGCACAGCTATGTTTCCCCAGCAAAGCGGTACGCAAAGAATAAAAGAGGCTGGGTCTGAGTTTTTTCCATTGCCCTGCGCTTTGTGCCATCTTTTCTACCCCTGCATGGTGGATGCATGTAAAACAGGGCTGTGACCCCCACTCCGCAGTGGTGTGAATGACGCTACAAGACACGGGAATGGAGAGTCAGGCCCCCTGCGTGTTTCCTCCTTCTCTGCGCGATGAGCCATCGACGGGTCGGAGGTGCAGTGCCGAGCAGCCCCTTGCAGACAGAGCCCCACCCATGCTGCCCTCACGTTTCCAACCTAGCGTTCCAGCTGCCTTGAGTTTCCAGCAGGCCCAGAATTTACTCCCTTGCTGTTTTTGGCTCCCGAAATACAGTCCCTTTTGCCAGTGTCCCAAAAAAGTCATGGGATATAAGCAGCCGTTGCAGCTGAGTTCCCAAAGCAGCCGTCCCTTGGGCCCTGTCAGCTCCCATCTTGCTGGAATGCAGCGAGACGGAGCATTCTCCTCAACCGGCCCTTCCACTCAGATGCAAAACGACAGGGAACTTCTCCTGCCTCCCTCAGCTTTGGATATTGGAGGTAACAAATAACAACCTTTACTCTGAGCCCCGTCCAGTGTCTTTCCTCCGATTCCAGGAGCGTCCTCTCTCTGCCTTGGACTGCCTCCTACCTGACACTCTGCTGGCGTTGCCCACTTCCAGCCCCCTGAGAACCCGTCCGAGCAGTTAGCACCTGCATTGGGGCATCCTTCGTGCTCCTCTCAAAGCTGATGCTAGGTTGGGACAGGTAGACGCAGGCACCAAGGGCCAGATCCCCAACTGGTGCAAATCAGTATAGCAGCTCGTCCATGCTACTCGACACAGCTGCTCCCTCTTGCCCCAGTCGGGGTGTGGCTCCCGGGTGCTTTGGAATCACTCTTCCCCGGCCAGGTTTGTCCCAGGCTGTGTCTCCGCGTGGAGCCGGAAACAGGCCCCGCTGCGCTAGCTCGGATTGAACTGGTGCGCTAAAAATAGAAACGTGAGCCGCCCGAGGACGTCCCCCGGGTCTCGGACGGGATCGTGCCCTCCTGCAGCTCCCGCTGCCATGGCTACGCTTCTGGTTCTAGCGCAGGCGTGTCTCCAAGCTGGAAGTTTCGCCTTCAACTCTGCACAGACCGGGAGGGGTGCGGTTGTACGGCTCTATCTTGGGTCTGAAATCCCCAAATGTCCCGGCAGGGTCGACTCACCAGGTAAGTGAACTGAGTCCCGTGCACAGATCTTCCAGGTGAGCCCCTTCAATTCCCGTCCCCTCTGCTCCCCCAAGAGCTGGGGTTGCTGCGGTGTCCTGGGGGAGAGTTCCTCCTCGCCCAGGCAAAGGCGCTGGAAGGGCCCTGCCTCGCTTCCCAGAGCTCGTGGCATCTCCGCTCCCCTTTGATGCAGTTTCCTAACGTGCTCCATGGAAATACAGCATGGAACTTACTTGCCCTTGACAAAGGGAGAGCGGTCGGGTTTCTCCAATTAGCTGTCACGGTGTCTGTCAGGGCTCGTTTGCAGGGCAGCGGAGTTTGAGATGAGTGAAGAAATTCATGTGACGGCTCGTGTCACTGGTGCGCTGCACAAACGGACGTGGGGCCATTGGATACGGTGGGTATGAAATGAGCCCCCCGTGATGCTCCAGCTACCACACTGGTTCCAGGAGTGGGCTGGGGGCTCGCGCCTGTCTGTGGAGTAACAATCTTCTCTTCTGTTGGATTGTTCTCTCAGCGGCGGGATCGGCTGTTTCCAAAGCTCAGGGTGTTGCTGGCAGGCTGGGTGCTGAGCTCTTCTGGAAATTCAGCCACTTGTTTAGGTGCCCAAGGGGAAGATAATCTCTTTGGAAAATCTACCTGCCTATGAACCTGGGGGCAGACACAGCCCCAAATCCCACTCTGCTCTTGCAGGCCGGGCTTCTGACGGTGCCTGCTGAGTTGGTGACGCGCCCAAGTTTTGGAGGTGAGAATCCAAGATGCCTCAGCAAAGCACAGAGGCTGGATTGCTGGGGGAAGGGGGGCTGGTCACGCCTTAGGCAGCCTTGTCACTCTGGATCAGGATGCGGCTTGGAGAGGAAAGATCTTTGTGTGTTTAAGGCACTGGATGGGGACTCAGGAGATCTGGGCTCAACAACTTGTTCTGCTCCTGGCCTCGGGCAAGTCACTTAATCTCTCAGGGTGAACCCTGGTCTGGGGGTCCCCAGCTTGTGAACTCAATGTTTCCAATCTGGCACTTGAGTGTCCACACGGCGTTGGAAACCTGGGGTTATAATCGCTGGATCTGCGTCTGAGGCCCTGTGACTGTGGCCCCAGGCGCCCAAAGGCAGCCGTGACCATGTCCCTCTTTGGGATTAGGTCACTTTAGCTGTTACCTACCAACAAGAGTAATGCCAGTGTACTGGTTTTATTCCCTCTATGTACAGCCAGTTAATTGCCTTTAATAGACAGCAGGGGCTTCGTGTGCTCTAACCGGCTGTGATCAAACCCAATGCATTGATTTAAACAATATGCAAAGGTACAGCATTACACCCTGACTGGTAAATGAGGCCTTCAAGGCACCCACGATTTTCCGTTCAAACAGCGTCCTTAAAAGCTGTAATACATCCTGAGTGTGCCCTGGCTGCCGGGCTGGGGAAATATCGGCGATGCTGGGGGAGCAGAAGGTCCTGCTGATCTAAAGTTACCGTGACGGACCAGAGTCGAGACCATTTACCAGAGCCCCCTGCAAGTCCAGGGTTCACATTCAGTTGGACCCAGAACCAAACCAACCCTGGTTTGGGTTTCTCAGAATCCCAACCAGCCCTGAGAAAAGCCTGGCTGGCTAGCCGGTGTGTGAACGTGAACTTTACCGAGTTCAGGGGGTGCTGGGCTCTGGGTTTGGCTTGTCTGTACTAACAAGCCTGCTCCAACTCGCATTAGAATCAAAGGAGAGACGCCCGTTGGCTTGAGTGGGGGTTGGATCTGTTCCTTCTACAGCCCATTGCAGCCAGGAATCTCAACAGCGCTTTGCAGACATTCATGAAGCCACAAATAAACCCCTTCCCTTGGCCTGAAATTCCCATTCTGGGCTTTGCCCTGCGACCTTGGCTCTCTGGCTCAGCCTGGTTCCCTGGGGAGTCAGGTGGGAATGTACCAATACAGCAAAACCGGCAGCGCAGACAGAGCCCCCTGCACTGAGCTTCCTGGGAACTGAGCGGGGAAGGGAGCCCGGTCGTGTGTTCTGGGACTTGCTGGGCTCTGCCATGTGACAGCCTGGAGCCGCACCACAGAAAGATCCAAATGGGTTTGTCTTGCTCCTGTGCAGGGAGAGAGGTGCAGGAGCCTGACATGACAGATCCTTGCTGACATTTGGAAACCCATCTTCTGAGACGCCCACAGCCCAAGCCCAACTGAGCAAAGACAAAGGCGCAAACGCGTCCGGTGAGGCTTCAGTAGGGACAGTTAGCTTCTCCGGCTTCCCTCAGTTCCCACAATACGTTCTTGCTTTCCTGCTTTTGGGACTTGAGAAATTTGGCAGGAAGCGCAAAGGGTACAGCTGGCCTCTGAGACATGCTCGCAGCGCTCATTTGCCGGGCCTGGCTGAGCGGGTTTGTGATTATGATGTCTGCTGACAGGTTTAGTTATAGATACCAAGGCAAAAAGAACAGTTGGGAACCTAAAGGAATGGCTGATGAATGGGGATGGGGCAGCGGGGTCTCCGAAGGGACTGAGTTCCCTGGACCAAGTGAAGCTGCCGCATTATCCTTTTGTAAATTCCTCCTTAAAACGTACCTCTTCCCCGATGGCTACGGAGCCTCCCTCGCCCCCCATCCAGCACTCCTTGGCAAGCAGCTTGCTGTGACATCTGCTCAGCTCTGTTCACTTGGTCACCTCGGCCCCCCACCCTGCCCCTTCCTCCTGCCTGTCTGGTAGCTTGTGAGTGCGCTGGGCCAGGGACGGTCATTGCAGCCTGGGAACGGGGAGACCGGCTCTGGCACAGGACCGGCTGTGTGTCCGTGGGCCAGTCACGTAGAGTGTCTGGGCCCGAGATGGGCAGACATCAAACTCCTGGAGGGTTCAGTGGGCATTAGGTGCCTAAATACCTTCAAAAATCCATTCCTCTGGGCCTCGGGTCATGGGTGAACTACGGAGATAAGAGCATTTCCCTCCCGCCGGGGGGGGGGTGTCGTGAGGACAAATACACTAACGATGGTGAGGCTCCAATTCTACAGTAATTGGGGCCCATTAAGTACCTACAGTAGGTAGGAGCCCCGCACAATCCTTGGCTGGTATTTCTAGTGCTACTGCGACCCAGCCAAGAGGAGTAAGTTATTCCTCGCACACTGAACGGGGACATCTTCCCATTTAGACTCGATTCCCTCAAGCCCCGTCTCTTGGGGGGGTGGAGAAAGCGATGGTCATTATCCCCAGCTGAGGCCCAGAGAAGCTGTGGCGGAGCTGAGAACGAACCCCAGGCATTGAACCAGAGCCCTCGCGTCTTTCAGGGAACGTTTTGCCACAAGCTGCTCCTGTTGTTCTGTGTGTAAGGTACTGGTGGGGCTGGTTTCCGGCAGCACCCCTGACATGTGAACGCACAGCCAGGCCCAGCTCTCTTTCAGAAGACGGACAGACATGGGGTGGGGAGAAGAGGCCCAGGAAAGTAGTCAAGGAGCCATGTTTTCACAGGTATTTAGGCATCTGATTCTCCAGATAGGTGCTTCCGGGGGCTAATAGTGAGAGTGCCCCCTGTATTTTAAGGGGTCGTTAATCTACTCCAGGCTTGTGGTATGCGTCATCGATACTGTTATGGAAACCAGTTTGGAGTGCGAGTCACCGTGGCTCATATTTTAAGCTGCTGTAAACGTGGTGAAGGACAAATGTACAGAATTCTGCTGCTCCGATAGATTTGGCTGCTCCATTCAACTGCAAGCAAAGACATCTGAAAATAACCTTCCAGATCAGTTGGAACAGCCCAGAATCTCTGTAGGGGAAATGGATGTTCTCTCACAGTACATTTTCCTTTCTTTTTCTTGTGTGGGATTTCTTCCTTTCCTGGTTATTATGTGCTGTATCGTAACACCTGGTCGCTCTCACGGAGATGAGACCCCATTGTGTGGGGTGCTGTACACGTGCGCGCGCGCGCACACACACACGGCATAGCTACACTGCAATCAGCGGTGTGATTGTGCTCGTGTAGGCTAGCTTTAACCCATTAACTTCTATTGCTTCCTGAAAGCAAACTGTTGTTGAAGAGAGGGAGCCTCTCTGCAAACTGTTACAGGAAAACCAAACTGGAATCAAACTCTCTTTGGGGGAGACCCCTCTGCAGAAGGCCAGGGTAAGCCCAACAGACCACTCAAGACCCAGTTAGCTCATGGGTGTTATGCTGGACCTCGCTCAGGGTGAGTTTTGCTCTCTAACTCCCCCGCAGATGTGCCATGAATTTTGCAAACCCTAATAAAAGTCCTGTCCTTTATTTCTGATGAATTAATAAATGCATCGTAATTTGTCTTCCGTTTTATTATTGCAGAGTGATTTTCAGATCTACCAAAATATTCATTGATTAGCTATTGATGTGTGCTGGGAGGTTCTTCCTGTACAGCGGGTTGCACAGGAGATCGGCCCCTCTTTCTCTCTGCATATGGATTTCATATTTATCATTTCAGAGGCTTTTACGGTACAGATTTAGTTCATAAACTGTCTTTGGCTTTTAAATGTGTTGGCCAAGGAAGATGCAGTGAAGTTACCAGCTGCCGCTTACCGCCAGCATAGTTTGGGCTGGCTGGACAGGGCATGATGGGCTAGATGCTAGCAGGTGCTGTGCACAGGTGACCGCCTGAAAACTCCCGTGCGTGTGATCGAATCCTGCCTTTCGCAAAGCTCCATCCATGTGAGGTGTTCCACAAAGCATCCCAGAGCGGGATCTAGGGAGAAAGGAGCCAGTCCAGCATGCCACAGCTCCCTAGAGACCTGAGCTAACCCTGTGCGGACGATTTGTGCTCCTGGCAGGATGATCCCACAGTGGCTGTATCTGGCCATGCCTGGTTTCGGTGATGCCAGCTGTCAGTGCTGGGGCCATTGGTGATGACCAAAAACATCGCGATCAGTGAAAGAAGCGAGGGGAAGGAGGTCTTGGGGCTGGGCTCAGTTCCTGGCGCAGCCACGACTTCCCCCCCGGGAGTCCTTTCACCTGCCCGTGTCCCCCTTCCCCGTCTGTAAAATGGGGCTAAAAAGAGTGCTGTGACATGTGGTGTTTGTCTTACGGCTTCAGCTGCTGGAGGCGTGTGCTGAGCCAGGGGTCTTGGCTTTCAGCTGGAAAAGAAGAAGTTTCTAGCCCTTGTGGTTGTGGAGCCAACCTTAAAAACCCGGAGTGTGACCTAAAAGCTCAGCCTAGAAGGTCTCCCCCCCCCCCCCCCCCCAAAAAAAAGCTGTTTAGGTTTTTAATCTGTTTTCAAGCCTTTCTCATGATTATTTGGGAGACTGACTCATGATTTAAATGCGTTTGTCTGATTTGTCTATTTAGACAGTCCGTGCCACGAAGCGCTTACAGTCTCTTATGATATGGATGTGCAGCGCCTAGCGCAGGGGGGCCCTGGTTTCAGGTGGGGTCTCGAGATGCTGTTGTCCTAGACAATAATTGATAAGGAAAAGGGTCCATTTCCTTCAAGGAGTGAAACGGTAAGGAGGGGTGCGATTTCCTGATGCAGAATTATGTCCTTTTGGAACAAATCTGCACTGTACCCTCTTGTAAAGCGAAATTCACTCTGCTCTTTACAAAGCTGCTGGCTGGGAATAAAAAAAAGCAAATCGCTCCAGGGACGCTGAGAAATATAGGAAAAGCTCTTCCTAACTTGGTTACAGAACTGAAGGTGACACGGAAGGTGACAAGCAACTGTAAATACCAAGATGGAAGAAAACACAGCTCTGCGAATGCAGGAGGGACGCAGACATTTGAAGGGCTGATTGTTGTCAGAGACAGTTCAGTGCATGTAAATATGGAATCACGGCGTTTCTGCCAAGTCTTTTGCTACCTCCGTCTTTATGCAGAATTCCCTAAAATATGGGGAATAAAGGGGAAAGTCACTGGCAGTCATTCGTGGCTGAGGAGGGAGCAAAGGCTAATCCGTTAGCACTGAGGTGCATTTGAAAGGAAAAGAATAAAAACAACAGGTCTGCAGGTGTGCCACCCATCAGTGACAGCAGATGGAAAGAGACAACTGGTGTCATTCAGATCTTCCCAGACTGAGGAAAGACTCAAAAGCCCAGCAAGCTGTGACAGGTCTGAGAGCTCCCGGAAGCGTCTGATCTTACTCCAGCAACACTCAATGTTTGTATCGCTGCCTCCGATTCCAGAGAGGAGGCGATCGCTCACGAAACCCCCATGAAGTCTCTTGAATGTCATCTGAGAGTTAGGGATGTTCCACCTGGAGAGTCTGAGGAGGCAGGGTTGGGCTGGGGGTTTGTGGGTCCCCCCGGCACGTGGTGGAGAACACCACGGGAGTTGTTAGGCGGAGGCCAGCGTGGCATTGCAACGAGTGCGCGTGACTGGCCATGTGGCTTCCATTCTCAGCCCTGCTGCTGATTCGCTCTGTGACCCTGAACCAGACGAATTCACGGGGCCTCTGTCTTGCCTGTCAAGTGGCTCTGATCATTTCCTACCTTGCAGAGGTGTGGGGAGTCCCACCTACAGATTGCAAAGTGCTTGGAGATTCCTGGGGGAAGTGGGCTCGGCCTGATCCTCGCAGTAAGGTCTTCTCACTGGTTTGGAAGAACAGATGGTTTTAGGTGAAGAAGACAGCACCTGCTCCAAGACAAATTGCTTAAATCTTGACGTGTCAGATACTGCGGTGAAAGGGGCCATATAGGTACCTGTATATTCATAGGTGCATCTTCAGAAAATCCAGAGAGGTTTTCTATTAGACTGTGCCTAAATCCTGGGCTGCAGACCCTGCTGTGATGGGGAGCCTTCAGCAATGTGCATAGCAAGTAACCTACTAATACAATAGGTTCACTCCATCAGTATTGACATTTGCTCAGGGCACTATCAAGATTTATAGACTCGAGAGAGCACTATTGATCCCGGGGAAGCAGAGGCTGCTCTGTGCTTTGTTAATGTACATGACATAACAAAAAGGCACGAATTTTACCCAATACCTGGGAATCCATTCTAGACTGTTGCTAAGGTTGCAGGGAAGAGTTCAACTGGCGAATGCACCCGCCTGCTCCCTAAATGTCCCACGCCCTCAGGACAGAAGGGCTCTGTCTACAGGAACAGAAATGGTCAAGACTTAATCAAGGTGAGCTAACCTTGACCTAAACCCAAATTTCTCATCGTCTAGAATAGATGCAAGGAAACTCCTCTTGTCTTGGTTGAGGTGGAGAGCGTTACCTGTGTCTACACTAGGAGAAAGGTCAGGGTTAGCTAACCTCAGCCATTCTTCCTAGTCTAAATATCCCCAATAGGGGCAGGTCATTGTGGTGGAAATCTCCATTTGTACCCACCTGAGCCTGCTGGTCTCCAGCGTTGTACCTTGTCCTTCACCCCCGTGCACCATGCTGCCAAAGCCGAGCAGTTGCGTTTTAGTCCCTGCCCCAAAGAGCGTATAGTCTAAACAGACCAGACAAAGGGCAGGTGGAGATGCAGAGGTGGAGGGGGTGGGGAAGATGCTTGGCCAAGGTCACCCAGTAGGTCAACTAGACCCTGGGTCTCCTGAATCCCCAGGGCAGCGCCTTCATCCGCTGGACCATACTGGCTCGGCCCTTTGTCCTCTTTCCGATGTGTTTCCGGCTGTGCCCTTCAGAGGGGAGGAAGGCAAGCGTTAGTAGAAACCAAAACACAAACCGGGGCGGGGATCGGTAAAAAGGCTGAGTGACTCGGAGGAGCACGAGCAGAGATTTGTGGGTAGTGTAAAGCTGTCACTGTGATTTAGGCCTGGCTAGTTAAACTGTTTCATGCGCACAGACAGCAAGTCGTAAGCAATATACAATTTCCTATGAAGGGATGATCTGTCCTAGTCACGCTTTCTGTCGCTTTTCCCAGGGTGATCTCTCCTCTCAGGACATGATGCTCTTGCAGCCTCTTCTTGCAGAGGGGAGAAAAGTGGGCTCCGTCGGCTGGGGAGCTCACGCCAACACCGTGCGCGGGAGCCTGGTGTCCTGTCGCCCCGTAGCCGGGACTTGCAAAGAGGAAATGTTTCGCTGGAGGTGACCTGTCTCAGGTGACCCATGACTGTAGTATCTGAGCCTCACAATCGTTACTGCCTTTGTCCCCGCAGCCCCCACGAGGGCAGGCCGTGCAGCCTCACGGCGCTGGGCAAGTGACTGGCCCAAGGTCTGTCTGGGGCAGAGGAGGAACTTGACCTTGCGTCTCCAGAGTCTCAAGCTAGTGCCCTCCCCACTGGGCCTTCCTTCTCCTCCTGACACACCTCTGGTGCAATGACTGTTGTTAATGGGGCAGGGAATAACCTCCTGTGTCTTTGCCCAGGCCTGGCACGGTAGGCCCCGGTCCTGCCACGTCAGCAGCCGTCATCAGCCATTATAAAGAGCCTTGCAGCCTCAAATGCTGGCAGTACCCGTGGGAAGTAATCTGCCCATTTTACAGATAAGGGGAGTCAACGTGCACAGGGGATGTGACACGCAGCAAGTGAGCGTCAGCTAAACTGAAATGAGCCTGTTAAAGGCTCATTTAAACCAGTTTAAAATCATATTCTTGAGGCCTTGTCTACACAGAGATTTGCACTGGGGTAATGAAAGAGGGCAGTTGAAACTGATTTGGTTAAATCAGGGCAAGCCCCTGTTTAGATAGGCACTCTTATTTTGGTTTGAGCATGGCTTCCTGCGGTTTAAGATAAACTGAAATAAAAACGTCCACATGTGAGGTTTGCACCAGTTTAACTAAACGGATTTCATTAAACTGGTGCAAGTTTTCTGCGTGTAGACAGGTCCAGATGCTTCCAGACACTTGGCTGCCACCGAGAGCGATGCTTCTGCCTGCCGGGGGGGAGGGAATGGGACTGGAGAGGCTCTTCCCTTCAGTAGCCTCCCTTGCAGCCACTTTCCCTTTCCATGTATAGCCATGTTCCAGATCAGCCACGTGCTAGGAAGGGCAGCCATGTGAGAGCTCCTCTCTGCCTTGTCACGCCCACCACGCAGCGTGGGTCCTGCCGCGCTCAAGCGGTCGTGGTGTTGTCAACGTCTGCACTGGCGCCTTGTGCCTGGGCTGGGTGCCCTGTACTGTGCCGCTCCCTGCCTAGGATTTGTCCCCGCTGGGTTATCACGGTGCTTTAGAATAGCCACGGCTCCCGCTCTGAGTGTACGGCTGTACCTTTGTGTCTTTGTCTTTAGAGGCGGGTGACAGCTGCTGTCTGTGTTTCCAGGGAGAGACGCAGCTGGGATGTGATGGGTAGCGCTGCTTTGCTCTCTTGACCAAACATCTTATTCATCCTCCCCGGAGTTCAGACAGGAGGGGGGAGGGTTTCTCCCCAGTGGCCCCGTTGGCTCGTTGTTCTGTGTGTGTAGGAAGTGGCAGGGCAGCGCGTGCCCTGTTGACTCACCCTCTGAAATGCCAGGAGGATGCTCTCATTGGACAAACCAGAGATGAGAAAGTGAGAGCGTTTCGCTGTGTTGATTTGGTTTCTCTGCAGCTAGAGAATGGCCCCAGCACCATGGTCCCCCTCAGCACCCTGCTACGTGCATCGAACTAAGCCAGCGCCACTCCCAGATGCAACAACAGCCCAGCTGAAGGTTAACTACGGTGCCTCCTGGTCTGCCCGCCTTGTGTTCTCCTCCCCTGACCTTGCAGGTGCTCGCCGCACCATTTGTGTGGCAACAGCATCCAGGCGGCCTTGGAGCACTGCACAGTCATAACTAATGAGATCTACTTTGGATGAAAATACTGACGTTCAGGGGCTCTTAGATTGGAGTGATTCATAACAAAGCCCCTGGATTCTCCCCCTGGGTGACCACTCCTCCATCATGGGAGCGGAGTTCAGAAATGTATTTTCTGTTGTAACATGGGGTAGAGGAAATGTTGAGAACCACTGGCAGAGACAGTCACCTTCAAGAGCCTTTTAACAAGCTCCATGTTTTACTTTACCAAATACTGTCTGGAGCTGTTGTCCTGCAAAGACTGGCTCATCAGACCCCTCAGTCTTTGACTTGTCTCCTGCTTCTCCTGGACGCACTGAAGCGGAGACCAGAGGCTTCCTTATCCTTCACTGAGCTGCACTGGATTCCTGGGCACTTGGAAAGAACGCTCCCTGGTTCCCCTTCTCCCCATCAGCTGGTCTGTCGTCGTGACCTTCAGCCCCGTATTTTTATTTAAAATGTGTCTGCTGACTTCTCTGCCTCAGCTGCTCCCCGGCATTATCGCCTCGTGGGTGTAAAAATGCTCTCGGAACAAATCCAGTGCGAGCAATCTGGGCCAGAAATGCTGCTGGTTTTGATTTTTGGGATACAGTAATCCACGTAAGAGGATTGCAGTTCTTCCATATTCTCTCCTTCTGACAGCCCTAGGAAAACTGTCCTTTGGATCCTGATTTGGGTCCCTAGCACCCATCAGCATTTGGGCAGGAGGAGGGGGCGAGCAGGTGTCTCTTCCATTCACCTCCCCCCTTTCAGTCCCATGCCAGCAAAGTGCACGGATTGGTTGTTCAAGGCTTCATGCTGGGTCGCTTTTAGTGGCGGACCATGTGCATGGTCCAGCCATGACCTTCGGATGCTTGCACCCTGACCCTGCATTCATGACTCTGGCATTTTTGCTGGCATGGGAGGTTTCAAGACTTGCTCTTATCCATGTTTAAGCTGCAGTTTAGACGCAGTGACCGTAGTTACACTGCAGTTGTGCTGTTGTAACAAATTGCTGCTCATTCGTGTAACTGGAAACATAATGTATTGACTTGTATCTCTTCAGTGTCATACCTTATCCAGGTTCATTGTGTCTACTCTCCAGCATGCCGTTCGCTTTCTCCTGTAAGGAATCGGTAGCAGTTAGAGGTTATCAAAGCAGAATTGCTGTGTAATTACACTCTAATTAATCACTGTATTATCAAATGTAGCCTCACTTCGTTTTCCTTCCTTTTTCTCCCGATGATTTCTATGACTGCACGCCCACACTGGTTCTACTGCAGGGTTTGTGCAGCACCGGACACACCCAGACAGGGGAGGGACACCCCCGTTGCCTCAGGACCTTTACTGTGTTTCTCCTCAACACTCCCTGTGAGGTCGGGCGGATGACCCGTGCCTGGCGATAGTGGCGGGGCAGAGTGAGGGCAGCTGACTTCAGCAGTGTTATTGAGCACGCTCAGTCTGTGTGAGCGTGCTCGGTAGAAGCCAAGCAGCAAATGGGGGGGGGGGGCGCATGTGACTTTGCATGCTCCCCCCACGCGTCGCCTCTTTATTATCCCCATTGTACAGTCTGGGAAACTGAGGCCCAGAGGGGTAAATGACTTGCCCAGCGTCACACATGCTGTCTGTGGTGGAGCCGGGAATTGAACTCGGGTGTTCCAGGTTCCAGGCTGGTGCCCGAACAACTGGACTATCCTTTCTGTCATCTCTAGGCCCCTCTGGACAGCTCCAATATTCTCCTCTCCTGAGCCGGCGGGGGGCCAGGTTCTGATCTCACTTACACTGGTGTCTGTTGGATTTACAGCTCGGTGACCTAGTTCAGAGCGTGAACACTGAAGTCACGCAGTATGTTCCCCCTGCACGCCCAGGGGTAAGCCTTTTTCAGTGCAATGGCTCAGCGGGGGAGGTCGGGGGGGGGAAATGGGATTAAACGGGCTCCGGGGGTCACTCAGGACTGTGGCGTGATGGCGACACCACAGAACCAGACCCCCGAGGAGAGGAGAGCCGCTGAACGCTGCTGCGCTTCCCCCTCCCACGACAACGGGCAGCCAGGCGCAGATGGGTTAGCAGCTGTGCACACAGCTGTATGCTGATGCCATCTAGGTGCATCCGCTTGCCTTTGCTTCAATCAGCCGGCAGCCCCGTTTCTTTGGGGGGGATGCGGAGGGGGCAGAGCGATTGACACACAGAGAGCAGCCTTCCCTCTGCCCCGCCGCCACTGAATGTGGCGATCAGCTGTGCCTGGCTAGCCAGCCTCCCCGTCCGAGGTGCAAGCCGGAGGGACAGACGTGCAGTCCGGGAAACGCTCCAGGTTCATAGCACAAGGGGCCCAGCAAGGGCTGTGCTGAAAGCAGGGTCCTCCTGTCTGCAACACTGACCCCAGGAGCCATCCAGAGGCCTCCTGGGAGGTGACTGAGCAGGGCAGGGAAACATCTGCTTCAGGCCATGAATTCACAGGTTGGCAACAAGGTTCTTGCAGGTAAAGGTGGCAGCCACATACGCCCTCCCCCCTGGACCTGCTAGGGCCCTGTGACATCATGGCCTTTAGGGGCGACCTATTGACAGATTTCTATCGAGCCCAGCAGCCACAGGTCCAGGCTGGTGATGCTCACTGAGTGGAGTGGAGGCTGCTTGGACTAGGGTGAAGCTTTAAGTCTCCACTGGCCACGTTGCCGTATTAATGACGAGACCAGCCACCATCTGCTCCATTTAAACCACATTAAGCATGGCCCCTCGTGCTCTGCAGAATCTGCCAAGGCAGCCCTGGGCTGGGCAGAACGTAGGGCACCGTGGTTTAGACGTTAGCTTTCTGCAGCTGCTCCTCTTCCAAGTGAGAATCGAAGCCAGGACGTGAGTGCCGCTGAGCTTCTGAGTGGCCTCTTCACATGGTCGGGGAATGTTAATTAAATTGGCGATAAGTCTGCTGTGCGTGGAGCGGGAGGGGGCGTCTGGCTTGTCCCATCCTGGGCACACAAGGGCTTTGTTCTGTCCAGAACAGCGTAGGTAGCCATTTTGGGTGGCCTGCCTGCTGCAATCTCCTCCTTGAGGAGACTTCTCTAGCAGCCTAGATGTCCTAGCCGAGATCAGGCCCCATTGTGCCAGGCGCTGTCTGTACACGTAGCCATGGTTTGTCCCTGCCTCAGAAAGCCGACAGTCTAAATGAGCAGGAGGTGCGAGGGGAAGGGACTCACCCCAGGTCCCTCCCAAGGCCAGTGGAAGAGCTGGGATTAGACACTGATCCTGAGTCCCAAGCCTGTCTCCACCCACTAGACCTGCTGCCTTCCTCCTTTCCTGGCTCTTGTGAACGAGTGAAAGTCCCCCAGCCTTTCCAGGAGTCAGAACTGCAGCCACCTCCTCTCGGTCTCCTCCTTCGCTTCTCCCAGTTCCAGCCTCTTCTCCCTCCCTCTTGCTAGGTTTTTCTGCCATGCCCCTGGCCATAGTATCCAAGTCCCATACAAACCGATCTTCCCGGTAGTCACCCAAAGCACCAGCGTCTTCTCTGCCCCCACGCCCAGACAAGCAAGACACTGATGTTTTTCACCCTGCCTCATTCCTTCCCTCTTGGCCCCTCCATACGATGATGTTGATACAAGTGCCTTCTCCTCCGGAGCCTCTCTGCCTCCATCAACACTTAGATTGTCAGCTCTTTGGGGGGGAGTCTTTTTGTTCTGTGTTTGTACAGCACCGAGCACAGTGGGGGTCCTGGTCCGTGACTGGAGCTGCCAGCTTCCACCGTAATCCAGATCGTAATCGCCTTCCTCCCTTACCTGGGCCTCTTCCTTTGTTCCTCCCTTTGTGAGCAAGTTCACACCAGCTAAATGCAGGCTGCCCCCCGTTCCCAGGAGCGTTGGAATTGCCAGTCCTGATCAGCCACCATCCATGTAGTCCAGCTCCCGTCCCCGACGGCGGCTAGTCCAAACAGCTTCACAGGAAGGTGCAAGAAACCCCTGCAGAGGTGCTGTTCCTCTGGTCGGTGCTTTACTCAGGGGATTCGACTGCATCCGGCCCCGCAGCCGTAACCCCTGAGCCGGTGGGACCCTTCCCCAAAACATTTTTGCAAGGGACGCTAGCAGCCCAGGTTTCGATTCAGTAGGACGCTAAGTGTGACTAACTTCCCTTATGGGATCCTTTCCAGCCCTAGTGTACAGGGCTTTTGGTGGAATGTTTCCCACTCCCCTCCCATTCAGCCTTCACTCTAGGCTTCGTGGCTGGCAGACGCTGTCCTGATGCTGGTTCCTGATGCTGCTGGTTTAGGGGGAGCTGGCAGAAGAGCTGCTACCTCACAAACCGGGACCGATGGGTGCCTGCAATGCATCGTCTGGCCTGTGGCCTGCACATCTGCAAGCACCACGCCTCTCGACTTCGCTTCAGTCTGTGCATGGGCTCTTCCGCTGACCCGCGGCGTGAAGCTGCGGAATAGGATGTGTCAAGGAGGGAATCCGAGCGGCGTGGCAGGAACGCGTCAGCTGCAGCTATGAATTCTAGGGACGACCTGCACTGGGCATGGCCGCCACTCTCCCCACGGGGCAGGGCAAAGGGGAGACTGACTGTGTACTTGCTTTCAGTGGCTCCGGTTTAAAGGCCGTGTCGGTCATTTTGTCACAGACCAGCCACTCATGCTGCACAAAAGACCCTGTCTTCTCTCTGTGCAACTCCACCATTTCTCTTCACGCTCCTCGGGGGACTGCAGAGTCCCAGGATGACACAGCCTAGCTGCAGGTTTGCTTTGGCTCCTGTCTTCCCCTGCAGTATATCTGTCCTCCTGGCCACCGAGTCTCTCTGCTTCCAGCCCCCATGGTGTGGAGGAATGAAAGTTTAGCAAGACGGTCATCCTGCGGTTCGTGAGAAGGAGAAACCTACCCCTGCGGTTGCCTTGGCCCTACTAACCAGTAGGCAAAGGAAGGCTCTGGAGTACTCTGGTGGGCAAGGCGGATCCTGCTGGGAGAACCAGCCCCCCAGCCCTGGTGTTACCCCGGTTAATTAAACTGAAAGTCGTTATCAGCCAGGCGGTTACCATGCCAACCCCTTCGCTCAGGAAGACACTGGCCAATGTGTGGGATTTGAATAACTGACCCTTGAAACCTGTTAAGGGCCCATGTGATAATAATGACTGCTAATTACACGCACTTAGATAGCAGTAATTTCTCTTCACCGTGGTTATGCATGCGGCATTCCACTGCAAAAGTGACTGTTAAAGGAGGAGAGGTTTTAGTTTGAAGGAGGATGTGTGTGTCTGGGTGTGAGAGAGAGGGAGAGACGCCCTTGTGGGGTTTATTATTGACGATAATGTCCAGCTGTTATAAGGAACTGAAGTGAGACATACGGTATATCTGGGGTAGCTGCACAAAGCGATAGTGACCTATTCCAGAGGCCGAGAGATTTGAAACCTCTAGTACGTGTTTCATTCCATATTGCATGGGAACCTCCTTTATTTTGATCAGCAAGGCACTCGGCACCAGAAGCCGCGGGCCCTGCCGGGAGGTTGTGTATTAACACAACTTGGTCACAATGCAAATGACAACACAAGGTCCGAGGCAACTGGAGAGTCGGACCCCTTGAACTTTTACAAAAATAATCCAAAGCTTGCGATTGCCTGGTGTGGCCCCTGGCGCAGCAGCGACTGGGTGGGGTCGAGAGGTGAAGCTATGAAGCCAACGAGCGAGCGCCTCTCTTCAAACACTTTGCAAGACGGGAGCTTCCTGAGCAGAGGCTTCGCAGGGGGAATTTGCCACAAACCAGAGCCGTGCCCTGCTAGCCTAGACAGAAATACCTGGGGGTGTGATCCAGGCTAACGCGCCAGGGAGGAACTGCTGAACGTCTTTCATGTGTCACAGCTGCCTAGCTCTTAACTAGAAGGTTTAAGCAAGATGATACATTTGCCTTAGGCCGTGGCGGTGCGTCCCACCTCTCTGTAGGGATAAGCACGCATTAAATGTGCACCGTGTACGCTCAGACACCACAGAGATGACTGTTGTAACAGGGTGCGTGGAGGGCTGAGCGGCCTAGTGCTTGGCGCACCTGACTGCCAGCCCCTTGCCTCGGTCCATAAGAAGGTGTGGCGGGGGTATCTGGGTGGATGGATGGGGAAACAGCACTCTTTAAGGGCCTCGCATAGGCCACCTCAACACCAGTTTAACTCCATTCACTCCCTTGGAGTTGGTCCCTGGGTAAATCTGAGCAGTCAGGCCTAGATGATTAGGCACAGCTGGGCTGGAAGGGGAGCCGGGGGCGAAGTCCTGACAGGGACCCAATGAAAAGAATACAGAGAGAGAAGAAAAGCTCTAGGCAGCCCCACTTGCTGCTGCCAGGGGCGAGGGCCCTGGGCTCCTGTTGGACTCCTAGATCAGGTGCCTCTGGATAGATCAGGTGCCTCTGGATAGATCAGGCTCAGAGGGACAGACACAGTGCAGCCAGAGACCTTCATCTTCTTCAGTACCGAGGAGCTCCAGACCCCGCATGTACCTTTTCCACCTGCTCCAAGGATTTCATAGATTCATAGATTCTAGGACTGGAAGGGACCTCGAGAGGTCATTGAGTCCAGTCCCCTGCCCGCATGGCAGGACCAAATACTGTCTAGATCATCCCTGATAGACATTTATCTAACCTACTCTTAAATATCTCCAGAGATGGAGATTCCACAACCTCCCTAGGCAGTTTATTCCAGTGTTTAACCACCCTGACAGTTAGGAACTTTTTCCTAATGTCCAACCTAGACCTCCCTTGCTGCAGTTTAAGCCCATTGCTTCTTGTTCTATCCTTAGAGGCTAAGGTGAACAAGTTTTCTCCCTCCTCCTTATGACACCCTTTTAGATACCTGAAAACTGCTATCATGTCCCCTCTTAGTCTTCTCTTTTCCAAACTAAACAAACCCAATTCTTTCAGCCTTCCTTCATAGGTCATGTTCTCAAGACCTTTAATCATTCTTGTTGCTCTTCTCTGGACCCTTTCCAATTTCTCCACATCTTTCTTGAAATGCGGTGCCCAGAACTGGACACAGTACTCCAGCTGAGGCCTAACCAGCGCAGAGTAGAGCGGAAGAATGACTTCTCGTGTCTTGCTCACAACACACCTGATCTGATGCGCCCTTCTGGCCTTAAAATGGATGAAACTACACAAAGAGATGTTCTCTGGGTATAAAAGGGGTCTTTGCCACCTTGCTCTGAATTCCTTCTCTCTGGTCCCCTGGCTCCTTGCATCTAATAGTACAGTAATCAGCTGCCCAAGGGGGCGATTTACCTCATTTGTCCCAGTCCTGCCACCAGATGAGGGACCTGCCACCGGTTCCAATTCTACTAAGCCACGAGCTTTCCGTGGGTGGCAGCTGGTGCGCGTAGAACATGATTCTGAGCTCACTGAATCCTAGAATCTCAGGGTTAGAAGGGACCTCAGGAGGTATCTAGTCCAACCCCCTGCTCAAAGCAGGAACAATTCCCAACTAAATCCCAGCCAGGGCTTCGTCAAGCCTGACCTTAAAAATCTCTAAGGAAGGAGATTCCACCACCTCCCTAGGTAACCCATTCCAGTGCTTCACCACCCTCCTAGTGAAAAAGTTTTTCCTAATATCCAACCTAAACCTCCCCCACTGCAACTTGAGACCATTACTCCTTGTTCTGTCATCTGCCACCACTGAGAACAGCCGAGTTCCATCCTCTTTGGAACCCCCCTTCAGGTAGTTGAAAGCAGCTATCAAATCCCCCCTCATTCTTCTCTTCTGGAGACTAAACAATCCCAGTTCCCTCAGCCTCTCCTCATAAGTCATGTGCTCCAGACCCCTAATCATTTTTGTTGCCCTCTGCTGGACTCTTTCCAATTTTTCCACATCCTTCTTGTAGTGTGGGGCCCAAAACTGGACACAGTACTCCAGATGAGGCCTCACCAATGCCGAATAGAGGGGAATGATCACGTCCCTCGATCTGCTGGCAATGTTCCTACTTATACAGCCCAAAATGCTGTTAGCCTTCTTGGCAACAAGGGCCTCTTTAAAATACAGTAGAACCTCAGAGTTACAAACACCAGAGTTATGAACTCACCAGACAACACACACCTCATTTGGAACCGGAAGTATGGAATCATGCAGCAGCAGAGACCCAAAAAAAAGCAAATACAGTACAGTACTGTGTTAAACGTAAAGTACTAAAAAAATAAAGGGAAAGCAGAGTTTTTCTTCTGTATAATAAAGTTTTAAAGCTGCATTAAGTCAATGTTGAGCTGTAAACTTGAAAGAACGACCAGCACATTTTGTTCAGAGTTACAAACAATCTCCATTCCCGAGGGGTTCATAACTGAGGTTCGACGGTATGTGATTTTCTTTTTTGAGGTTTTCTAATTTGATGTGAAATTCCCATCCCTTCTTCTCATCATTTGTTAAACATTTTATGATGTCAGTTTCTTCATTCCATTTGCAAGCCTCCTCTGATGCCCTGGCCACCTTCCGTACACTTCTTCTTTGAAGGAATTTCTTTCTGCAAGGACCTGATTAAACAATAGCAGATGAAGCAGGCCAGATTTAATGGGGCCAATTCTGTGGTGCTGCAAAGATGTACACTGGCTGAGGATCTGGCCCCCCCATAGCTTGTCTTAAAGTGGTCTCTGGAGTGTACTAGTTGCCTGATTTTCACTCAGTTCTCTCCGGTTGATCTCAATGAGAGCCGCAGGTGCTCAGCGCTTCTGAAGGCCGGGTGCTATATGCCATTGAGAGAGAAGACTCCTTTGAAATGGAAATTGTTTGTCCAGGACCCTAGTCCTGGCAGACTTCTTGCAAGCGTCTTGCCTCTGATACTCACACAGAGGAGCTCATTCATAGCAGAGGAATGTTTGAGCAGGATAATACATTGAGCAGCCTCTGTCTTTCAGCAACCTGCCACACATCCTGTAACCTCTCAGGTGCATTACTAGAGGGGGTTGAGGGGCATCTATCTGATACCCAGGAGATGAATGCCTCTATTTAAAATCCCAAGACTCAAGGACATTACGCTCCTGCTTGACGTTACTATTCTAGATTTTAAACCCAAGCAGAAATTATGGTAATTTTGTTATTAAATCTCTGAGAAGAATAGTTTTTTAAAAAGAGGGATAAAAAAGTTTCCTTTTTTTCACCCTTCAAAATCACAGAAAAAGTCTGTTTTAACCGCTTTCCTCACCAAAAAAAGAACAGAAAAAGTTCTTAATTTTTGAGTTGATTCTCTCATTGCTTAAGGCTGAGACTTCTCATAAGAATCCCAATTAATGGGGGGGGGGACATGGTTCTCCACACCTAAAATAGGTAAGATTCCAAGAATAATAATTCTCAAAAGGGAACCCTGAGTGTTCTAGGAAAACCAGAGTAAATAACCAACAATGGCATGACCAGACCACCCCTTCCTGGAGAAAATTGAGGCTAAACATCACCTTCCCAGCAGAACATTCTCCCATCTGGTAACTGGCATCATGTCAAAACTCAGCGTTAAACAAAAGACCTTTCTTTGCCCTAAGACTGGTGCCAGCGATAGTCCGACTCTTCACTTCACAACTAAACCCACCATTAACTTTCCTCGTGCAATTTGCTTCTCGCCACTGAGAATCCCCTTTTCAACCAGCGTAAATCCAGTAAGGAATTCTGCTTTTCCTGTGAAAAAGGAATGTCCCCCATTTCCCTCTCAGTTCTTAACTTTATTCTTAGTTCATAAATGTAATGAACTAACATTACTATAGTGCCTTTCACCCTAATTCACTTTTCACTGGGGTTACTGCGGCCACCTCTGGGGTGAAACATGACAAATGTTTAACCACTCACAGCAGGGCCTGATCCAATGCCCATTGAAGTCCGTGCAAGTCTCCATTGATTTCAGTGGGATTTGGATCAAGCTTCCATTTACCAGAGGAAGAGACGCTGCTCTTAAAACTGCAGGAAGGATGTAGGGAGGCAGAATGTAATGACCCAATCTGGAAGTTTGGCCGGGACAGCAGCCCTAGCGCCTAGTGAAACTTTCAGACTGCAAGCTCTAGGGGGGAAGGGTTCTCTGTCTTCTATGTATAGAGCCTAGTGGGATGGGGTGCGACCCCTATTTGAGGCACTGCTGTAATATAAATAATTCTGTTACTAATTATAATATAACCAGAACATTAATAGCCATAAGTGGTCTGGTGGGGCGGAGCACTGATCTACTCTAGGGGGAAAGGACTTGGTCATAGGACATTTATTAAAGCATTCAAAAACTCAAAGCCCCATCAATCTACAAACCCCGGGAGGTGCCTGAGGGAGAAAGGGGAGTTGGTAGGGCCTCTGGGAATCCAGGGAGCTTGGTCCTTCATCTTCTGTGTGGGAAACCCCCGGGGGGGGGAAACCCAACCCTTAATACATGTTATCTTAAAAACACTTGGTCTACACTCCAGCAGGAAAGGTCACCGTCTGGCTTCCTGGCCTTTCAGTGATCAAAGACTGTAGCATTTTGTTCCACGCCTGAGTCGTTTTGCTTATGACTGAGCTTCCAATTACAGAGGCAAAGAGGAAAAACTATACACGTCTTTCAGGTTTATTAATTTCGATGCTATCTAACATCTTTCGCTCCCCAATTATACCCTAATTCTTCAAATAACAAAATTCGCCTGGAGGGGGACTAGTGAACCTGAGTAAGTTGTGGACTGGGTATTCCCCCCCCCCCCCCCGCCCTTCTTTGCTCCTGCATTTGCAAGTTCTTTGCAGAATCGAAGGGTCTGCAGTTAACATTTGCCAGATTTCCTGCCTGAAGGTGCATTTGAAAGTTAAGAATTCAGGATAGATCCTGGCCCCATTGAAGTCAATTTCAAAACTCTCCTTGACTTCAGTAGGGCCAGAATTTCACCCCAGATTCTTGAGCCTCTCATGCTTGTCCTTATACCGCTGATGTCATTGGGACTGCTCATGAAACAAGGAGCACTCCCTGTGAGCAAGGTACCAGCATTTGTCCCCGCAGGTCTTTAACCGGCCCTGTTTATGCTTGTGTTGCAGTGCTGCCCAAGGGAGCCGACCAGGGCATAGCAAAGGGCATGTGCTCCACGTGTTTATCTGCATGAGGATGTGTGAGAGGGGCCATACTGCCCGCGCAGGCTGCTCACCACCACTGTGCAGTCAAGGAGAGCCCCATTCTGCAGCATGCTCCGTATAGCGGGTGCTGTTATGATGTGCTGGTATTGTATTCCCCGCACTTAGACTGGGGATGTGTTATCTGCTGTGGTGGTACGTCTCCAGATGTGTTCCCCACGTATATGACCATCTGGGGGACAACTCTGGGCCCAGATAGAGTAGTGCAAAATGTGACTTTCATTCCAAGGGCTGTCGGCAGCTGTGCACCCCCATGCAACTCCACAGCAGTCCGTGGGGCTACATGGGGGTCCCTGAGGGCCTGCGGAATTGAACGTCATTAAGAATTCATATGCATCCCAGCCTGTCTTCCCATTGTAGTGACAGTAGGTGGTCAGTCTCGTGCAAGGGGTGCGTTGTTCTCATGCACTGCTTTGCTGAACTGGCTCCCCCCTCGCCCCCAGTGTGCTCGCACCGGACCCAGCTGTTCTCTGGCTGTGGATATGTCTGTGTTTCGAGCTGGGCTGTAATTCCCAACCCAAGGAGCCATACCCGTGTCTGCTCTGATTGAGCTGTTGCACTGAAAACAGGCTAGCCGCGACAGGGGAAGGGTCTAGCCACCCCAAGTACGGACGTGTCTGACACACTAGGCGTGTACTCCGGGCCGCTAGCCTCTCCCGCTGCTCACGCTGTGGGAGCTATTCTGTGGCTTGGTCAGAATTAGTTACGTCTCCTTGAGCTGCAGTTCACACCTCCAGCTCAGAGTGCAGACGCACCCTTGGTGACAGCCGTGCTGTCCGCTGAGACGCAGAGACACGTGGCTAGAGATGAGCAAAGAGGCACCATTTCATTTCATCCAAAAATTCCCTGACATTTTAAAGAGACGTTTCATTGCTGCCTTCCCCCCTGCCCCACTTTGTCTGAATTTTGCTTGCCTGGATTTCAGGCTCCTCTGTAACAGACGCACTTAGGCAACCTAGAAAAGCAGTGAGGTTTGGGGGGGTTTTTGCAAATCCTTACCCCAATCCAAAAATTCCCCTCTTCCAGAATGCAGACAGCAAGCTGCAACACGATGTTTGCTGGGCAGGGGGAGAGCGGCGAGTCTCACTGTTACTGATCAGCTAAAACCTGTACTCATCCTCCTCCATTACTTGTTACCCTGTCTCCCCCACACTGCCCCAGCTCGCTTGTTTGCTGCCTCCATAATGCTATGGCAGGCATCTCCAGGGGGCGCTGTTAGACATCGCCTTCCAAGTTCCTTTCCTTAGTGTGTGAGCTAGTTTTGACTCTTGGGAAGACATTGGCCCAGATCCCAGGGGAGTTAGGCACCTAAATGCTTTTGTGGATCTGAGCCGTTGGGTTAGTTTTTGGGTTACATACCCTTTTTTGTGAGGAGGCGGCTTTGGGGGAGAGGAAGCTGTGTGGGTAGTGAAGGGTTTGTTCTCCGCCTTGGGATGGGGTTAGGATCAGTTCTGGGAGTGCAGTTGCTGCCTGGAGGTTGGGGATGGACTGAGATTTTGGGGAGAGGGAATCACCCTGCTTGCTGTTGGACTGTCTCGTTCCAAGACTGGTGCATGTGGGTAAATAGAGCAAGTTTATACTAAGGATGTGCCCAAACTCTGCATGAATGAGTTCTCCTTCACTGGGACGCCAACCTGCAAGGCCATGGCTGGGTCATGCTGGCGCCAGAAGAAGGGGCAATAAAAATAACTATCTGAAACTGTTACCTGTGATAGGCATTTCTGCAGCTGGTCCTTAGAGTCCAGCCCCTTCAATGCAGCCTTGTCCTATTATGATCTCCCCTCCCCACCTCCCCAAATGCACACGTGATGCCCTTGAATCCATTTTAAGCACATTCATTCAGTCAATTCCAATCAGTCAGGCCCTGGCAAGAGAGGAAATCTCTATCTAGGTATGAAATATCTCAGGAGACAAGCGCAGTTCAGTGAATGGCCCCAGACAAAAAGCAAGTCCATACTCCATTCCAAAGCTATATCCTAAAAATATAAAACTTACAAGAAGTCCCATCTTGGATGGAGATGAAAATCCACGGCAGTGGCCGAGGGCCGGTTTGCAGCCTTTGTCCCAATGGATACCCGACGCCAAAGCTGCGCGTTCGCTTAGGGAGGAGGAGAGAGAAATACCATTTGCCAGAGGGGTTGTGGGGTGAAATGCTATGGCCTGTGAGAGACAGGAGTCATTGATTGTCACCCTGAGCGTGTCAACCCCCTGGCGGGTATGAACAGGGCGGGACGCCACCCCCACTCCCTTTCTTTGTGGCGGGATGGGAGGAAGTTCCATTATCCTCTCGTGGAAGGTAGAATCACAGCATGGAAAAGCTGGAGACACCACAGGGCTGTAAAGCCATAATCGTCCCTTCTGGCCTTAAACTCTGTGACTCTCTGCATCCTCTTTCAGCTTCAGTGTTTGCCTACATTAGTCATTGCCAAACTGCTGATGACATGAAGCAAGTTAATATTAAACTTAAATAGCCCAACAAGGGCCTGGTAACAGGCCGTCAGGGACCAGCTGTCAATGGCAGATTAGCAAGTATCCAGTCTAAATTTACTGTCACTAACTCTTGTGCGTGCGTACCAGGTGCGTGCGGGTGTACAGACGCGCACACAGGAGCCTGTAAACGTTTTTCTGATTCAGTTCTGGGGCAGTTCCAGCTCTTAACGCTTCTTACATCGGAACCCAGTTCCCTGCAAAACAGGCAGGGGAAGTGCGAATGATCCCGAAGTTCAGACCAGTTGCTGCCTGTGTTTTCATATGTCAAGATCGGTCCCCAGCGCTTGATAATCAAGGCTGCCTAAGTCAGCGTGTGTCAATGCGATGCACTAATGCTCAGTATGCTGCTGCATTCATTCCTCAGCAATTAGTTGCCATGAACTCTTGTTACAGAGCAGTGCTTGGATTTGCCATCTGAACTTGCTGACGGTTCCCGAATATCAGCTGGATGTCTGGTTGAGTTAAAGAAAAGAGACACCCAAACTGAACTGCACTGTGCTAAATGTTTCTAGTGGCTTCAGGCATTTAACAAAATGTAATAATTTTAGCGTTTGCATTAAAACGTGACCTGTTCTAAATGAAGTTGCATGTATCCATGGATGCCCTCAGAAAAGGGTTTGGCTTCTTGTTGGTTGGTTGTTTCTTTGCATTTGTTTTTAAACTGAAAGAGGCACATTTTTACCAAACTCTCCCAATTATCTGATCTTCCACAAAAAAATTTAACTCTTAGCTCTTCTCTCGTGCTCTTCATTCCTAGATCAGAAAGCACGTTGTTGCAAAAGAAGATGAGTGTCATCATCTCATTTTACAGATGGAGAAACTGGTGAAAGGAAATACTTTTTCAATGCATAATTAGACAGTGGAATTCATTGCCACTGGGAGTTGTTGAGGCCAAGAACGAAGCAAGATTCAAAAAGGGTCAAGACGTTCATATGGATAGCGAGACTATCTGGAGTTATCAGAATCCAGCTAACAAAAATGTTGAAGGAATATTAAACCTTGTTCTTCAGGGCTGAAGCCAATCTCTGTTAAAGACCAAGATGAGATATAATATGGGGGGCAGATTGCTACTGCAGGGCTCACCTTCCTCTGGAACATCTGGTGCTGGCCACTGTTGGAGACAGGCTACTGGATCAGAAGGAACTCAGATCTGTTTCATTCTGGCTAGGCCTGTGTTTTAAACTGTGACACAATGCGGGGAGAAAGGACTTGCTCAAGGGCACTTGGCAGCTCAGTGGCAGAGCTTCCATCACAGTTCTCCTGTCTCCTTGTCTTGCCCACCAGTGCCACTGATTCACGCTCTTTTCCAGTTTGCCCTTAGATGCGCCCTGAAGTGTCTGGGTCTGCAGCAGGGAACAGAACCAGGCCCCGTGTGGCCGTGATGAGCTGGACAAACCGTGCCCTGGGAACAGATCCCTGCTGCTCTTAAGGACAATCATTTCTAATGATCGCTGGGTAGGTTAATTGATACCCACTCGTGTCTGGCTTTAATTCCCTTGCTGGTTAGCGGGGAATCGTGCGCCCCAAAGACACTGATCATCAGGCAAACCTTAGCGCACTGGAGAGGGACTCAGGGCGGAATTGAATGAAGGTTCCGCGGTCGGGTTTTCTTTGGGGACTTTGGGCGTTGCCTTGGTGGGTACAAATGCGCCTCGAGGAGTTCGAAGGGGATGAAGCCGTGAATCTGAGTCACGTTGCACAATCACCCTACAGACAGCAGCCGGAAGCAGCGTGCATGGGAGCGTGTGTGTGTCTGCCAGAGCTGCTGGGTACCCTGCCAGGGCACCGGTGTCTGGGAAAATGGTCCCAGCGGCCGGTCCCTTCAGTACCAGGTTTACGTTCAGGCTCGGTGGGTGGATTGTGCTGCCTGCAGATCCTCACAGCTGTTTGCCTCTGACGCTGGTAGCACACCGGTGTCCTGGGGGGCACTAGCCAGCCAGCTGCTCTGGGGGTCGCTGGGTAACATTGCCAGCAGTTATCTCATGGAGGTGTCCGCAGGCACTAATAATAATCATCGTCCGGCTCAGCCTTTGAGCCCAAACCCCTCCTCTTGGCTTCTGTCCCTGCCTTTCGTCTCGTAGATCCTGAGCACATCTGGCTGGCAGATGGGGAGCGGCGAGGGGGACACCTGCTGTTGCTCGTCGTCTTATCTTTGCAGTGACTCTTGGACGCAGCCTTTCAAACAGAGGGGAGGGAGGAAGCGACGGGGCCGTAGATGATGGCAGGCAGCCAGCGTCCTCTGTGTGCGTGGTCGACGCAGGGTGCAAATGTCGGCAAAGGCTCCCAGCGGGCAGGTTGGAACCACTGGCCTGGCGCAGTGGTGGGGCTTAGAAATTAGTCCTGAGCAGGTCTCAACCCCAATGTGCCAGGCGCTGCACAAATACAATGCCCCAGTGAGTGTACAGGCTAAGCCCTACATCCTGCAAATACATCCTGCTTCATGTTGCCCACCGCGCTAGCCACAGTATGGAAGTGGTTGTGGGGTCAGGAGATTGGTTTGGCCTCATTTGCATTCTGCTGTGGAAGAACCTGAACCCAAATCATTCCTGGGCTCATGAGCAGAGACAGCATCGCCAACCCCAGCTGTTCAGAAATCACGAGATGGGTTTTAAAATCACGAGTAGGGCTCCGTGTTTGTCATGGAGGTTGCGGAAGTCACGGATTCTGTGACTTCCTGCGCCTCCGTGACTTCTGCAGCGGCCAGTGTGGCTGAGCCCAGGGCCACCCTAGCAGTTAGCCCCGGGGACAGCCTCACCGGCCACTGCTGGAACGGCTCTGCAGCCAGCCGCTCGGGTGACCCCACAGCCAGCCGCACCAGCTGGCCCTGGGGACTGCCTGAGCAGCGGTCCCAGGGTGACCGGAGCAGCAGCTGGCCCCAGGGCTCCCACCCGGCAGCAGCCCCCCCCCCCCGAGGCCCCCCCCCGCCACTGGTGCCGTGAGCTCCCCCCGGCAGCGCCCCCCACCCAAGACTCAATCAGGGGTATTTATGGTATAAGTCACAGGCTGTGATTTTTTTGTTTCTTGCCTGTGACCTGTCCAGGACTTTTACTAAAAATACCCGACTAAATCGTAGCCTTAATCATGAGGTTCTGTAAAAACAATAGATGTGGTGTTCTTTTATTTGCCTTCTGCTCTTTGAGCCTTTGTGGGGCACTGGGGTCACATTTTGAAGCTTTCTCCACAGCCACGTGGGCTGGAAATGTCCTTTTTCTTTAAGAATGAAGGCTGGAATCATCACAGATCCACTTGACTCCAGGAGCTGGGGCTTTAAAGAAAACAATCAGTATCGTGAGACTCATGACAAACTCCTGAGACTTGGCAACACTGCAGAGAGCAGGGAGCAAAGCTTCGCAGGTGACTCTGGAATCTGACCACCTGCCCTTGGCCTCTCCATCGTGCCTTCCCGGAGCAACACAAGCCCTAAAAGGGGAGGATGTTATGGGCGCTAGCAGGGGGCGAGGAACTGAGCGGTTCTTGGGGGGGTGTCTCTCTCCCGCTCAAAGTTTCTTTGCTTTGGCAGCCTCGGGGTTTACTCCGAGCCAGTGCTGGAGAGAGAAGAGCGCTTGTGGGTTCTCTCCTCTTGGAAAGGAAAGAAGAGAGCGTGAGAGAGAGAGAGAGAGAGGGCATTCTCACTCCAGTTCCTCTGATACCCCCTCCCATCCAATTTTCATGTTAATACCTCATCTCTGTGTGCCGGGACCTCAGCTGGGAGAGGCTACAGTTGTTAATTTCCCATCTGTGCTTCTGATTGGGCTAAGGAAGGGCCAGTGAATGCGGGAGGGTGGCTTTTCCCTCCTTAGGGCACGGATCGGTAGAGCATTAAGCTTTTAATTGAGGTATAAGTGGATCAGTCCAAGGAAGGGGGGCACTTGTGCGGCACACAGCTCTGGAGCAGGCGGGTATTGGCGATCCATGCAGCTGCATTAGTAAATACACACAGGGGGATACCAGCGGCGAGGCGGCAGCGCAGCCAGAGCAAAATGCTTTTAGGTAAGTGAAATGCAACTTTCCTTTCCTCATGCTTCCAACAACGGGCAGCCTGCTAGGTGGTCTTTTATGGAACGGCGACTTGAAAGCTGGACAGTCCCCTCCCCAGGTTCCTGTCGCAGTCGGCTTTTTAATCAGCGGGAAGTGGGCAAGCTGTTAGCTCAGCTTGTGCTACGGCTTGAAAACCGAGGGGAGGTTTAGAGGGAAGCTTCTCGTGGGCGCGTGTTACGCAGAGATCACAAAAGCTTGCACAGAGCACGGGGGGGTTGGCCGGTTTTGCAGCAATGATGGCAAAGAAATCACACTGGGAAGAGCGCCACGAATGTATACCTGCGAATGGTTCGGGGAAGTCCATGCATGTTTGTGCTGCTAACGTCCCAGGTGCACTCCTCAGGGCAGCCTTTAATCACAGCCACCTGCAATGGGCTTTTATAGAGTCCCTTGAGCCCAGAAATCTGAAATCAAATCAAGGTGCAAGTTGTAAAAACTGTCCTGTTTCCTCTCGATCTGAGGCCAGTTCAACTAAGATTACGGACCCCGAAGTGTGTTCCCCTCGTGAGCCTGGCCAAAGGCTTGAGGGTCAATAGTGACAAAGAGATTGATCTGAACTATTGTGCTGTCAGGAAAGAGCCTGGAGACTCATGGAGCTTATGAAGTCCTGGCTTGGAAATGGTGCCTGGTTATAGGAGCATGATACCTGAATAGCCTCTGCCTAATTAAACCTGCAGGATCCCCTCTGAACCCCTCTATCAGCACTATGCCATCCTAAACTGCAATTTACCAGCAAAGTGGATTCAGACCCCTCCCCATTTCCATCCCCTGAGAACCCATTTGAACGGAGGTTGTATCTTTTTTATTAGACCCAGTTAAGTCTTGCATCAGTACGCCCTCAGAATGGTCAGCCTCCCCCCAAACGCACGCGGGCAACCTGTTTCTTCAGCTCCCAGCTTTC
>NW_020664544.1:1704019-1717519 GCF_002925995.2 Terrapene triunguis
ACAGTTCAAAAGCTTGCAAGAAGCTCCGCTGCTCCTGGTTAGTTGGTGTTTTCTGGCTGCAGAAGGCACATTGAGTCAAGCTGTAGCGACAAATAAAGTGTCCCTGGAACGCTTGCGTAGGAGCCCTGGGTCTGTGCTTTTATTATCATCATTGTTAACTTTCCACCATGCCATTAAATGACCCAGCTTTGCGTTTTCATTTCACTCCCATGGCTTACGTTGTTGTTTTTGTGTCAGTGTTATGGATATCCATACAGCTGGTACGTATAGGATGGTTCCTGCTCTCTGCCTCTCTCTCTCTCTATATGTATAGATTGTTACTATATCACGTACATGTGCATGTTTATGTCTGTGTGTGTTTTATAAGACGGTTGCGTCCACGGAAACACGGATGTTATTAAACTGGCACATCTGGCTGGGTTTTTTGAACTATGGCATTGCTTGTCAGCTGCCTTGCATAGATCACTTTAAATTTTTTAATCGTTTGAAACATAATCCATCTTTCATGAGCTGTCTTTCCCCGTGTTTCTGGAACAAATAACAGTTCTCAGGATATGTATCTAGGATATTTGTTAGCCAAAGCAGGTTTAAAAAATCTAGCTTGCCTTTACCCTTGATGCTTAAAATATGTAACTAATGTTCTGAAATCTCTATATTTTTATTTTTTAAACTTCAAAATACCAACTCTTCTGTATCCTGGCACACGATAACACACTTCCTCTGGATATTTTCCCTTATTCACCACCACCTGCCTGTTCTACTTTCTATTTCCTTTGCCTCTCTAATTTTTCAGTATTCCATCTCAAATGACAAAACCGTGAGAATAATTTTACTCCAGAAAATTTCTCACCAAAGGGCACTGTGCAGTAACGTGCTGTATCCTGTCAATGCCTGGTAGTTTAATGGAACCCTTTGTATAGTATCGTATTCCACTGGGGTACCCTGACATTTTGGAAAAGTCCAGGACTGCGAAGGTTTTGTTAGAATATATTCTGTTGGCCGTGTTTATTCGAGTTCTGTTTACTTCCTGACGTGTGTAAAGTGTCCTCCTCTTCTGAAGCGGTGTTGTAAAGCACACAGAGGGAGAGTGAAACCTCTAAGCCAGAATGTTCTGACTATCTAAAGGATTAGAATAAAAACATTCCATTTCCCTAGGGCATTTTAGGGCCAAAGTGCTAGCATGTGGAGTTAAAAGCTGGCCATGAAAGTTCGGAATTAGGCTAAGTGAGGAGTAACTTTGCCTGTGTTCATGCATGGGTTCTGCAAGCTTCTCCACCAGGGTGGGAATTATTAGCTGCATTTCAAGTAAGGCTTTCGAATCCTTTACGAGGCTTTGTCGTTCCACTGAAGTCAGAGGCGCGGCGAAGGTTGACCCTAGCTGTGGATCTGCCCCACTGACTCTTTTTGATTTTTGTCTTGACTGCTGCAGGCAGGAACCCTCACCAGGTTTTGAAATCTGTGTTGGTTTTTTAAATAGAAAGAATATGAAGTAAAATGCACCCAAAGTCAGCAAAACTTTCAATTCTCTTCAGGCTCGAAATGACGCTAAGCCCCATAGTCTCCGGGCAGGCAGCCGTTTGGGCCGATTGCCCCACGCTGGCGGCTGAATGAGTTGTGCCGCCGTGCGGGTGCTCAAGCTGATGGCTTGTGATGAAGATCTCTGCAGCAGCACTGTGCCTCCTTGAGGCTCCAATCCAACCAGGGACTTGAGTGCATCTCATTGACTCCCGTGGGACCACCCATGTGCCTACAGGCAGGCATCTCCTCACGCACCTGGCTGAAATGGCCATTGAAGTCAACAGAAGGAAGCCCGTTGACTTCAGCGCACATTGAATCAGGCACTTTGGCTTTGGGCAGGTCTACGCTTAAAACGCTGCAGCCGTGCAACTGCACCACTTTAGTGACGTGTGCTTGGGATTAGCCCGGATTCAGCAGTCACTGGCCAGCAACTGGCATTAGCGGGACCAGTGTAGACCAGGGAAGCCACAACTTGCAGCAATTCAGCTAACTACCTCGGTCTCAAGCGGGGGGGGGGCTCAACTGATGCCAAGTGAAACGTTGCCCGTTTGCACTGCGGGTTTGCAGTGGCGCAGCTGGCCCAGTTGCTGGACCCCCACTAGAGACGGCATCAGTCATCTGGACTGGAAAAGGCAGCCGTCGAACGGGAATGTCTAGGAGTATGGTTGAGGGCAGCACTGCCCCTTTGCGGCGGGGTCAATCGGAGATGGCTGGCTTTGGTAGCAGGAAGCCATGTTGTAAATCGCTGGGTGGCGTCATGCTTGGGTTCTGAAAACATTCGGGGTTTATTGATCCATATTTTATTTGGCTGCTTTTAATTGACTGCATACTAATGCTTTCTGTTCTCTCCAGAAGAGTAATGTCTCATTAAACCAATAATCTTCCTCTCCATCTGCAAAAGGGCCTGCAGTTATAACGCTTTCTCAGGAACATCTTTATGTGTGGATGCCGCAAAAAACAACCACCACTATTATCTCCCCACAAATGGCTTCTGTTTTTACTTCTCCATTATTAGCTACCTTAAAAACCTGGGTATGTTGCTCTTCTGTCATTGCCAGGATTTAATGGAGGAAAGAATTAATCTGGATGCGTTCTCAGCATAATGTCGAATGCATCTTTTTCCATCCCATTTCAGCTGCGGGATTTGGTTTTCAGGGTCTCTTCATCAAATGCTGGAACCCTGCTTTTTCTGATATTCTTTGGAGCGAGTTTCCCCAGCAGTTACTTCCATCCGAGGGGGATGACTCTTGGAAAAGTCTCGGGGAGAACATCCATTTGCTAATTTCAGCGCTCAGCTGGCATCTTCAAAGACGGTGCTAGTGAGTCTATTGAACCACCTTTCCTCTGCTGGCAGCCCCTTTCATGCGACCGTAATACAGATCAATATTTTAAAATGAAATTGCTGCAGGCTGGTGCCCCAGGTCATTGTGTGCCGCTGTATCTGAAGTCCGAGCTGGTGATGGGAAGGTATTCTAATGTTTCTGTTCGTCCCCCCCCTCCCCTGTAAGCCTCTTTTGTTGGTTTGTTTGTTCAAAAAGAACTTACCCGGGATGCTTTTCATAGGCACAGTGCGGGATTCAAGGGTCGCTGCCGTGTCTGGTTCTGGGGATACTTTATGATGTGTCTTACGGCCGTGCCTAAAGGCCTCCCTCAGGACCAGGGTCCCTTTGTGCTGGATGCTGTCCAGACACACAGCGTAGGTGACAGCCCCACACCAAAGAGCTTCCAGCCTAAATAGACACAGAAAAGGAGGAGAAGAAACTCAGGCGGTTACTGGAAGAGCTGGGGACTTGAGTGCGAGAAGTATCTAGGCCGGTTGATGGTTTAGGGTGGACGACGTCAGAGTGGTACCAGCAGCAGCCCTGCCGGTAAGGCACAGAATGATGCTGTGTTCTAAACGGCTGTTCCTGTACAGACACGCCTCTGAGGCCGCCTGTGTCCACTTCCACTTGCATGAACCCTGTTCCACCATAAACCGAGCCCTCGCCTGCTCTCTGGCTGCGAGCAGGGCAGGTCCACGATGGGCCGATAGTATGCGAAGAAGAGATTGACGCTCCACCATTGTAGTGCATGCTACATTGAGCGAGTGCAGCTATACGGTCCTGGCTTGTTCTGCGTGTCCTGTTGCCTGGTCACCTTTCCCCATCGGCTAGGGGTGTGTTGCGGGGAAGGGGGTTTCTTTATTTGCTTTAAATATCTGGGCCATTTTGGAAGTCTCACACCTGAAGCAGCTCCTTAGTGCTGGGCCATTGCCAGGCGAATTTCACCCTGCCCTGCGGATAACTACACGGTAGCATGTAAATAGGGCTGATCCTCCTCTTGTTCACACCAGTGTCATTGGAAGTGCACTGAAGTCAATGGAGCGACACTGCTAGGACACTGGTGACTGGATGGTGTACACGTACCTAGAGCACAGGCCATGTGCAGGATACCTTGTCATTCAGGAACGTTACTTGCCAAAGGTGCTAGACAAGTAAAAACAAAACCTCTCGCCGGTGCTTTGTCCGTACACCCCGACCCCGTGTGTAAATCATGAGACAGACATTGATTAGGGGCAGATGTTCATCATCTGTCTCTCAACGTGCACAGACAGGTTTTCACACCCCAGGTTTAGCCCATGCGAACTTGCTTGGGCTTGCATGTGGTGTAGGCAGCCTGCCCGAGCCCCATTGCCCAGTGCAGTCTGCAGGCATGTCCCCCGCCCCCTGCAATCAGTGAGGAGGGAATTGCAGGGCTGCATTGGCCCCTCTCTGGACAGTCAGAAACCCTGAGCTAAACCGCGTTCTAAATCCACGGGTCTCTTTCAGTGTATGCCCCATACCTCTTCAGAGAGACTCACTGCAGTCTAGTGGGTGGGGCACTGGCCTGGGAGTCAGGAGATTTGGGTTCTGTTCTTGGCCTGCTGTGTGACTGTGGGCAAGTCACTTCCCCCGGCTGTGCCTCAGTTTCCCCTCCCACTCAGTCTTGTCTAACGCTCTTTGGGGAAATGACTGTCTCTCGCTGAGTGTGCACAGCTTAGCCTCTGCACTGCCTCTGAGTGCTACAGAAATAATGACTAACAATGGTAGGTAATCGAGAAGGTGCTGCAACAAGAGATCTGCATGCTCCTACAGGTGCAGGCCAAAGTGGTGGGAGGGAAAGGAACCTGCTTCATTTGCTCTGAATCAGTTATTTCACCGGAACGGTGAAAGAGCCACAATTTAAATTTCTTTCCTCCCTTTTAATTTCCGTCAATTATTCTTTGGCTGTAACAAATTGGACTCGGTTAGAATTTATAAATTAAACAGAGCCTGGGATAGAGGCTGAACTGATCAGGGGATTGTTTTCCATTCTTTCATGAAACATTCCTTCCCCTCCACAAAGGACCAGAAAACGGGGGAGGGGGTATGGGGAGGGGAGCGAGCCTGCCTCAGGGTGTGAAGGAGACAGAATTAGAATTTGACAGTTTCCTCCTCCTCCTTCCTGACTCTGCCCCCGGTCAGGATTCACCATGCTCCTTTCCTCTGTTGAGAAGCTACTTACCCGCCATAAAGTGGCATTCCTCTGTGGAGACAAGTCAGATCTTTGCACCAGTGGTTTGTGTGAATGCAGGGAATGAAACCACATGCTGAGGCTATCTGGGATGAAATCCCAGAGAATTCCTGCTTTACCAGGCCTGGGGCCACCTTGAAAACACAGGCACTCCAAGCCCTTCCCAGGTGCAGGGAACGGGGGGCGGGGGGTTGATTTTAGGGATGCGTTTCTAAAAGCCAATTTCCAGCTAATTAGCTGGTGGTGGAAATGGCCGCGGTTCCCAATTAAGATGTGCAATCCAAAAGGGGCATTCTGCACTTTGAGAGAGGAGACTCCTAGATCTAGAGCGATTTGAGTTGATTTTGGCTTTTTGATCATCGTTTTTGGGCTATATTATTCCTAACTCTGGTTTGCTCTGGAATGCCGGAGACTCCTCCCTAGCTGCAGGGGCAGCAAAGGCAGCGTAAGGAGTGGTGAGGCTTGGAGTAAGACAGAAGTGGGAGGAAGTGCAGGGGAGGATATGATCTTATCAGCCCTTGAGTCTCCCTCTGATCCAACCAAAAATTCCCTGGTTGCCGGGCTGCGCCGCAAGGACTGTACAGCCTGGCTCCAGCTCCGTGAGCGATGAAGTGCTAGGACGGGCGAATATGATTCATTACTCTAGCAATGTCCGGGTTTGGGTGGGAGGAGGAGGGGTACAGAAGGCCCCTCTGGCATTCTGCGAAGTGTCGTGAGCTCGCGGCCATGTCGGGACAGGAGTCGCTGGCAAAGTCCGGGCATTTCAGCAGATAGAAGAAATAAACACCCCAGCCCCTCTTCCTCCTTCCCTTATGTATAGCCCTGTTTGCGGCCATGGCCTGGGAGTGAGCTGGGATGTCCTCTGAGCTTAGTTCACTGCTTCCTCCTTGTCACCTTACGTCAGTAGCAAAAGGTGGTGCCGAGCCTGGCAAGGGAATGAAATAAGAGACAATAGCTTGGTCTTGTTAGTGGCTGTGCAGGTCGCGCGGGGGGCAGGCCCCTCAGGCCCCAGCTAGTCAGCATGATGGCAGCTACCACTTCCTTGGCAAGGGAGGTGCAGCCTCTCTGTCTAGGGGCTTCCCTGGCCTTCTGCTGAGTGCCTCACCGCAGCTGGATTGAATCCTCCCCACGCCCTTGTGAGGAGGGAAGTACCAGCCCCGTTTTACAGCTGGGGCACCGAGGCACACACCCACCCCGTGTGACCGTCCATGGGAGAGCTGGGAACGGAACCCACGTCTCTCTGACCCCCAGTCCAGTGCCCTGGACACGAGACCAGCCTTCCTCCCTGCGCAAGGAGGTCTGGCTGCAGCATCCTAGCATGCAGTGCGGGAGTCAGGCCGGGGTGGTAAGCTCCCGCAGGGCAGGAACAGTCTCATACTCTGTGTACTTGCGGTGCCTAGCGCAGTGGGTCCCGGGCCTTGACTGGGGCCTCTGCCTGCTGCCAGGATAACAACGAAGAGGGAGTGTAGCTTGCTGGGGTCTGGGCCTTCTGTGGTCTGTCCTCCGAGAATCCCGCTGGGCCGTGCTTTGGCCACCCTTGGAGGAGATGGCTGAGTGGGTCAGAGCTCGGGAGATCTGACTCTCAGCGGGCCATTTCTCATCCTGCTGCCTGCTCAGGCGCTGGGCTTTGGGCAGAGCAGTACTGTCAGGAGGCAGGTTAATCACATACGCTGCGACTGCGATGCTCCGAAAGAGCTTGGGAGGTTGGTTCCAAGAAGCTGCAGTAGCGAGATGGTGGACGCTGTAGCGAACCGGGACGCTTGCCCAATAACCTCTCTCCGAGGAGCTTATCTGGTTCCCGTCACCACAGGATCTGAGCCTCTCTACTCTGTTTGTCCTTCCAACAGGGAGTGGCAGACAGCCACATTTTACAGATGAGGAACTGAGACATAGCACAAATGACTGGCCCAGGGTCACACACAGAGTCTGGTGGAGCAGGGAACTCACCCTGGGTCTCCCCAGCCCACAGCCCTAACCACTGCACCACGCTTCCTCAGCCAGGCGCCAGCAGCGCCTCCCTTGTAACAGCTGGCGCAGGCTTGCGTCACCACGATAAAAAAAGGTTTGAGCCCAGCAAAGGCTCTGGCCACGCTGCGCATCTGGGTAACGTGTGCATGTCCTGGGGTACTTTCATTGGACACAGCCTCCCTGTTGCCGGCTGCGGGGAGGCATTGCAGAAATCCTCCAAGCCCCTGGCACACATGCTCACGCCTTCCCCTCTTCCCAGAGAGCCGCTGGCGCAAAATGTAAATTAGCTCCAGCAGAAGAGAGCGTTGATCTCTGCGCCGCTCGTTATCCCTTATTAGTGCCTAGGTGACAGAGGCATCTATGCCTGATCCCAACAGACAGACACGTCGGCCACAGTTGGTGATGTTATGCAGTGAGGCGGTGTTGTGTGTTACATCGCGTGCTGCATGCGCGCGTCACAAGGGTTTGGGTGCATAGGACCATAAATGTTGCCAGTCTGGATCTGACCCCAGCTCCATCTGCTCCAGCATCCTGCCTCTGACAGGGGCCAGTACCAGGTAGTTCAGTCGAAGGAGGCAGTTGTGGGATAATCTGCCCTCCATGGAGGTCTTATCCTGGTCTCTAATACATATTGGCTTAAGCCCTGTAGCACGAGGTCTCATATCCCTTTCAAAAATGTTGTTGTAATTAATTATAAGAACTCTGGATAGTCTTATTAGCCATATAAATGCCCAGTACCTTTTAGAATCATTTTGAGTTCTTGGTCTCAACAAATTCCTGTGGCATTGAGTTCCGCAGTCCATGCTGGGTGAAGTTGTATTTCCTGTTATCGATTTTTCATCTCCCACCTTTTAATTTTGTTGAGTGTCCCATTCTCATGTTACAGGACAGGGGGAACCGAAAGTCCCATCTCCCTTAGTATCCCCACCCCTCTAAATACACCCCATGGTCCCACTCCAGTTATTTACCCAATAAACTTGGCTCATCAGCACGTGGGATTTTCTGACACTTTGCCTCCCTGCAGTGGAACAGAGGTGGAAGCCCAGCTGGTAACAAGGCATTTATCATTATTATTATTCCCGTAACGCCTAGGACCCCAGTCATGAACCAGGACCCCATCGTGCCAGCTGTACCCCTAGTCTGTAGGAACCCTGCGGGCTTAGAGGGGGGTGGGAGGGCAGTACAGCTTTCCCAGCACTTCAGAGCCGCCTTTCTCATGCCCCCGTGTTTGTTTAGTCTGTTAACGGAGGTGGCTAAGTACAGACCATCAGAGACCCTGACCCAAAACAACCAGCTGGCAGATAAAATATACAGGCAGAGCGCATCGTTAAACCCAGCGCCGCTGCAGCCTGCAGGACCAGCCCTTGAGAGACCACCAGGGGCCTGCCAGCTCTTCTCTCCATCTCCCCAGTGAAGCTTGAGCCAGGCCTCTTGGCCAGGGGCAGAGGAAGCAGAGAATCCGTGTCAAAGCAGCCTGCGTTTGAGGCTGAGCGCTCTTTGCATCAGCTTGACAGAACAGAGCCAGTAGGCCCCATGGCTACACTGGGCTGCTCCCGCAACTCTGGGTCACTGGCTCTGCCCTTTGGAAAAACCCCTGCAAGGGAAATGAGTGGGGCCAGCACATGGGTTTGGGGCGAGACGAACACCGCTCTGCACGGCAGACCTTCCCCCGGGTTGTGATCCCCGCGTGGGGCTAGGGGACAGACATCTTCTTGCTGTGGTTCAGGAGCGGGGGGGCTCTGTCATGCTGGGGTGTCGGGGAACCAAGAATTGTGATTGGGCTGCGAGGGGGTGCAGAGGATGCGAGCAAATGTCCCTGCTGACGTTCCAGCTGGGGACTGGAGCGTGTAATGCCTGCTGAGAAGGGCATGCTGGAGCGCTTGCCGCCCGGGTCACGTCGGGTTACGTTGATCGCAGGGCGCCTCCGACCCAGAAAGGGAAGAAGGGTGACAGCAAAGAAAAAGGGAGAGGGTTTAACTCATTCAGGAAATAAAGGGAGACCTGACTGCCATTAACGGCTTCAGAAAGGGGCGCCTTTCCAGCATCGCCGCCGCTGAGTCTTCAAAAGCCAGGAGATTTTGTAAAAGAAATAGCCAGGATCTGTTTGGGGTTCTTCCTTTTGCCGTCTGCATTTTGAACCTTTAGGTCACACTCCGAACACATGGGCGGCCTGGCTGCCATTAACGGCTTCAGAAAGGGGCTAGAAACTAGAACTGGTTGGGAGTTTTCCGACAACTGGTTTTCATCAGAAAATTCCCATTTGTCAAAGCCGAGACTTCCCACGGGAACGTGTCAGTGTCGACCGTTTGTTTCGTTTTTTAAATTGGGGCGGGGGAGTTTGAAAATGTCAAAATGTCCCATTTTGACACTTTGTGGAATGAAACGTTTTGATCTTTACAAAATGACTTTTTGTATAGACATTTGCCATGTTCTGTTTTAATTTTTTTTAAAATAAAAAGGTTGAAATCCAAACAAAACAGTTCAGATTTATTGAAACAAAATGTTGTGATTGACGTAAGACAAAAAAAATTCAGGTTTTTGGTTTGTGAAAAATTTTGAGATTTGGACTTTTTGTCCCAATTCAGGTGAGGAAATTTTTTTTTGCAAGGCAGGAAATTTGTCACAAAATAACATGACTCCAGGAGCTGGGGCTTTTAGAGAGACACCAGATATTGTGAGACTTCTGAGAGCTAGCAACCCTGGGTGACAATCAATGGCCAAACTCCCATTGACTTCAGCAGGGCCAGAATTTGTTTCACAGTACATCTATGTGCTGGAGATGGCATCTTCCTATCTCCACCATAAGATACCTTCTAGGGTGGATCCTGAGGATGATGCATTCACTCTGATACAGAAAAGGCGCCTGCCTGTTGGAGCTTTCAAGGCATGTCCTGGGGGGAGAATAAAGCAGTGACTATATCGAAGCAAGGTGACATTGCTGTGTGTGTGTTTGTTCCTTCAGGTCCCTTTAGAAAGACGTTCGGGTGCTTCTGCAGCTGCGTGCCATGAGAGTGTTTGGTTTGTCAACATTTTCAAGCCGCCCAGCTGCCGAGCACGTAGAGAATCTGGCCCTTCTTTAGTTACCCGAATAGGAGCTGAGCCTTGTAAACCTGGCCATGAACTCTATTAAAACTTGGTACCCTAAATACAATTTTCCAAAACGCTGTGACTGTCTGACATTGATCCCCAGCCCCCTTCCCTCTCCTCCCATCCTGCTGGTGTTTCCTTTCCATCTCTCCTTCGGTTCATTTCTTTATTTGTCACTGTCGGCTCCCCAGGTATAACCGTGTCCCAGGACGGGTAGTGTAGCCGCCGGTCCTTGTCTCTGTGCCGTTTCTGAGAACATTGTTCCGCGAGATTCAGGTCGTTCTCATTTGGATTTGGGAAGAATCCCTCAGTGCCATCTGTAACCTTGAGCCTGTGTGGACAGCTGAGAGGGCTTCTCGGCTCGGGTGCTGCCTGGAGCTCCAGAGCAGGTTGGGCAGCAGGTATTTCTCGGTGATGGGAGCTCCTCTAAACCGTATCGCCCGGAGGGAGCAGGAGGAGGCTGACGGGAGGAAGAGGGGGCCATGCAGGCTGAGAGGATGGCAGTGCCATGTGCGCGTGTGTGTCTGTGTCCCTCCCCTGGAGTGTGAAAGGCTGGGAATTCCTGGGGAACGGGAACTTTTCCCATATGGAAAAACACAGGATTTGTTATTAAAACTGCCCGTCGTCAGAGCTTGGGGAGGAGAAGTTTATTCTGCAAACGATCCAACATCCAAACACCGTCCAATTAGGGTAAAAGGATGCTTTGGCCAAGAGCTGTTTAGAAACCCTGTCAGCTTGAAGCGATTCGTACGTGGCAAGTCCGTCCTATGAAAAGATGGCTCCTACACGTCCCCGCACGCCTCTTTACTTCCCCTTTCTCCTTTCCAACCAGCAGCAGGGAGGGATGTCCTGTGGATAAGGCATGCCACAGACTCCCTGTGTGACCTTGGGGCAGTCACTTAGTTTCTCTGTGCCTCAGTTCCCCAGCTGTAAAATGGGTATGGTACTTCCCTACCTTACCGGGGTGCTGGGTGGATACATACATCCCAGGTTATGCAGTTCTCAGATACCATGGGAACAGGGGCCAGGTCATTTCTTTAGCTCTTCCAAAGCACCCAGTGCCCCGTTAACTACCAAGGTAAGTGGACAGATTTTCAAAAGAGCCCAGCACCCAACATGCCCGCTGAAAGTCTGGCCCCAGAGGTGGGTGCTGAGCCCTTGGAAATCGGGTTGCTCAGCACCTTTCGAAAGTGTTCAGGACCTTCCAGCATTGGGCCTTAAATCAGGATCTTCCGGGGGCAGGCCCCAAAGCAGCAGCGCCCTTGGTTCCTGATCAGACATGGAAGGGAATGCCGCAGGAAACCATGTTTATTATGCTGAAGCTTAACTCGACTCTTGTGCCCAAGATGCCCTTGCTGTCCTGGTGAGGGCTAGTTGGGAACCTCTCCGAGCAACTCGTGTTCCTGCTCTGTAGAGCAGGTGACGGTGCTGAAACCCAATAGGTGATAACAAGAGGGAGCAGCTAGAGGCCCAGCTGGAAACACAAATCTCCCCTGGCCAATTCACTAGCGAATCTCAGGGCTTCCCTTTTAGCAGTTGTGGTCTCCGCATGCTTGGAAACGAGTTTAAATTGCAGGTGCACTTCTGAGAAGGCTGCTAAGACTCCTGCTGCTGTCCCAAGGAGAGATGCAGCCCATCTGTTGTTAGAATGGTTCATTACATGTAGCGTGCCCAGAAATGTGCCAGGCACGTTCCAGAACGGACAGACCAAGGTCCCTGCCCCAAACAGCTCGCAGTGAGATAGGAGCAGTAACGTGACAAGAAGGGCCATGGGAAGGAAGGCGGAGAGGTTGCAGCAATAAGATCGCATCGAAATTCAGCTTAAGCACATACAGCCCTTGGTGGGTCAGTCGGATGTCAGTGGTTTGGGGTGTTGCTGCTGGGGTCATTCTGGAGTGTGTGAGTCTTGCTGAGGGGTTGGATGGGGGGCAGGGGTTGCTGGGTAACCAAAAAGCTCCAGAGTTGTCCCAGGGTTTTGGAGGGGATAGAAGTTCTCCTGCTTCAGGGCACAAGCCCTTATCTCTCTACTGATGGCCAGGAAGAAATTTCCCCTGGGAGCAAGTTACCCAGTAACAGCCGGGTTTCTTGCACCTTCCTCTCAAGTAGCGCTGGGCCTAGATGGACCTTATGGCAATTGCTAGGTGCTGTTTGTTCACCCATTCTGCGTGTCTTCAGTAGGGTTTCCCCTAAGCTCTGGTATCCTGTTAACTACCACTTCCCTCCCACCTGCCAATGGATGCGTAGTAGCCTGCAGGACTGAATGTAGCTGAATACCGTTTTCCAGATCCCAGGTTCCCACTTCCCTGGCAGTGGGGCCGAGTGGAAGGAGGTTCAGTGCAAGGACAGGAAGAGGGGAGATGGATCTTTCCTGCTGTTTGATGGAAACTGGGTCAGCCTTTTGCGCTTCCGGACGCCTCTATTTCCCAGCCGGCAGGGTCCTCTGGACATTTCTGTTCACTAGCCCTGGAGCCAAATGACCTTTCAAGTTCTAATCTGGGCTCGTGTGAGACTGGAGAAGGAGAGTGCTTCGTGCAGCGAAGCTGATTCAAAAGACCAAGTCCTCTGTCTCACGTGCCTTAACACAAAATTAAATCGAGTACATTTTCATCTTCCGAGCCCCCGTCTCCGGTTTCATCTCAGTGCCCGTTAGCGCTAGGTGGGAGCTAAGGTAACCGGGTGAGAACGGTCTGGGACCAGGCGTCTCCTGCCAGCCTGTCTCAGATCTCTAAAAAACCCTGAGAGAGAGGAATTCGCTCTCCGGGCTGGCAGCCTTCCCCTCCCCATTCCAAGAGCCAGCTTCAGCCAGATACAATACAGCTCCTAATCCAGGCACATTCCACCCAAGTCACTTCCCCACCTCCCTTCATCTAATTCTGGCTCCAGAACAGGAACAGGTGACGCAGGAGGCAAGAGCCACTCAGCACTCCACCGGGGCTGGACACAGATGGAGCGGGGCAGCGGGGAGGTAAAAACAGGTACATGCAGGCTCCTCTCCTGAAGGATAACCCCTGGGAGGGGGGGGGGGGGAACCCCTGCAGCTGTTAACGGTCCAGAGCGGTCAGGAGTCCTAGAACGCGAGCTGGTCCCCCTTCAACCATCCAGGCATCAGTAAGGAGAGGAGAATGTTCCGGGTCCTTTGCCCTCGGGGGCAGGTCCATGCCACAACGCACCCCCCCAATCCCCTATGCCCAGTGCCCTCCCACCCAGAGACCCCCCCCATGGACCACTCACCACAACTGCCCAGCGCCTGCACACCACCACCACTACCCACAGACCCCTATAGCCAGTGCCCCCCACAAACTCCCCACTGCCCAGCGCCCCCCCCACAGCCCCACCCCAACTGCACAGTACCCCCCACAGACTCCCCAATGCCCAGCACCCCCCCACAGCCCCCCC
>NW_020664544.1:1717619-1769296 GCF_002925995.2 Terrapene triunguis
TGCCCAGCGCCCCCCCACAGCCCTCCCACAACTGCACAGTACCCCCCACGGACCCCCCACTGCCCAGGGCCCCAACACACACAAACGTCCCCTACTGCTCAGCCCCACTCCTCCCCGCCCCGAGACCCACTCCTCCATGTCCTGCATTCGGCCGCACTCTCACCATGTCTGCCGGGCTAAGCAGGCAGCGTGACCAGGGCTGGCCTCTCTGGAGCAGTGCGATCAGCCAGGCCGGAGCAGGAGTGGGGCCTGCCTGGGCCAGGCTCCCTCAGGACCACTTTTCTGGTGGGTCCTGTCTGAGCCTCCCTCGCTGCCCCCTCCACTGGCCAAGACCGGCCTGGCGTCTGCACCTATCTCAGGCGGCTCAGCGAGCGGGGCCCCACAGGTGGTGGGCAGCAGAGACCACTGGGAGCTGGACCCGCACTGGGAAGCGGGGCAGACCTCTGGGAAGCGACCCCCGAGAGCCTGCCTGGCCCAGCTGCACCCACTGGCCAGCAGCCTTGCCCAGCCCGCATGGTGGAGTCCGGCTGCTGGGTGGCAAGCCCCCTACAGGTGAGTGAGACCTGCTGACTGGCAGCCGCTCGCATAGCAAGGCCTGGGCGCTGGACTGCCCTGGGCGAGGGGCCAGACCCAGCTGTGTGGATGGGTTAGACGGGTCTGTAATGGGCCCCTTCCCATTGGCGCCATTGTAAACCCGGGACTCTGTAGCCGACTGTGATGCTTTAGTTTCAGCATCAGGCTCTGGTCTTGCAAACAGATGGGCATGTGCCTGTCTTTACACTGGTGAGTCATCCGGGGGGACTTCAGTGGGTCTGGCAGAGTCAAGTATATGCCTGTTGGCAGCATCTAAGTAACACGGAAGTCGTCATGTTTTACCTGTCCTGGTGTAGGCACGCTGGTCTAGCTCTCCTTAGTGCAGACGCAGTCGTATCCGTATGTTATGATGATTATTTACTTACCAGGTGTATCACAGCAGCACCTAACAGCTCCAGTAATGGACCAGGGCCCCTTGTGCAAAGTAATACACCCCCTGCCCTGCCCAAAAAACCCTATTCCTTGCCCCAAAGAGCTAGGGTGACCAGATATCCCGATTTTATAGGGACAGTCCTGATTTTGGGGTCTTCTTCTTATATAGGCTCGTAGTACCCCCCACCCACGACCTGATTTTTCCCACTTGCTGTCTGGTCACCCTACAAAGAGCTTACAGCCTAGACAGATGCTTTAGACCAGTAGAACTAAACCTAAATGGGAAGGAGAATAAACTCACCGGAGTCCTTGTTGTTCTCCTGGTAAAAGGCTCTTTTAGGCTGGTATAACTGCATCCGCACCAGGGTCGTACCAGTTGCAACTATTTTGGTAACAAACCACCTCCCCAACCCCACATAGCTGTAGCAGGACAAAAACTGTCTGCGGGCCAAGCCTAAAACTCCCTCCCTCCGAGCTGGGAAGCTGGGAGAAACATGAATGAGTGAGGTTTAGATATTCTAGGCAGTGCTGGCAGCAGCAATGCCTGTAGTTAAGGTTGCCTAACGGTTTCCATGGTAAGCCCCTGTTTTGTGTTGCCTCCAATGTGATTGGAGATTTTTTGATGTCTCCTGAAATTACATTGCAGAATTCTTCATCCCAAGAGGGGAGACACTTGAACTATTGCTCTATCAAGAGAGTCTCCAGCAAGTACTTGGTTCTGCTAGTGAAGGCAGCAGGCTGGACTTGATGACCTTTCAAGGTCCCTTCCAGTTCTAGGAGATGGGATATCTCCATTAATTAATTAATTTAAGAGAGATGTGGCAGATCTGCCCATGATACAGCGTGATCTGTTATGGTATTAGAGAGCCGCAGGAGTGACTTAATTGTTTAAAGGGGCAGTCAAGGTGGGAGAGGTAATATCTTCTTTGCACCAACTTCTGTTGGTGAGAGAGACAAGCTTTCGAGCGTGCACAGAGCTCGTCTTCAGGTCTCAAGGGGCATTGTCCTTTTCAAAATGCTGCATGCTCGTTTTTTGCTCACTGACAGACAGACCCTTACAACATTAAAACTTCCTTTTGACCCATCATTGTTTGTACAACAAAAACAGACTAGTCTGTTTCACTTCGACTTGTGAGTCAGTTTCTATAATAGTTGGGGGGAAAACAGGCTTGTTTCAAACATAGGCTGATCCCTTTCTGCTATCTGGCATCAGTTGGTGCTGGCCGCTGTTAGAGCCAGGATACTGGACCTCAGGGATTTGGGGTCTGCTCCTGGCTGGCCATTCCTTGTTCCACTTTCCAGGTTTCCCTTTTGGGTTCAGGTCGCCAACAGCGATGCCATGTTTGGATTGCAAACACTGCAGGAGGATGTCTGGTCTGGTCTGGTTTTGTTTTGTTGGGTGTGTGTTTGTTTTTTAAATAAATCTCCATCCTTTGGAATTTACAAAGAAACAGTTAACGGGACCCTTTGGATTGCTTCCTTCTGCTGAGGTTTTTCTGCTGCATCCAGCACCGTAGCACCAGCCTCATACACAAATCGGGGGGGGGGGGGGGGGGCTGGCCGGCTGGCGGTAAGGTGAAAGGCCGTTTCCGTTGGGTGTGGTTTGTTTTAGGCTGGGGAAGGGGCAGGAGGCTGGTCTGGAAGCTGTATAGCCGCTGCAGAGATGGGTAGTTCTGTAAAGCAGAGGAGGCCAGGGTTCAAATCCTACCTGTAGGGCCGTGGCCGGGAACTCGGCGCTGGGTTTCTCCAAAGAGCTCGTTGCACAGATAGGCACCACGGGGGAGCCGCTTCGTTCAGGACTGCTTGCCACAGGAGCGGCCCGCCTGTCAAACTGGCCCTTGGCGTCCCTGGGGACCCTCCCTTTGCCGGTCCTGTAAACGCCTCGGGCCCGGCGCTGCCTCTTCCCGCGTACAGCAGCTGGCACCGTCTCAGCTGGGCTGTCTGGGTGCTCTCACGTTGCACATCATTCATCCAAATAGCAGCTCACAGGGCGGGCGATTTCTCAGACCCAGCCTCAGCCCGAAAGGACCAAGGGGTTTTTTTTTTGGGAGGGGGGCCGCCCCGGGGGGGGGGGGGGGGGAATAAATCACCTGGGGAGAGACAGGCCCCTCCAGTAAATCCCCCCTCCCACCAGCCCCCCTTCTCCCCATCCATCCCTGGCCACCACTAGTGGCCACTACAGCTGCTGGCAGCTGAGAGCATCTGAGCAGCAGAGAGTCCACAGAGCAAGATGGCTGCTCCCATGTCCCAGTGAGTGTGTGCAGGGGCTTTGTCTCCACACCTCCCTGGCCCCACTCCCTTGGGGCAGGAGGAGAGAGGCGGGGGGGCCTGGCAGCAGCCTGCAGGGCTCTGCCCCTGATGCCTTGGGGAGGGGGGGGGGGGGGGGGGGGGGGGGGGGGGGGGATTTTGGTTTACAAGGGGGGGGCTGGTTTGATTGTTGTTTTCTCTATTTAAAAACAAAAATCTGGGAGGTTTGCAAGCGCCCCCCCCATCCCAAATCCTATGGCAGCTTTTCAATGGTACGTATCTGGGGGGCTGGCTCTGCAGGGGGGGGATGTTGCTCTTCTCTAAGCAGTTCTCCAAACCTGCTCAGAGCTCAGGAGCCGGGGGGGGGGTCTGTGAGGATGTGTTTGCAATCTGGGCTTTGGCTGGTGCCTTTGAGGCTTGGCTGTCAGGGGAGAGAGGCTGCTTGTCTGAAAAATACATCTGCTCAAACTTCTCTCCAGCCAGGTGAAATGGGGGGTGGGGGCGCCCCGGAGGGGATGGGAAGGAATTTGGTGCCTTTCCCCCCAGACACCCCCCCAGCCTCCTCTGAGAAGGAACCGTGGCTTTTCATTATCTGCTTCGTTCCCAGCAGACCTGGACTTCACCCACGACAGCTGCTTTTCACTGCACCTGGCCCACCCCTCGCTTTCTCCGAGCCTTTCACTTTAGCAAGGAAATGGTCGGATGCTTATTTACCCAGGTGTCCCCCCCAGCTCTGTGCATTGGAGAGGCAAATTCTTTGGCTGGTCCTTGCCTTTGGGAGGGGCAGTTCGGAACAGAGTTTTATGACATTTTATTTTAGGATAGTCTTTTTTTTTTAAAGCAACCTGCCTGATGCTCTTTGTAGAGGGCGAGAGGCCGTGAAGTCAGTATGTTTGTTTCGGAGTTTGAGGGAGAGCAGAGAAAATGGAAGGTTTTCTTGTGACACGGGATTATTATGTATTGTGTGTATTATGGTAGCACAGAATACTAGAGATCCTCGGGGCAGCTCAGGACCCGCTGTGTAGGGAGATCCCTGGGGTTCTAGTCTTGGGGGCTCAGCTTCCCCCATTCTTCTTACGTCACCTGTTCCTCCTCCTCCGAAGCTCTGCTGATACCCCTGAGTGCACCCAGGGAGGCTATGGAAGTGGGTCGATGCATTCACACCCCACGTGAGTTCAGAGAGCCAGCCACGGCCCACGCTACCATCCCAGGGAAGGCACAGGCGGGGGAGGAGGCCAGGGCAGACTAGCGGGGAGAGTGGATGGGACCAGTGCTCTGGGAGCTCAGGGTCTTTGGAGCGGAGACTTCCCATGACGGCCTGCGTGTTAGCACGGTGCGCAGTGATGCTCCCTGTTGGGAAAGCGGCGGTTAGGGGGAGCTTGGGCTGTTGTGGGGACTGTGAGCGTGGCTGTGATCTAGGACCCCAGACCTTCTCTTCCTGGGCTACTGGCCCCCACTCTGCTGGGTCTTTCCTCCCCTGCATCCCATGCAAAAGCCGTGTGCTGCTCAGGGAAGAGGAGTTACCAGGGGCAGGTTGGGGGCAGCTGCTTCTCAGGGAGAGCCTTGGTGGGGCCTCCAGGAAGCTGGAGACAGGAGACCTGGTGGAGCTTCCCCAGGCGCTGTCTGACTGGCAGTGGCCGAGGAGACATTTAGCAAGACGCTTTTGGCTTTGACTCTTAGCCAGGCAGGGCCGTCACGGCCTCCCGGAGGAGACATTTCTCTCTCCTTCCCAGGGGAGCTGAGGGTGAGGCTCTTGGGCTTAACCTGGCCAGGAAGGCTGCTTTCGGAACGGTTTTTCCTGTGTGCTCGCGGCTGCACCAGGCAGAGGAGGGGACAGGAGCTGCCCCAAGGAACCCTCGGTCTTGGGAGAAAACAGGATGGCGACATTAGATTTAAAAGGATATCGGCCTTCATGCTTCAAGGCACGAATACCCTGCGGTGGGGAGGAAACTCCCCTCTGGGCAGGTGGGCCAAGTATTGGGTTTCTCTTTCCTTCCCCGGAAGCGTCTGATGCCGACCCCTGTCAGAGACAGGCGGTGGGACTAGATGGACTCTAGTCTGCTCCAGTCGGGCAGATCCTTTGCTCCTGCTTTAGCGCCTGATCCAAAGCTCAGTGAAGTCCGTGGAAAGACACCCCTGGCTTTCGCGGGCTTCGGATCAGGCCCTTAGAGGGGACAGTCCATGTGCCGTACGCGTCTAGACGCAAGGCAGGTCAATATTGTTTCTGGTACAGTTGGTGGGTGGGCAGTTGCAGGAGGCATGTGCTTGGGTGGGAGGGTTTTGAACAGGGAGGAGGAGCACCAAGGGTTAGGAACTTTCTCCCCAGCACGAGGGGCTGTTAAGTAGCGGGGTCCAAATTCTGCTCTGACTCCTGCCCAGAACATCCACACAGGCTCCCAGGTGGCCTTAGATTCATAGAGTCGTAAATTCTAGGACTGGAAGGGACCTTGAGAGGTCATCGAGTCCAGTCCCCTGCCCTCATGGCAGGACCAAATACTGTCTAGACCATCCCGGATAGACATTTATCTAACCTACTCTTAAATATCTCCAGAGATGGAGATTCCACAACCTCCCTAGGCAATTTATTCCAGTGTTTAACCACCCTGACAGTTAGGAACTTTTTCCTAATGTCCAACCTAGACCTCCCTTGCTGCAGTTTAAGCCCATTGCTTCTTGTTCTATCCTTAGAGGCTAAGGTGAACAAGTTTTCTCCCTCCTCCTTATGACACCCTTTTAGATACCTGAAAACTGCTATCATGTCCCCTCTCAGTCTTCTCTTTTCCAAACTAAACAAACCCAATTCTTTCAGCCTTCCTTTATAGGTCATGTTCTCAAGACCTTTAATCATTCTTGTTGCTCTTCTCTGGACCCTTTCCAATTTCTCCACATCTTTCTTGAAATGCGATGCCCAGAACTGGACACAATACTCCAGCTGAGGCCTAACCAGAGCAGAGTAGAGCGGAAGAATGACTTCTCGTGTCTTGCTCACAACACACCTGTTAATGCATCCCAGAATCATGTTTGCTTTTTTTTGCAACAGCATCATACTGTTGACTCATATTTAGCTTGTGGTCCACTATAACCCCTAGAGGCCAGTGTGGGTAAAGATGGGGCAGAACATGACAGATCAGGTCCCTCTGCCTGCCGGAGTAGAACAGTGTGAAAGTTTTCTTTGGTTTGAATGTTTTTGGCCGGCTGGAATGGCCACGTGTCAAGACCTGGGTCTCACCCGTTGCACAGGTGGACTAATAGTGCTTAGCAGGTGCATGGCTCTTCACAGACATCCTCCCAAACCCCAAAGGGAGGCAGGGAAGTACTGTTCTCACCATGCTGCACATAGGGGAAACTGAGGCAGGTTTGCTAAGTGAGGTGAGGTCACAACAGGGAGGAAGTGACATGGCCAAGATTGGAACCCAGGAACTCCTGGCTCCAGTCTGGTGCTCATCCCACTTGCCCACACCTCTGTTCGCCCCTTCCCCGTCAGCGCAGGTTCTGCTGTAGCTAACTCCGTTGCAAGTGTCCGTGCAGCTGGGTGACGCAACTCGCCTGTGCGGCAGGATGCCTCGCGCTTCTCTGGCATGCTCAGCGGTGGGCAGTCTTCCAGCCCCACAAACCTGGCTCTCTTCGTTGGCAGCGCAAGAGCCTGCCACTGCGCCATGCGGGCCAGCTGAGGTCACGCTGCTGATCGCTCCGAGCGGCGCTGACAAGCAATCTCCCTGCAGGCAGCTCAGTTCGTACTGCCCCTCTGCCTCCCTCCTGCCAGGGACTCCTTTCTTTAGACAGTTGGGATGCTTTCTGGTTCCAGGCGTGTACTTCCCCCTCCTTGTGGCTGGGCTGAGCTGGTTACACCTGCTTGGAGAGCAGAGACCAGTGGAATGTTACAAAGACCAGATTTGATGAGCAGGATGATTACGGGAGGAAATTTAGAGTAGCCGGAGCCTTAGCACAATTGGCTGCCATCAGGAAATGCTTCTGTGCCAGGAGCCCCTCGGAGCCGTGGCAATTCAAGGGCGTGTCTGAAAAAGTTGAGGCCCTCTGTGTTTCAGACAGGAAATGGTTGAAGAAATATACAGCAATGGGGAAAGACTGGCTAGTTCTGTGTTGGCGTAGGATTTCCGCGAGTGCGAAGAACCCAGGGGAAATTACAGTGCCCGGCCTAGTGTCTCCTGGAGTAGCATCCTCACTGGAGCCAAGGAGAACCTGAAACCCGCCGGGCAGCGAGTGGGGCCCAGAAGGGGATGGGGGGCTGCTCAGTCCATAGCAGTGGCCAGCATGCACCATTGTGGCACAGATGCTACGTTTTGGGACACGCCCTCTCTGCTGCTGGAGACTCCACTGCTCTCCTCTCCCGTGGGCTCAGGGTTGGAGGCAGGGTTTGCCGGTTTGATGAAAACGTCAGTTCCCTTTCCCTGCTTTCCTTCGTTCCCCCGGGCCCTTTCCCCCTGTAGTTCCCCATGCTTCCTCCTTTCTCTTTGTAATGAAGTTAAGTCAGCACCCGGTGAGGGGTATTAATGGGTGGGATAACCTGCTCTTGCTGCCTTTTGAGAAATCACCCGCTAGCTACAAGGCGTCCTTTGCAAGGGTGTCAGTAGGAAATGAGAACTAGACTTTCCGTCTTGCGCTTGGACTTCCTTATACCTTTCTGGAGCTGTTTGTAAAACCCCAGCACTACAGAACCGAGCCGCGGCTGGGCCCTCCACAGAGGTGGGAACTAAAAGCGGTTGCTAGGGCTTCGGAGTTGCCTTTGACTTGCTCGCACATAACCTCGGCCGGTCGCCCAGAACTGTGAACAGCTCTAACGAGCCGATCGTCACTGCCATGCGTGGGGTGGGAAGCCTCTGAAGGCGCTGAAGCGGTGTGTGCCCATTAGGGGCAGTAGAATGCTGGGGGGTGGGGGAGGCAGATGCAAAGGGGATGAAGAGAGGAGCAGCTGGATTGTTTGGGCTTCCAGACATGCTTTGTTCAAGGGCCCATTTTCATGGCAATGAGAACCAGCCATTGGGCTGCATTATCTCATGACCTGGTGGGAGGGGGACGTTGCATGAACTTCCTACTGCTGGGTGAGGCTCCACAGCTAGTAACAACACTGGGGGTGCCCATCTAGGCCGGCCCATGGAGTTTTAACCCCCGGGTTCCCTAACCTGGCTCAAAGGGGTCTAGACAATTTGGTGGAACCTTTCCATGTGCTCACGCTCTTGCCATTATTACCCTGAGCTGCAGGTGACAGCAACCAAGGGAACGGATGGGACGGGGGAGGCTAGTACTGATGAAGCCCTGGTAGCTTGCAGCTCGCCCTTGGGGATGCAGTGCAAAGCATGCTCTGGGCTTGGGGATCACTCCTCGCTTCGCCACCTTTGGATGGTGAAGGGGAGGGTCTGTCGGCCAAGGAGGACAGAAATGTACAGGAATCTCTCTGAGTTGTCGGCCTGACGCTCGGTTGGGCGCTCTCTGCGGTCATTTAGTGCCGCCGTAACCCTGCGTTAAAAGACGAGACTAAGTAATTAGCAAAGACAAAGGTTTGCCAGCGCCCTAATCCCTCTCCCCTTGTCTCTTTCATCTCCAGTCGAACCAGGAAAGTGGTACTAGACCTTCCTTACTAAATTAAATGTAGAGGCTGCTCCTCCAAGGAAAAGTTCAGTTCATCCGTAGTGTTTGATTTCCCAGCCACAGCAATATGGTGCCTCCAGGGAAAAAGCCAGCTGGGGAAACTTCCAATTCCAATAAAAAGTGTAAGCGCTATTTCAATGAGCACTGGAAGGAAGAATTTACCTGGCTGGAGTTTGACTATGAAAGGAAACTCATGTTTTGCATAGAATGTCGCCAGGCACTGGTGAAGAATAAACACGGCAAAGCGGAGAATGCCTTTACCGTGGGCACGGATAACTTCCAGCGTCATGCCTTGCTGCGGCACGTCACCTCTGGAGCTCACCGCCAGGCGCTGGCGGTTAACAGAGAGCAGCTGGCTTTTGAAGCTCGCGTCCATAACCACCAAGAGCTGCACTCCGTGATCAAGGTGGAAGTGAACCCCGCCAAGATAGCTATCCTCACCACCGTGTACTGGATGGCTAAGGAGGAGATCCCGGACGAGAAGTGCTCCTCGCTGCTTGAGTTCCAGAAGTTCAATCTCTGCCAGGCGTTGCTGACCTCGGAGCTCAATGACTGTTACCACCCCAGCAGCGTCAAAGAGATGCAGGTGTGTGTGAGAGCCGGGCACTGTTCGGTTGTGTTTTCTGTCCTTGTGTTTGATCACTATGGCTTTGGGCTGCCCCCCCTGCTGGCGACATGCCCACCAATAAAGACACCTTAATGCCCCATGTTCAGCAAAGGGCTGACATCCATCTCCAGCAAAGCACCTGGGACCCAATTTGGGGAAAGCATCCCTGCACACAAAAGCGCTTCGCATGTGCTTTACCTAATCGGTGGGACAGGAGCATGTACTCACCGTTTTGAAAGCATTCCTGAATCGGAGCCATAAGCACATGCTCCAGTCCCACTGGGCGTGTCCCCAAGTGCTTTGCTGAACCAGGGTCTAAGAGCCACCTTTTAACAGGGAGCAAAACTACTTGAAGGTGTCCACCATATAGATTCCAGTATAATGTTATGAATCGTTAATCTTGATGCCTGGCACTTTTACTGTGCTCTATGTTCTCCTAGTGCTGGGCAGACGTTACCTAATCAGTCCTCACCAAACTCACTGGGAAGTAGTAGGCTAGCCCCATTTTACTAGTTGGGAAACTGAGACAAAGGCAAGTTAATGCAACTGCACAAGGCCACTTAGCTTTCAGGGCCTGCAAAAGGCCTGGGCTTATTTGGTGCATCGATCTTGTTTGCTGGCCTCTTGCAAACGGGTGAATTCCCCCTTGGGAAATAGTGGCAGAGCTGGGACAAGAACCTATGAGTTACTTGGGGTCACCCATTGGCTCAGTCCATTAAGCCATGTGGCCTCTTGGTCTGCACTAAACCTTCACATCAAACCATGTGTAGCTGGCGATCCTCCTTTGGTGCTCCTTTGGTGTGGAGGCTTAAGACAAGTTTCTCTGTATTAAAAATTGATGCAACCTCTGGTTCGTGTGGACAGCTAACTAGGCAAGGTGGGCATTCCTAGGAGCCAGTAGAAAGTGATCGAGTCCTTCAAAGACTGGCCTTTGTTAATAAAGAGGGAGTGTTGCATTCCTTCTGTCATTCACGTGCTTTTAATGTATATGGGGAGCCAATGGGCTTTAGAAGGAAGTGCAAAGAATCCATTTTTTAAATCGGAAACCTTTTTTTCCTCCCTCCTGTTTGAATGTGCCAGATTTCACAGTAAATTAATTATGAATATTTTAGTGATAAAAGCTCAAGAGATCAATTAGCACCAGGCGGGGGGGGGGGGTGTCCTTTTTTTACCCTAAACTGGGTGATCAGGAAGATCAAGTTGAAGGCAAAGAGTTCAGAGAGGATTTTCTTAATTTTACAAATGTTTCATGCCTGTTAAAATCAAATTAATTTGTAGTGAATCTTGGCTGTTTGCCAGTCATTTAGCTAAATAAAGAACTCTATTTTACGGCAGCTAGACTAACCCACTAATTAGATTCCTCAGCCTCTAATGGTACTTGCAGCATTTGGGGGAAAAATCAGGATTTTTTCTTCTTCAAATCCGTGGTATTTTAATGAAAAGGGCCAAATGGAATTAAGGAGGAAAAGACACCATGAAGTTTTATGACTTCTTCAGTGTGTGATTTGTTTTTAAAGCATGAGAGTAATTGATGAAATTATAACAACATAAAAAAGCAGGTCTTCGGTATGCTAATCCTACTCTAATGAGGAGGGGATTCAGGAGTCACTGTGAAGGGGGAGAGGGGAGACTCAGGAATGCATTCCTATTTGGGATCCCACCTAAGCAGGTGCTTAATGTTAAGCATGTGCTTATGGCTGATTGAAATCAATGGGACTTAAGCAGATGCTTTACTTTAGGCTTCTGCTTAAGTGCTTTCCTGAGTAGGAGTGTTAGTTTGAGTTTTCAAATACCATTTTATCAAAACAAGCAGCAAATTCCCTTATTTAAAAAAAGGAAAAGCAGTTGGGACAGAGCCTTCAGCTCCCGTATGTTTGTTCAGCACCGAGCAGTGTGGCCCCACCGAGCTGAATCCTCTGGGCACTCTCACAATATAGAGATGAATGAATAACACTGCCGTGTTTGATAGTAACAGCGCTATATCACTGCAGCCGATCGTGGGTCTGATTTACCGCTCTGACACTGGCGTGAAAGGAGAACAAGGCCTAAAGAGACAGTAGAGTAGGATACTGTAGCTTTTATTTTTTTTAAATAAAGGTTGCCTGGATGATTGTCACTGTAGTTTCCATGTAAAAGGTTCTGCTCTGTCACCCCAGTGTAAATCCAGAGGGAGTCCTGTGCAGTTACTTCAAATGTAGGCCCCAGTTCAGGAAAGCTCATCTGTTCAGGGAGGGAGTTGAAGCATGTGCTTCTCTTTGAGCACGTGTTTCAGAGTAAAATTTTCAAATGCGCCTAAGTTTCACTGTCTTCCATTGACTCCTAAGTGACCTAGGAACCAAAAGGTAACATTCTGAAAGCACCAGAGTCCCATTTCCAAAAGTGATTTAGGCTTAGGAGCCTAAGTCTCATTGAAAGTCATCACTTAAGCCACAATTTTAAAGCAATTTAGGCACCTAACTCCCTTTAAACATCTGGATCTTGGAGCAACATTTTTTAAAAGTGCCCAAGTACCATTGATTTTCATTGACTCCTAAGTCATGTGTGTGTGCTTTTGAAAATGGGATTTAGGCTAAGTCATTTGGGTACATTTGAAAATTTGACCCTAAGTCTCATGGAAGGTCAATGGGACTTAAAGTGAAGCCCGTGTTGAAATGCTTTCCTGAGTCAGGGCTGTACCCTGGGTTAAGTGAGATCAGAATCAGGACGCCTTGCAGCTTTTAGGGATATTTTTAAGCATGCTTCGAAATTCATTTTAATTTCTTTTTCCCCCCCTGCCCACCCCGATGCTGCTTCGTTAACGGGCTCAGGCAGCGATCGTCAAAGTCCTTCACAACGAGGACAGGCACAAGATGAAAGCCTCGCCATTCGTTGGGCTGGTGGTGGACGAGACGGTCGACATTCTGGAGCACAGGAACCTGGTCATGTTTACAACCACCGTCTCCCCGTGCGACGGGCAGACCTCCATCACATTCCTGGGCAGCTTTGAGCTGCCAGCCGGGGAGGCCTACACCGTGGCGGACAAAGCGGTCGAGGTGATGCACTCCTTTGGCGTTCCCACCATGAAGATCACGTGGCTCAGCTCTGACAGCTCTTCCCTGATGGCCGACAGGCTGAATGGGGTGGGGACCAAGCTGAAGTCCATCTGTCCTCTTCTCACTGAGTTGCACTGCGTGTCTCACAGGAGCTCCCTGCTGCCAGCTGAGAGTGTCGTTAATATTGAGTATGTCCGGAAATACGAGACCACGGTGGATGCCGTCTACCGACTCTACTCCAACTTCAAAGGGGAGAGCAACAGCCTCCAGGAGCTGCAGAGTGTCCTGGATCTATGCGAGATAGACCTGGAGGGCCCCAAGACCATCCACTGGACTTCCATCTTCCCGGCTGTGGAGGCAATTGATTCCTCCTGGCCTACGTTAGTGCTTCTGCTGGAGAGCGAGTCGGAGAGGTCCCCCGTGGCGTTTGGCCTCTGCGAAGAGCTCAAGAAGTTCCAGTTCGTGGCTTTCACAAAGATCCTCCTGGATGTCCTCCCCATCTTCCAGAAGCTGAGTCGGTTCTTCCAGATTGAGGACTTCGATCTCTCCATCCTGAAACCCATCGTCGCTGCCACCGCCACCACCCTGCAGGCCCAGAAGACCACGAGCGGCCAGAACTTCCAGGAGTTCCTCAACGAGATGAATGAGCATCCCCGAGAGGACCGGGAAGACGAGAGCCGTTTCTACTACAAAGGGGTGGAGCTCGCCAGCTGCTCCAAGGTGCACCTGAAGAACTTCGAACACTTGAAAGAGACCTACCTCGAGAGTGTGCGGGGCAACTTGCTGGATAGGTTCCCTAGCCACATGCTTGAGGCTGTCAACTCCTTCTCCGCCATCTTTAACCCCAAGTGCTACCCCCAGTCTTTGGAGGATATCGGCAGCTACGGCATCACCGAACTGAACTTCCTCTTGCAGGCTTATTCCCGGGTGGTGGTGAGTGAAAGGGCGCTGAACGATTTCCCCCTTTTCAAACGGATAGTGTTCAGCCTCGGCCAGTTATCCTTCAAGGACCTGTGCGTCAAGCTGGTTTACAGCCATTCCGAAATGCACGAGCTCTTCCCGGACTTTGCTGTCCTGGCTGCCGTGGCTCTGGCCTTGCCTCTTGGCTCGGTGCTCTATGAGAAGATCAACCGGGGCCGGGAACTCATGAAACGCAGCCAGTGGCGCTACGCGAAGGACTCCGGCCTGTCCAACTTCATGAAGATCGCCATAGACGGGCCCACCATTAACGAGTTTGACTTTGCGTTAGCCATTGAGTATTACGAAAGTCTGAGAGAATCCGATTTCATCATGGCACAGGTTCAATAAGATGAAAACCAAGCCACCTTTTGGGGTGATCGACTGTGAAAATACGAAATATTTTTGACTCCAAGATAACGTTACCCTGCTGATAGGGTGTGAGGCCTTACATTTAAGCAAGAATATCTAAGGGTTGAGTTTTGTTTTGTTCTCATTATTAGGATTTTCCCTTTGCTTTACCACTCTCATCTCTTCCATCAGTTCTGATCAGGCAGCTACACGAACACGCTCCAGAATCTAGGGCTAAATGTGAAATGTTGCAAGAGTGTTCTGTTCAGCGTTGGGAGCTTTTGAGCAAGTCCTGTTGTGAAGCAGGACAAGGGAGCTTTTTCTTAAATTCATTTCGGACCTGCTATCTCAAAAGAAATTTGATTGAATTAGCTGAAATGTTTAATATCCATTTTTCCTGCTGGTTTTAGCCACACTATTAAATTTCAAATTGTGTTTAGATTCACTTTATCTTTCCTTCAAAAAAAAATCTCATATCTTGAACTCAAACATAACGTTGCTTACGCACACCGTTCCTGGTAGCTTTCTCTTGATGTTCTGTTCTGCAGAAAATATCCAATGTTTTCTCTTTGGAGCCTAGAGAATGAACACTGAAGAGACGGCATATCTTTCTAGCTCTGTCACACATCTCATCATGCCTAGCAGTGTCCTGTTAAAATTCCTTGCACATAGCACAAAATATTTTTAGTGTTGGAATCAACTCATGATCCTTACAAATTCAAGTAATTTGGAGAGTGATATTGTAATCACCAAGGAAATAGTAACTTTTAAATGCATCCTTGTGTATATATGTTTGTGTATATATATAAATTTATATAAATATAGATATATATTAAATAAATATATCTTAACTTTCCTAGTGTTAAAATACAAAGATATCTAAAAGGACTTTTTTTTGCAATGACAGAATAAATTATATACAGGGGTCCAAAAAAGTAATAAACAGTGAATTCCTGGTCTTTTCAGAACAATGCATTGTCCCTAACCTTTCCGTTGCAGTCTAAGCCTTCTGCAATCTTACAACCAAAGAAAATGTCCTGTGACAACTACCTTATGGACAAACTTGAGTTTTGTTTCTATTGATTTTTTTTTAAACATTCCCTCACCTTGGAGTGAGTGATATCAGGACAGTCGAGGGTAAGACGGCTCCTCTATCCGTATGGGGTCGGTACACAAGCGTTTAACCTTTGTAACCATGGCCGGATAGAGTCTGTGTTGCATGGCACGTGTCCTCTTTGTTAATTACATGGGCTTATGTTTGTTTTTACCTTACCTTACTTGCAGTGTTTTTCTTAGTTTGGGGGAGGGAAGGGGGAGAAGACCCTTATTACTGGTTTTAATTTGCAATAAAGTCAAAACATTCGACTAAAGTATCATGTCATTTTAATGCTTGTGCACAGCTGTGCTTGTCTAGCGAATAGTTTGGGCAAGATTAGCTGTCCTAGGAGGTCAGAAATCCCACAAGTCTCCAGGTTCCCATGCCGAGCAGCACCGTCCCTGTTACCACCAGGCAGAACCAAGCCTCTTGTGCTTTCCCGGCAGCCATCACATTGTCCTTGTTTCATGCACCAGCGCACGTTTTCCCACTAAGGATCCAGAGCCCAGTGGGAGTCTATCCATTGACTTCAGTAGACTTTGGATCAGGCCTGAGTTCCCAGTGTTAGTGGGTGATGCCTGATGCTTCCCCAGTGTCGTTCCTGGGGGGCCATATCTGACCTTGTCCCTGTGAGCGTGTCTCCATCACCATCCTGTACTTGTTTTCAGTGGGGTGTTTCTCCTCCAGCAGTTTGGGGGCTGTAGATGTAGCTACAGGTACAGCTACACTACTGGCGCTACAGAGGGACAGCCGCACGGCTGCAGCTATGTCGCTCCAGTGTGGACACTTGCTAATGTGACGGAAGGGGGGTTTCCATTGCTGTCGTCAGTCCATCCCCTCGAGAGGTAGCTGGGTCCGTCGTCCTCGCTGCGTCTACAGTGGGGCTTAGGTCAACCTAACTATGCCACACAGGATGCAAACTTTTCCCCCGCCCTGAGTCCTGTAACTACGTTGTAGGTGTAGACCAGGCCTAAGAATCCAGCTCTTGCTACTGCATTAGGCCAGATTCAGTCCGAGAGCGAGTGAGTGTAACTCCGCTAAGTGCAATAGAGTTGCACCACTTTGTACGTCGCCCTATTTGCTCCTCAGGGTCCACTGTGCAGTAATAAATCGGAGACCCGGTCTTGTTGAGATGCTGATTATCTGTGTCGGGGATCAGCGCTGCAATGGGTTATGCACCATTCTCCCTTACAGTGAAAACAGGCCGTGAAATTGGCTTGCATTGCTGTGCTGTCCATCTCACGTACCGCACAAACAAGGGGACTTCATAACGGCCACTCTTAAAGTCACCTGACCTACCAGAAGAAGAGCTCTGTGTGAGCTCGAAATCTCGTGTCTCTCACCACCAGAAGTTGGTGCAATAAAATATATTTCCTCCCCCCCACCCCATCTCTAGTATCCTGTAGCAGCTGCTACAACGCTGCATACTTGTAAAGTAAATCCAGCAAGTAAAACCCTTCAGACTGCACTATCCTTTTCATGTTTAGCTACGCTGTTATGTGTATTCCAGCAGCACCAAGAGGCCTCTGTTGAAACCAGGGATGCATTGTGCTAGTCGGTGTACAGACACTTAGGAAAAGAAAGTCCCTACCCCGAAGAGTTTGTAACTCAAACGAAGACACAGGCTGGGTGACAAGAAATGTAGTGATATTGAGAGACACAATTCATCTTGCAGTGTGCTTAGACTTCCGACTTTTGGCTACAGAAATAAGTTGTTTCCACCATGATAAATATTCTTGGGTTCTAAACAGACTTGAATTTACAGTCACAATCCTTGGGTTACTCCAGATGGTGACAATGGTTCGGTGTAACGCTTTCACTCCTGAGTCCTTCACTGCATTACATATGGCTTGGCTCATCAGGGCTGCACGATCTGCAGATGGAGCAGGGCAGTTCATTGCCATCCCTGTCTGTCTTTTTCTGCTCCTACATTTATACCCCACTTGTCACCACACGACAGTATCTGAATGCCTTAAATATTATCCTCACCTGACAGATGGGGAAACTGAGGCGCAGCAAGATGAAGTGACTGGCTCAAGGTCACAGAGTCTGTGGCAAAGCCAGTGGCTGAACCCAGATTTCTTGAATCCCAGTCTAGTGTCTTACCCACAAAATCACCCTTCCCTTCCCTTCATCTCTCTCTCAGAGTAAATGAAGCAAACACTTCAAGGTGCCATCAGTGATTATTGTAACAAGTACAGCAGTGGGGCCTGTGAATTTCCAATTATTTATCCCTAAAGCTGCCACAGTTCTGCCCCTTGACTTCTGCCTCTCTCCCTGGGTATTTCTGCAGCAAGCTGGTAAAGGCATTTCCTAGGGAAGCATTTGCTCTTCTAAGAGTGTGTGGCCTGGTATTCCATCTGTCACCATCCGTCTCCTCTCAGAGCGGGGAACCTTCAGGAGAGCTCATGAACACGCTAGCTAAAGGAGAGTAGGGGCCTTGGTGAACTTTATTGCATAGGTGGAAGTGAGGTTTGTGTTTAACAGATTAAAAATCAGGGGCTTGCTCTGCCAGTGGGGCCAAACTCGACAAAAAACCAACGCCGTCTGAGTGCTGGAAAGTGGTCGAGGTTCATTGTGTACCCCACTTCCTGGAGTCCGGCGAGCCACCTGCTGTGGTGGAATGTGCAGCACCAATTTGTCTCTGTATCGTCTGAAAAGTGACTCTGCAGAAGTGATCTCTCCAGATCAGAATTGTTCAGCTTACAAGGAAAAAAGACCACCGTTGTGTCCCTAACCTACCACTAGGATCCGACAGTCCGTTCGTGTCCTGTGGGAGTCCCACATCATGGCCAGCGAGAAAGACACAGCTGGCTCAAATTCTTCCTCAGTTATACCCACACAACCCACTGAGTCCAAAGTCTGGTTGCAGAGTCATCACTAAGGGTGATATTTGACCTGCCTGCTCTTGATTATTGATGACGATGCATGAAAAAGGAATTTCCTAAGTTAACTTCAGCTCCCAGGGTGGAGTTTGCAGATGTGGCAGCTGGGTGGGTGGGGAGGGAAGTCTCTTACCTTCTAAACTCACTGGATTTTATATGGGTGGCAAGACACAATAAAACACCGGGGTAATTGTCAGAGTCCCTCTTCAGAGCAGAAGAGCACACTCTTAGCTGGAGGATGCATGTTCTTGGGTTGCGCAGAAGCATGGAAAGCCACTTGTCTGGAATAACGAAACCAAGGATTTCAATCTTAGGTCCATGTTGAAAGAGGTGATTGAGTTAGCCGTGTCCCCAGCCCTGTTCTTTGTTAGAGCTGTTAATATCAGCTAGATTGCAACTATATTTTGGTGATACAGTTGCAAGATCATAAGCGATTTTGCACTGAATGTTTAGCTCTTGGCATGAGCGCATCTCACTGACCTGACTTTGCTACCGTTTGTTTTCTCTCTAAAACGTGTAGGTGAGGGAAGAGAGCAGCTGTTACTCGCTATTTAAGGAGTGGAGAAGGGGGAGTCACATGGAGCCTATTGTGAAAGGGAAGGAGGTCCCAGCTAGATAGAAGGGGGTGAGGGAGGTGTCTCTGGATGGAAAAGGTCAAGAACAACTGTCCTAAGACAGAGGAGCTTGAGGCTCAGTCTCCCTTTCTGGGGGTAGATAACGCTTCCCTGCCTCACTTGCCTGTTGTGAGGTTCTGCCGGCCGATGTCTGGCAGCTGACGAAGCGTGGGCAATTATTCCCATGTTTACAGCTGTGCTCACTCCCGTTATTCCAACCCCGGCAGTTTTTCCGCTCCGATGAGCGTCCCCTCGCCCCCTATCTTGGGGGGGGAGAAGCATTGTTACAGGTTTTATTGTCATCTTTCGGAGGCCAAGCCGGGGTGGCACAGAGTGGAAGCTGTGAGGCACGCTGTCTAGCTGGATCATCAGCCCGGATCTTTCTGTGAGGCTCCAGGTTACAGACACGCGGTGATACAGGAGAGAGACAATTCGTCTTCCAATCTGCTGGGACTTCTAAGCGCTGGGTACAGAAACAAGCGGCTTCCACCCTGAGAAATAGGCTTGATTGACAGTCACAATCTGTGGGTTACACCAAACGGTGAGAGCGGTTCTGGGTAACTCTCTCACTCCCGAACCGTTCGCTCTCTAGCCATGCACACGCACCCAGTATGACATAGGGCATTTCAAGGGTACGTTATCTGCAGATGGATCAGGATGGTCTCTTGCCATCCCTGTCTGTCTTTTTCTCCCTCTGCATTTATACCCCACTTGTCCACAGTACAGTATCTGAATGCCTCTAATAATATTATCCCCACTGGGCAGTTGGGGAAACTGAGGCTCGGAGAGGTGACGTGACTTACCCAAGGACACAGAGTAAGCCAGTGGCAGAGCAGATAGAAGAAACCAAGAGTCCTGGCTAACACCACTGGGCTCTAACCACTAGATAACACTGCTCTATGCAGCATGAGTCATATGGCCTGTTGATCAGCCTGCCAGACTCAAGAGGAGAGACACAGAATCTTGTGTGGAAGACGCTGCACTGGGACTGGGGAGGAAGTCTGGAGTCTGTTCCTAGCTCTGCCACAGACTTGCTGTGTGACCTTGGACAAGTCACTTAACTCTGTGGCTCAGTTCCCACCTCTGCAAAATGGGGATAAGGATATTGATATTCAGCCTTTCTCCCACTGTTTGTCTGCCTGGGATAGATAGAAGGTGAGCCCTTCAAAGAAGGGACAATCTCCCATGTGTTTGTACCATACCCAGCACAATGAGGCCTTGATCTTGGGTAGGTCTATTGTACTAAGAATCACCTAGGTACCAGTCTCTCTGAGGGAAGCGAGAACCAAGTCCTCGATTCAGCCAAGCACTGAAGCACAAGCTTAAAGTTAAGCACAAACGTAAGTGTTGGCCGTCGTTCTTGCTAGCAGACCAAACGTCCTTGTTACTGGGGGTTTTCCCAGGGAGTTCTTTTCTGAGAATAGTCCCCACCAAACCATGCGGCTGTCTGTAGCTTAGTTACAAGCGCTCTTCTTGTGGTAATAACGACGCTCCCGGCCCCACACGTCAGGGGCACCGTGCTAGCAATCGCCACGTTCCACCAGCGCAGCAACGCCATTGCATTTGCTGAGCTGCGGTCGCCAATTAGCCCGTTAACCGTCCACAGGGGCAGAGACAAGTCACCGGCATCATTCCCCACCATGTGAACGTCAACGTTCTTTAAAAACAACAAAAGAGAAAAAAAACATTTTGAAGTTTACGGACAAAGATGAGCAGATGCCCTCGCAGTCCAGTCCCAAATCCAGTCACTCTGATGCTGCTTTCCGGTCTAGTATTACCATCGCATGTAAAAGGGTGGGACGCGGGGCCCTCCCTAGGGGGCGCCGATCCCGCCGGATGCTGTGCCACGCCAGCTCAGATGATGCGATGCAGAAATACCGTTTCACGCCCCAGAAAGTTCATTATGAGCCGTTCACCCATTTTTTGCTGGGGTTTGCCTTTTTTTTTTTCCGCTTCTTTCCATTTATTTATTTTTTTGTTTGTTTATTTTTAAACTGTTTCCCAGATTTCCCTCCTGGGTGACTTTGGAATTAATTCGATCAATGCACGCCTGATGAAGCAAACAGTAATTTTTACCCTGGAGTTAGAACTGGCTCAGGGATAGCTCCTATCAAGAGAAAGAAATGAATATGTGCATTCTCCCAGAAAGAGGTCACTTTTGCCTGGAGGGCCAGTGTGTCATGCTTTTTATTCTGAAATTCAACAATCTTGCGAACTTGGAATTTCAGATTTTCCTCTTGACTCCCCGATCCGCCAGGCTGATGCCAGTGAAGACTCTGAACTACATAGAAAGAACGGCCAGTGTCTGATGAAGGCCCTGATTTGGCAGAACAATGAGGCACACGCTTAAGTGCGTCTCTGAACAGGCATGGAAAGCTGGAGTGGAGGCTTCGGGTCTGAAGTGACTCTAGGGGGGGCGTTTGAAAGACACAAGTGAAATCCTGGCCCGACTGAAGTCAGTGTGAGTCACTGAGGCCAGGATCTCACCAATGAGATTTAGATGCCTCACTGTCACTTGTGCCTTTGAGGAACGGCCCCCTCTCCTGCTGCCTTCACGGTAATAATGAAGAGGCAGTGGGTAGAGATGGGAGTGCTGTTCCCAGCTCGCGTGCTAGCCTGCTGGGGAACCCTGGGTGAAACATTTCATGTCTTTGTGCCTCTGTTTTTCCCAGCTGTAAAATGGGGGTAGAGTTACTGCCCTCCTCTGTAAAGCGCTTGGAGATCAGTGGAAGAGCAATGCTATAGAAGAACACGGGTGGGGGTTAGTATTCTAGTCACTGCAAGTTCTGCTCTGTCACATTTCTTTCGGGTGAGGGAAAAGGCTTGTGTTTCTATAGCAGGCACAGAACTTCTCCGCGGCCTTACAGAATGTGTCTCTTTTGAAATGGGGCGACCAGAGCTGAACGCAGTGTTCAAAACCCACCTCCTTTCTCTGGAAGCACCTGACGTTTTGCTAGCAGAGCTGCAACGATAAGACCTCATCCAGACCCCACCATTAAGCTTCTGATGAGCTTCCATGCTGTCAGTCATCGTCCTGCTCTTATGCAAATACAGCAGCCGTCCCAAGTTAATTGTATGGCTCTGTTAACGGCATGTTTGTGATTTTGGAGATTCATTTAAGGCCACTGGGATCTCTTTAGAACAGAAATGTGTCTTGTTATATCGGAATATGTCTCTGAACTCTCTTAGCATCTGTGTGTGATTTAAAGCCGGCTGTCAGCGCCTGCCTCTCCTGTAGTTATCCGGGGCGCGGCCCGGGGAATATGCAGCCAGTTTGATGCGCTGTATCTCAGCGATCACGCAGGGCAGGACTGCGCTCAGCGTGTTTTCACGTCTGCAGTGAACGGTGAGGTTTATGGCAACAATACATTTCGCGCTCCACGGTAACAAGCCGGCACACCTTTATCAGCTGAAGAGTTTGAAAAGTTCTAGTCCAAGAAGCAATGGAGACAGGAGGCCTCAAATAAAGTAAAACTTAGGGGAAAGATAGACACTGTGCTTTCCTGCAGAGGGTCAGGCACAGATTGGGGGCACTTATTACTTGATAAGCAAGATGGGCACATAGGAACGTCCATAGCAGAACAGGTCCATGGTCCATTCAGTTCGGTCCCTTGTCTCTGACAGTGGCCAGCACCAGCTGGGGAGAGGAAGGTGCAAGGTCCTTCGCTGGGCGGTTATGGAGTGACCTGCCCAAAAGGGGAAATTTCTTCCTAATCCCCACCCAGGGGTTGAACGGGGGGAGAGCGACAGTGTTCTTCCAAGCTCCGCCCAAAGAGCCCGTACTCCCAGGAGCCGGTGCAGATGTTCAGACTGGGGCTGAGTTGAAGGCTGGCATCCTCTCCCGCCGTGTCAAGACTGGCTGTGCAGTCTCGGGGGGCTCCCGTGCAGCCCCTCGGCAGCGGCTCTTCCAGCTGATAGCCTGGAACGGAGACCTCAGCCCCTCCGCCAAGGGCCCCTGGACCCAAAGGAAGGTGGCTCTGCCGGCCTCCTTCCCTCCCACACTGGACCGTGTGGGACCAGAGAAGGGACCCTCTCCACAGTGCAAAGGGCTCCCCACGCAGCCTCGTAGGTGGGGCGGGGTGCCTTGGCCTGACTCCACGCCCTGCGGGTAACGCTTTGCCCAAGGGACTCACTCCCCAGCACTGAGCCTGGAGGGGGCCCCCTGTGTGTTTAGGAGAGTGAAGTTCCTGGGTTGCTTGACCGAGCCCTGCCCGCCTCAGCCCTTGGCATCAGGGAGCCTGATCCGGGCTGGTGCTGCGGCCCCTCCATGCTGCCAGAGCAGCTCAGGTGTTTGAAGGGACCTTGCAATGGGCGGGGAGGGAATCATCTCTGCACAGGGGCGTCAGGGCTGTACACCTGCCCTGCTCCCCGCTGCCAGCCTAGGGCGCAGCTCAGGGGCGTGGCGGGAGGGAACTGTGCGATGGCTGTTGTCGGGCCTCCGGGGGAGCAGAGCAATGTTAGAGCAGCCCGGACGCTGCTCTGACTTACAGCAGCCAGGGCAGAGGCGGGGAAGACGCCATCTCAGCCCTCCACCCCGCATCATCCGTTCCCCCAGCACAGCACATAGTTCCCCCACACTGAGGCTCAGGCCCAGCGGATCTGTTCCATCGGTTGTCCATAACTCCTGGGGTCGGTTCCCTTAGCTCATCTGCTCAGAGTTTGGAAATCCGGGCTCCTTAAAGTCTTCATGCCCCTTCCCCTTTCGTGCTCAAACCCAGGTGCTCTCTGGGCTGAGGAATCAGTGGAATTACCAGCCCTGCTCCGGGTGTGTTTATAGCAAAGCCTCCCGCCAGGGTGGCATGGGGAGGTCCCGGGCACTGGGCCGTAAGCCGCACGCAGAACCTCAGCCTTACAGCTGCTGAAAAGGAATGAAAGTAGGGGGCGAAGCAAAGGGAGGAAATGCAGGTTCGACGGGTGAGGGGCAGTGACTTTGATTTTGATGCCGTCTGACACTCGTCTTTCAGCTCAGATCTGGTTATTCAAATCCAGTTTCTGCTCAGGTTCCAGAAGAGCCTCTGGCTGCTTCGAACCAATTCGGTTTTCCCCAGTTCCTACAATATTTTTTTTTATTTACTTCGGACTATTTTTAGATCACGCACCAGCGCTCACCGTCAATCTGCGGGGGAAGGCGTGCGGCAGCCTGGGAAGCTGGTTCGTGGCGCTCGGGACGTGGGTGTTTCTATTATAGACGCTAATAACCCATCGGGGGGAACAGCGAGGGAGGTGGGGAGAGGCAGCAGGAGCACCAGTAGCTGTATTTCTAATCCTAGCCAGTGGCGGAGGAGAACTGAGGCTGTTCCCCAGTGCCTAAAGCTCAGATGAGGCATTCAAAACCCACTGGAAGTCAAACTCCTTTGACAAGCTTAGCATAACCGCTTAGCCAGGGGATGTGTACCTCCCCTGTGACTAGCTAGTCCAGCTACTGCCTCTGCATCTCCATTGCTTTTATTGCCATGTTGTCTCTATAGCTTTAAGTGTCCGTGTGCTCGGAGCTGTATAAGACTCAAAACAAGTCCAGGTCCCCACCCCAAGCAGCCTACAGTCAGAGGCCCCAGTCCTGCATCAGGATCTGCGAGAGCACTCCCCTGTACCTACCCAGAATCCCCTTGGAGGGAGAGAGGCCCCCGTATTTCTCGGTGGGCATTGTCAGGGTTATTAGAGAGAGTTGGGAAAACGGGGGGTTTAACATGAGAAATTTAAAACAAAAAGCTGGTGGTTTGAAATGTTTCCGTTTCCCTGTGGGACATTTTGAACCAATTCAAGGCAAAACAATTCCCTTTTCATGTCAGTCTCTTGTAATTTCAGTTATTTAAAACCAAAAAGCCAAAACACCATTTTAATTCAAAATTTCAGAGTTGACATTTGCCCTTTTCCGGGTGATTTAATTAAGAAAAATCTCAACGTTGTGTCTCCTTCCCTCTCTGCGTAGGTCCATCTGGGCACAGCAGCCCCCTCCTAGCATCGCTGTCTGTTCCTGGGCGACCCCTACACCCGCCACTGGACATCAAGCACTTCCTGACCTTTAGATTCAATGGGACGTCCCCACTCAACCTGTTCCCCAACTTCAACACGGTGAGTTATTACAAGGCTCAAAGAACTTTCAGGCTGGAAGGGGTGAGATCCGTGCGTCCGCGTCGGAAACGCAGCAGCGTCAGGGTACGGGGGGGCGGAGGGATGCCAGCAAGGACAGACAACCCGTCACTGCTCACAGCGTAACCCCGTCAAGGGCTTTCCATGTTCAGGGAGTGGGGAAGGAGTAGTCCAGAAATGAGGGTGTGATGAAAAGCAGCACGTTAGCCAGGGAGCAGCTGGTGGGCGGGGAATATCTGTTGGTCGGGCCCATGATGCCAGTCGCTCTAGGCGAGCACAGATGGACTCAGGGCATGGATCCTGGGAATCTGGCTTTGGCAGGAGCCGGGCTCCCTTCCCAGCAGGGTTTGGCCTCTGTTTTCAGAAGCACTAAACGCCCATGGTTTGGCCCAGATTGACAGTTCAGCGGCTCCTGCCAAGAGCAATGGGAGCTCGAGAAAAGCCTGACCCCCTGTGAACACACACCTGGGTGGCCCGACTGAAGGGGCCCGTTTGCCTTTAACCGTGGCTGGCAATGTTCAGTGCCAGGTGGTATCGAATGGGTCACAGGAAGGGCAACGGGCAGCATGACTCGTTCAAGGTCACAGAGCAGATTAACGGCAGAGCAGGGGACAGAACCCAGATCTCCTGCGCCCCAAGGCGCTGCCCTACCCACTGACCCAGGCTGCCTTGTTCTCATTAGTCCCCTCGTCCTGTAAATTCCTTCTCACATGGAGCCCTTATTGTTCTATGAGCTGCCAATCTCCACACCCGCCCAGCTCATTTCCTGGTTTGCTAAAGGGGTCTGCTGAACGATAAACTGCCCATGCCAAGGGAAGCGTGTTTGCAAAACCCTGGGTGAGCGCGCTCCGTGGGTCTGTTGCTGCAGAGGGAGGAGGGCTCTGAAACTGACCAAGGAGAGACACATTCGCTTTTGAAACAGGGGTGCAGCCCAGATCAGTCCCACAAGGCTCCATTCATCACTATTATAAACAGACATTTTAAAAATGCTTCATTTCGACCAAGATCAATTGGGTTTTGCTCCCAGAATCAATAGCAATAAAATAGCTTTGGAGGGGAGTTTTCTGAGATTAAACATAGAAAAGAGCATCTAAGGGTCCAAGGAATCCGTCAGCTGCCGTCTCTCCGGGTTTTGTTGTCAGCTTATTGCATAATGGCTCTTGTTAGTATACGAAAGTCAAGGTCAATCTGCAGGCGAGCCCGGGCCTCGGTTATGTGATACTTATATAATAACGTCCCAGGCGTCTAATCTCCTCCTCCTTTGCCCCCTTAACCAGCAGGGAATTTCAGGGGCCTCTTCCTGTAGCTGGTTGCAAAAAATTTCCATTAAACCCTTTTTTCCATTGGAAAATGGCTTTTTCAACTAAATGGAGGTTTTAACATCCCCACCACCACCCTCCCAAAACAAGGTTGGTTTTACATTTTTGGATTTCATATGAAAATTTTCAATGACAATGTTTTTGTCAAAAACCATTTTGTTTTTTTCATTAAAACTTTTCATGGGGGGAAAAATCATTTGCCAACCAGCTGTAAGGAAGAATCTGTGCTGGTATTTGCAGTGGTGGCCCTGGGGTTCAATGGGGATGGACGCCCATAGGGAAACTGAGCACGTGAGTTGATTGTGCTTGGAGGACAGCGCATGAAAGACAGCCAATCCCAATTTTGCATCCTCCATTGGAGACTCTGTCCTGACTTGCTGGGAGACGGACTTGACCTGGTAGGTCTTTTACGTCTCTGACTTGCTGGACTAGTAGACGTTAGAAATACAAAGACCTGGTGAATCACCTCTTCGAAGAGGAAACATTGTGGTCTAATGGGCTGAGTACAGAGACAGAAAACCTGAGATCTGTTCCGGACTCTGCCCCTGGTTTGCAGGGTGAACATGGGCAAGTCGGTTAGACCAAACTTTGCAAACGTGTCGGCCGAAACGGGAATGACTGCAGGGCTGTGCTATGATCATCGCGGTGGTTCCTTCGGGCTGTGTAACCTATTAAAGTTACTCACTGAAATCTTCACTTCCCCGGGAGCCCTGAGCGCTCGGCCCAGATGAAAATGAAGCTGCACTCGTGTGGCTACTTAGGCACCTAAATACATCACTTCAGGCCTCTGAGTTTGACAACACGGGTGGATCCTGTGCCTCGTTCCCCCTCTCCTAGGCAGAGAGGGTGACACTGACCTTCCTTTTGTCAATTACTTTGCGGTCCAGGGATGACACTCTATGGAAGTGCATGTGATTATTGCTGCTTATTTAGGGGAAGATTTTCAAAGACGTTACGGGGAGGTAGGCTCCCAACTCCCACTGACTTTGGGATTCAAGCTCCAAACTCCCCTGGGCGCCTTTAAAATCCCACCATTAGCCCCTCTTTCTCCTGGGCTAGAATGCAGGGTTACCGTAGAAGATGATTTTGCTGATGCTATTAACAGCCATTTTGCCCAGGTTCCTTTTTATAGCAATTGGAGCCAGCAGCTAAACTGACCCAGTCTGTTCCTTATGCTCCTTGGCTGCCCTCCCACCTCCCCTGGGCGCATGTGTCCCGTTGTCATGTTGTTTGTTTGTTTTTTAAATGAAGCTTTTGAAAATTCCTTTCCCCTGTGTTTGCTGGAAACGCCATCCCCGCCTGCAGCAGGAGCCAGTGACGTTCCACAGAAGGTCTTTGGTGGTGGGCTGACCTCTGCGAGGTCCCTTAGCTCAGCAGAGAGGTGCCCCACACCTGGCTGAGATAGGATCACCCTAAGCTCTTGTAGCAATTTGCCACGCGTGTGCGTATTTGTGCAAGGCGTAAGTAGCTATACGCACAGTGGGAACCTGTGATGAAGCTGTCTGCGCTCAATGGAAATCTTACACCTCTAGGGGACCCGTTCAAATCCAACCCTGGCTGGGAGTTTGTGAAAGTCGTTCCCAGCTGACGTGTGGCTGAGGGGGCCAGAGCGACTCAGTTGCCCATGCCCTTTGGAGAGGGTCTCTCCGAGGCAGGGATAAGCACTTGGAGGGCAGCCTGAAGGAGGCACGCCCTCTCTCTGCCTGCTTCGTCCCTCCTCCGGCTGCATCCCCAGACCCAGCTCCGCACTCACTGCAGAACAGAACGGTGGAAAATCTTTTGCACCATCTTGCAGGAAAAAATACGGATTCTTGTAATTAACCAGGAGAAAATTGTTCCAGGGAGGAGAGAGCCTCTGGAGCAGGCCTACTGCCGTGTGCAGCAGAAATGCCATCCGGGATCCCAGCTGTCCAACTCTGCAAGGCTGAGCCCTCAGCCTGTCGGAGTTCAGGTGATGTTCAGCCCCTTGCTGGCCGGCGCAGAGGCTCAGCGCAGGGCCTGCGGGATCCTCAGGGCTGGATCCTGCAAGGGGCGGCGCATTCTGGCCTCGATCCAGCAAAGCTCTTCAGCATATCCTGAACGTGGAGCAGTCTGCTGGGTCAGGGCCATGGCGGGTGCCCAGCACCTCGCAGGCTCGAGCCCTTACGTGGGTTTGAAGTGGCGCGTGGCACAGCGCGTGGGCTGACTTTCACGCCTCCTGCGGTTACTGCTTGGCCAGACCAGACGCGCCCACTGCAGGGCGCATAGACCCCTATTGAGTAATGTGAGGAGGGCTGCTCTGGGCCTGACAGAAGGTGTCCACAGTCTTCAGGTGCTTCTGGGTGGGGTGTCCAATGGGATAGTCCTTGGGCCTGGCAGGGGGGATCCTTGTTACATCCCTCTTGGGCTGCCCTTACACAGCCCCGCTCCCTCCGTGCAGAGCGGGAGGGTGAGGAAGCTAATGGAGCGACAGGACCTATGTTTGGAAACGGTCCGGCTTCCTGGAGCAGCTGAGCCCGTCCCAGCTGCAGAGCAGAGGCTGAAGAAGCCCTCGAGCTGGAATTGCAGGAGTTGAGGCAAGACCTAGTTGCAGCAGGAATAAGGAGGAATTTGGCCACCCAGAGGAAGTGAGGGGTGGGGGGGGCAGAAAGTTCAGAGGCCCCATCTAGGCAGGTGGCTTTACAGAGGATGACAGCAAAGGCCTTTTCTTGGAGGGCTGCTGGACTCCAGCCTCCATTTAATGCTTCGTTGCACCAGAGGAAGTCAGGCTGGTGTTTCCTTATCTCCCTTTCCGTCTAATCTGCCATGCCGACAGCTCAGCGAGTCCATCTGGCAGCTGAGCCCCACGTACACGCTGAGGGAAGAAAGAAAAGCTGGTCGTGCTTTAGAGTTCCGATTTCCAGCTGCCCTGGGTCATATTCAGAGCTGGTGCAAGGAGAGAGCAGCTCCACCCAAGTCAGTGAACTTGCACCTTCTGACTCCAAGCCCATGTGCTGGCCCCGCTCCTGCTCCGTCCCGTGAAATGCTCTGCAATAGTCACCCCCACTGCTGAATCCTTTGCATGCTGGGCAGGTCACAAGACTCTCATGAACCCAGCAGATGTTCTCCTCTGGAGCAAAGCGAATCCTCCCGAGCTGTGCGCTCTTGCCCCAGAGACGGGGGCTCGTGTTCAGGAGGCACACTCTGGCTGTGGCTGCGTTGAGTTCCTCAAGATCTAACAGTGTCTTGCAAAACCGCAATACCAGAAGGCACAGTCCAAACTGACGCTGTCCCTCTGAATTCCCGTTTCTGACCTCGGTGGCTGGCAGGAAGTTCAACGAGGAGATCTCTATTTATATCAAGAGGAACATCCCGGGGATAAATTGAGTAATTTGAGTCAATAGGACTTGACTATAAAGCAGAGACATTTGCTCTCTGAAAGCACTGTACCCAGAATCTGCTTTCGTGTGAGTTCTCTCCGGAGATGGGGACAGAAGGCTCCGGATGCATTCCAATTAATTCTGCTGGAATCTGTAAATGAAAATCGCATCAGACCAGACACTCCTGAGCCCTGGGAATTGGTACGTACGCTCTCAATGCAGAGATCCTTCAGCGGAGCTGTATTTAGCATAGGCCAGGACAAGTACATCATGTCGCATTTTACTTTTCCAAAGGTGTTCTTGGTGCCATGGAGAATAGACTGTAGGGGGTACAGTCCAGCACTCATCTGTGGGAGGAGACTAGCCAGGGTTATGTCTGGGCTTTTCCAGTCCAATGTCTGTGACTGCAGAAGTTGGAAGAAAGTTACTGGGGTACTTTTTTTTTTTTAAATAGAAGCACAAGAATTCTCAGGTGGCATCAAAGTGTCGGAACCATTCAGCGTCATCCACCAAAAGGAGTCGGTTTGTGCTTCTAGCAAAGTTCTCTGTGTGCTAAAAACACACTGTTCTCTGCAGATCTGCTTGATGGAACAAAGAGATGCAGAGACAGAGTGTCATTCGCTATCTGCAGTGCAAGCGGGTGACTAGACCGTACAGGCTCCACAGAACAGCTATGCACTGCATGGCCCACTTCCGAACGCCTTTTCAAAACTCAACGTTAGCTTTGACTTTTGAATACAAGAAATGGTGAGGGTGAAACAGCTGTGAAATCTGCAGCTGCAATAACTCTTGGCTTTAGAGTGGGGAGTTGTCTTGAGGTTTGTTCCAGGGGTCAAGGAGCCAGGACTCCTGGGTTCACTTCCCAGCTCTGACTATGAGGAGGGAAGTCACTTTTCTTCTCTGTCCCTCAATTTCTCCATCTGTAACGTGGGGATAATTCTGGCCAGCCTACTTCCCAAGATGAACGAATGAGTGTTTGCACAGCGAAGTGAGAGCGCTAGGTGTAAGTGACGTTTTTATTGTTGTGAAGGAGTCTAAAGGGGGAGGATGGCCCAGTGGTTAGGGTGCGAGGCAGAGACTTGGGAGACACAGGTCCATGACTAGCACTGCCCTGCCTCCCGGGAGGCTTGGGGAGGAGATTGAGAAATGCTCAGGGCCTCGGTAATAGAGGCCCTGTGGCTAGTGTAAGTCGACAGAGGGAAGAGACAGATGGCATCCCAGAGTACATATGGGACTTACTGCTGCAAACAGCTGCATGTAACCAGAGCGCAGGCCCTGTGTCCCGGCATTCTGGGAAATCTTTGCATCTCTGGGTCCAAAGCAATGAATCGAGTCAGTCGGGTCTGCTCTCGCTCAGCGTTGGATGGGATGTGGCAGCGGCTGCGGGGATGGCCGAGGCAGCGGTTTCATGCTGCACTTTCCAAAGCGCAGGTGTAGAAACAAGCTCTCTTGAAACGGGATGGAAGCTCCCTTGCCCCACGCGGGTTTTGCCTTGAACGGTCCCTTTGGAGTTAGCCAGTTCAGCGCTGCTTCCCGGGCCCGGAGCAGGGGCAGAATGGCTTGTTGCAATGAGCCGCACATTAGAGATGACGGATCGTATGGGTTGCCAGGCACAGACTGTGTAACACCTTCCCTGACTCTACAGGTGAATGGTGATGGGAGCAGCCCCCAGTGAACGTACAGCGCTCAGAGGTACTTGCCATCTCTAGGAGCCTCAAACCTAAGAGCTCCGTGTGATGGTGTGCGGCAAAAGAGCTAATGCGATCCTGGGATGCAGAACCAGGTGAATCTTGGCTGGGCGTAGAGAGGTTATTTAACCTCTGTGTTCGGCACTGGTGCGACCACTGCTGGAACCCTGTGGTCAGTTCGGGGGCCCACGATTCAAGAAGGATGTTGATACATTGGAGAGGGGTCACAGAAGCGCCACGAGAATCGGAAAACCTGCCTTACAGCGATCGACTAAGAGCTCAGTCTGTTTATGTGAACAGAGGAGGGGTGAGTTGATTACCGTCTATAACCACCTGTCTGGGGAACAAATAAGTAAAAATGGGCTCGTCAATCTAGCAGAGGGAGGTCTAACGTGATCCAATGGCTGTGAGTTGAAACTAGACAATAAAGCTGAAAATGTGAGCAGTGAGAGTAACTAACCAGGGGTCGTGGAGGCTCCTCCGTCACTGACCGATTTCAAATCAAGAGTAGCTGTTTTTCTGAAAGCTCTGCTCTAGGGATTAGTCTAGGGACGTTCCAGGGCCAGACTAGATGATCCCAGTGATCCCTTCCGGCCTTGCAATCTAGCGATCTATTAATCAAACCACTTAAACTCTTAAGGACCCACAGGAACCTGGAGGTTGTTGCCACCGTTTTACAGCTGGGGCAATCCAAAGCCGAGGGGTTAACAGGCCTGATCTGGAGCGATCCTGAGTAGCCTGAGTAGCTGATGTCAGTAGTGGCAGTGGCAGTTGTGGGTGCTCGTCCCCTCTGAGATCTGGCTCCCTGCACAGTACGAGGCGTTTTCAGGCTCGTTTACCCCGGCTGTAAGTAGTCCACGCTGGGCTCCTCTGCACAAGGGCCGATTTTGCAAGTGACTTGCCCCAGGTCACGGAGGGAATCGTTGTCAGAGCTGGGAGTGGAACCCAGGAGTCCTGCCCCAGTAGTGCCTCTGTATAACAGAACTTTGCTGGCAGTGTCGTTTATTAGTCGTTTCTCCTCTGACAGAGACCTAGTGAGGCAGGGCGTTACCTGGCGGGACGTGTAGGACACTGCGTGTTAAGGAACGGAACGGAAAGCTCAGGCGAATGTCTGTTGTGCAGCCGGTACTCCGCGCTGCCAAGAGCCCTGTGACTTCCCCAGAGATGTCTGGGAATGTGAAGCAATGACTTTGGGATGTGCCGCTCTCCTGTTCCTCTCAGAGAACCCAGCCAGTGAGGGCAGGAGATCACGTGAGGGGTGATGGGAAGACACCAGAAAAGAGCGTGATGATGTCCCAACCTGTTGGGAAACGGATCGTCCGTTTCATCTCCTTAAACAAGTAGTTTAAAAATCCGTCTGGGGAGGGGGGTAACTTGTCTTTAATTGCCCCTTCACGGCTGCAGACTGGGGCTTCGAAGGGTTAGAGGGGCAGCTAGGGCCCATCCCCAGGGGCTGAATGAATTCACGACGGACTAGCGCTATTAAAGTGAAGATGAACTGAATAAAAATTGATTGGACAGTTAAAATGTCCTCTGGTTTTGATATTAATGGAGGATACTTTATATGAAGAGTCCAAAATGGAAAGTGAAGCTTTCTGAGAGGCTGTAATTTAGCGTTAATTAATAGGCGTGTAAACCTCTAGCACATAGCATCAAGGACCCTTGATCATTCAAATACCAAATTGTCTAGTACCCTTTTGTCTCCATGGCGTGGAGCCTGCATCTCATCACAGCCCCCTCAGAAGGGCCAATCAGATCTGCTCTCCCCATGCGTTGGAGGTTTTTTCCCCTTTGCTATTAATCCATCTGATTAAATAGTTGAACAATCTTTAACAAGTGCCCCTTGAGCCTTTCTCTCAGCTGCTCGGCTGGTCTCAAGGAGCGAAGCTCCGCTGGAGTCGATGGGAAAATGCCCATTTAAACCCACTGGGAGTCTGGCCCAAAGCTTCACCAGGCATCAAAATCTGGTACTTTTATAATAAAAATAATAATCGTTTGCCCATCTTCCAGCCCCAAGTCTCCATGTGTCTATCAACCATCGATGAATTTCCACGGCTCAGCTCTTCTCTGAGGCAGGGCAGTGTCACCATCCCCCTTTTACAGCGGGGGAAACTGAGGCACAGACCGAGGAAGTGACTTGCAGCAAATCAGTGGGAGAGCTGGGAATAGAACCCAGGAGTCCTGGTGCCCAGTTTGGAGCATTAACCACAAAACCATCCCTCCTTGCATCCTCGTATGGCAGGACATAGGTGTGATGCCTGTAGCTGGCTGACGTTTTGTCATCAAAAGGTTGAGGTGTTCCCCCCCCCCCCAAATAATGGCATTTTGAACAATTCAAAAATTTTCTGTGCAAATGCTTGGCTTCTTCAAAATGTGCCTGTTTTTCATCAGAATGAAACAAAAATATTTTATTTCCATTTTTACAATTCAGCGTAATGTTTTCAGTTTTTCCGTATTCCTGCTTTTCTAGTGGGAAAAAAAGGAGTGGAAAGGGGGGAAGAGCGCAGACATCAAATTTTGGCTTGCGTTTCAATGGAAAAATGGAATATTTCCGCAAAAAACGTTCCCCAGAATAACAATATTTTGTTTCTTTCTAAATTTTGCACACAAAAAACTAGGTATATTTCAGTCACCTTAGTAACAACCTCCAAACTGTATTCTGAACTGTGTCTTGGTCTATTCCGTGTCTAACACAGGCTTGGACACTATAGTCCAGGGGTCGGCAACCTTTCAGCAGTGCTGTGCCGAGTCTTCATTTATTCACTCTCATTTAAGGTTTCGCGTGCCAGTAATACACTTTAACGTTTTTAGAAGGTCTCTTTCTATAAGTCTATAATATATAACTAAACAATTGTTGTATGTAAAGTAAATAAGGTTTTTAAAATGTTTAAGAAGCTTCATTTAAAATTAAATTAAAATGCAGAGCCCCCCGGACCGGTGGCCAGGACCCGGGCAGTGTGAGTGCCACTGAAAATCAGCTCACATGCCACCTTTGGCACGTGTGCCATAGGAAGCCTACCCCTGCTATCGTTTCACATGGGCATTTTAAATTGATGGGAGGGAAGAATCTGTTTCCTTCACAGACTCTTAAATATTCCCCATTTTCCCCCAACCAGTGCAGGGCCAGTAGGCACGCTTGTGCGCTCGCACACGCACGCTTTTGGATTCAACTCGTTTTACTGGTGGAAGATCTTGTGGCCGTGTCTAGACTTAGTCACTTCGGCACTGTCGCTGGGCTGCTGTAGCGCAGACGTTTCCTACAGAAGGGGTTTTCCCATCCATGGAGTCAATCCGCCTCTCCCAGGTAGCTAGAGAATTCTTCTGCTGACCCAGCCACGTTCACCGAAGGGGTCAGGTCGACCTAACTACGGCCCTGAGGGTGTGACCGGGTCTTAGTGTCACATTCCTGGGACTCTCCTAAATGTCTGTGAAATCCTCGGCTGTGATTTGTGGTTGTCCTGTTGTGTATTATGGTAGCACTAGAGTCTCCAACCGAGATCAGGGCCCCGTGGGGCTGGGTGCCACACAGCCCCATCGTGAGAGACGGGCCCTGCCCTGCCCTCAGGAGCTCGCAGTCCTACTGGGCCAGGCAGCGGAAGGATTATTATGTTTTTCCAGTTGAAGAACTGGGGCCCGGAGAGGTTCTGTGACTTGCCCAGCCAGGATCACACAGGAAGCCAGTGGCAGAGGTGGGAACTCTGATCTCAGGAGTCTCAGTCCAATGCCTCAACCCAAGCCCATCCTTCCTCCCTGAGTTAATTATGGGCACTGCTGGCTAGAACCACCAAACCCAAGAAATATCTGCTACCTTCCTGAACTTCCCACCCATGGCATCTTCTTAGATCTGTAAATTCCACTCCATTCCTCCTGGCTTCTCCGGTTCTTGGCTCCCTCCTGAGGTGCTAGACATGGGGGATGAGCTCCTTAAAGGCAGAAGAGCAGCAGTTATCGGTTAAAATGCTGGCATGGACACAGCGCCTTGATGCAGCACTGCACGGAGGAGAGAGATTCCTCTTGGTTTTTGCACTGTGTGGGTGCTGCTGTGAGTGCACCGCAGTGTTCGTTGTCAGAGGTGGAGCAGCGTCTTTGTCATCGCTAGAGGCCTCTGGTTCCCCCATCAGAACCCAAATGCCTCTTCATTTATATTCCAGATAAGTGAGTAAAATTTCATAGCAAACAGGCACTTCATTAATCACTCGATATTACCATTCTGCTCACTCCTGGAATGGAATTTGGGGTCTTGATAATGGCTCTGTTGTCCAGGCATGTGCCCTGAAGACTGATGCACCTGTCTCTGCGACTAAATAGCTTTGCAGAGAAATACGATCGCCTGAAAACCCAAGGCTCCACTGACAGCAGGACGCAGATAAGATAATCTTCCTATGCCTCCGGGTAGCGAAACAATCCTTGCATTATAGATTATAGCTGCACTCCAACAAAGAGATTATTCTTATTTTCCCCCCTTAATAAATGCATTTTGTTTAACACAATTATGGCTTTTCGAATAAGTTTACTGCTCCGGCTGAGGAATAAAATGACACTGAGCGTCAGGGGGAGACAGACCCACTGGGGGCTGTCGTTGGGCTGTGTGCGTCTGCCTCGTCTCAGAACCGCTGCCCTTTGATGAATCGACTCACAGAAAGACAGGGCCCGTTGCAAATAGCTGGAGTTGTTCGAGTTCTGTGTAGAGCAAGTGCGTGCGCCCTGTGGAGTACCAGGGGATTCCTTGGCCAATAAAAAAATGTTACCGAATAATTGTGATAATAGTTGGATACAGCATGAAAAATAAATGGCTTCTTATATTGCAGGCCCCAATCGAGATTGGCTGGTGCTAGGCGCTTTCCTTACCCGTAGAGGGCGCCAGTGCCTGCCCCAAAGTGCCTACGAACTGAATAGACAAGTCAGACAAAGGGGGGAGGGAGGAAAGGGTCACTATCCCCACTTTACAGATGGGGACCTGAAGCACAGAGCGACTGTGAGCTGGCCCCCAAGGATTCCCCTCCCTGTACATCAGTCCCTGCATGGGAGCGCTTCAGCCTAGATCCCAATGGCAGCAAGGATGTCGAAGTGCTCCCAGAATTGGCGGCCCGGCGAATACGAATACGTTAGCTGTGGGCTGGGCAGCTGTCTAGGCGTCGGAGCAGGGAGTTTGCAGGGTTCCTTGTTCCGAGCTCCGCCCCCATCGGTGGGTCTGCCTCTCATAGGTGTGAGGAGAGCAAAGTGTTGTCACTAGGGTGAGATTCGCTGCAGTGCAGAGGGCAAAGCGCAAGGTACAGGCGCTGTGTAAACCCCGTAGTGCTTAGGTCTTCTGCTGGCCTTGCATGGGGGTGAATTTTACTCACTGATTAACAGCAAACAAAGGGTTAATGGCTGGTGTCTCGTTTTTATCGCCTCCGGGTCCAAACTCTGAGACCCTGTTTCAGTGGCTGAGGTTCCAGCTAAGTCACCTGGCAACGCACCTGTTTCATTGGGCTGCTGAGGAGAGCAGCTGGGGACCTCAAATGAAAACCGATAATTTGCCATCCACGACATTGACATCTGTTGTGAACGGAGAAGGGATCAGAGAGGAGGGAGAATCTCTGAGAGCTTCCTGGATCTATCCCTGAACAGTTACCCTGGGGGACTAGGTGCCGGACTCCTGGGTTCTATTCCGGGCACTGCCACTAACTTGCCATGTGTCCGTGAGGAAACCTCACTCTTGGTGTTTGTTTGCCCCCTCTGTAAACGGGGGGTAATGAGTCCCAGCTCTCAGGGGCCATTGACTTAACGGGCATTGAGATCTGTGGGTGAAATGATGACAAAGAGGAATTATTTCTCCCTGGTACTCAACAGCCAGGAGAAAGCAGGAAAGCTCCAGAGGCTGGGAGAGAGGAAATATTGTCACCCCTCTGCTGAGCAAGTGCAGATCATGGGGCCCTGCAGGTTGGTTTCCAATGGAGAGACACCAGCGAGGCAAAGTCTGCACATTTTCTTAGTGTAACGTGCTTTAGTTACACCGTGTGCGTTAGTCCTTCAGCAGAGGTGGTCACAAACAGCATGCAGGCACAGCCGCTCTCTCTGAAATCTCGGGCCAACACCAGGGCCCGGTTCCCCAAGAGCAAGAATTGGCTCTAGTTGGAGAGACTGAGGCAGGGACCAAAGTCTCCTGCTGCTTGCTACAGCTCCTCGGAAAGAATGAATGGGCATCGTAAAACAAACAATGAGGCAGCGCTTCTTCAAAGACCGTACGCACTGGCAGGCAAAGAAAAAGATCTTGCAAGACTGTGTAACAGCGCCCTCTTGGGGCTCCTGCTGTAACAATATGATAGGAGGTAGGAACATTCGGACTGCCTGGCAGAACCTCCCGGTGTGTTGGACATGGGGGGATGGGGACAAGTCTGGATTCTGCCCGGACAATACCTGGAGGACGGCACGTGCCAGACCTCTCCCCTGAAGGGGAGCTGAAATGCTTTTACCTGCCAAGGCCTGAGTCGAAAGGTCCTTGTTTTCCCTGCTAGAGCGCAGGGGACCTCCAGCTAAACCAGAGAAAGGAGCTGCATGTTCTAGGTGTTGGCAGGTCCCGTCAGCAGTAGCCGAGGAAGGAAAGGATCCCCAGGACTTTGGCTGGGCAGGGATTCTGCATGTCCCTATTGCAGCACTGCAACGTGTGCTGCTCCCGAGCCAAGACTGGGGTGCTTTGCTGGTCTGTGTTCGAAGCACAGTATTAAGCGCCGAGTAACCACGTGCCCTCCCTCCCTCCCCTTCCAGATGGATCCCGTGCAGAAGGCCGTGATCAATCACACCTTCGGTGTCCCCTCCCCACTCAAGAAGAAGCAGTTCATCTCCTGCAACATCTGCCACCTCCGATTCAACTCCGCGGTAAGCTGTGTCTGCAAGGGGTGGGGCGGGCAGTGCCGAGGGAGAGGGGGCTTAGCAGCCGGATGGTCCATCTGGTGCTTGAGACAAGGAAGGAACAGGCTCCTTCCCATAAGCGGACAGTGGGCCAGGTCCTCCATTGCCAGCGGCTTACGTGGGGTACAGCCGAGGAGAGGGCTGTCCGGAGCCATCGCTGTCCCAGCCCGGGAGCTCTGGCTGCTAGAGAACGCAGCAGCTGGCTGAACACCAGCTGGGCCCCTTTGCGCTCACCCTGCCTGCCCTGAGGCGCCCAATGCCCTGGGCGGGTCACTGGACCAGGACTCTGGGGACCTTGCTGCAGTTCTTGGCTCTGCCACAGAATCCCCACGTGACCTTGGGCAAGTCTCCTCCTCTACCTTGTGCCTCAGTTCCCCATCCGTGAAATGTGGATAATACACCCTGATCTCCCAGGGGGTGCTGGGGGGACAAAACCCATTAGTGATGGTGAGTGCTCGCCTGAGTACGACGATGAGGGTCAGCTAAGTATCTAGAGAGGTAGGAGCCAGCTCTGCTGCCTCTATACACCTGCAGGGGGTATTTCCAGTCCGGCCTTGCAGAAGGTTTCTGCTTCCTTTGCACCCTTGAGAGTAGGTCATCCAGAAAGAAAGCAGAAGTGGGGGGGTGGAAGGGGGTTCTCAGGACATAGGGAAGCCCCAGGGGATTTCTCTTGTCTTTCAAAGGGAGTTGGAATAAAGAAATGTCCTGATGCCTAGGCCAGTCCCAGTAAGGCTAAGGCCTTGTCTATACTAGAAAAGTACAGCGGAAGCCCAGTCGTGCTTAGGTCAACAGCTGGCCTTTGCGGCTGGGTTTCACACACCGAGGAACAGCAAACGGAGGCGTTCTTGGCATGCACCGGCTTCACGAAACCAATTTAAAAACTGAGCTAGTGACGTTGGTGCAAAGCCCGGCCTAATGGACATACATATAAACCGCTTTCCCCTGTGCTCTGACACAAGCCAAATCACCAGCGAGTTAAACAAACTGAAGTGCCTCTGCAGTAGATGTTTGCGCTGATTTGACTAGTCGAGTTTTAAATCGATTTCATCAAACCGGTTCAAGTTTGCTAGTAGAGACAAGGCCCAGCCGAGTTCTCTAAACAGGCCGGGAACACTGGTAGAACTCCGGTGCTTAACTCCACGCTGGGCCAGCGCCCTGCTCCCCAGTGCACCAAGCAAGGGCATTTCTGGAGGGTGTAACCCCGTGCACGTAGTTTTAGATACAATTACAAACTGTGGGCCAGATCCTGGCCATGTGAAAGTGCTTGCAGATGAGTCACACCCATTTATAGCTTGGGTAAATTTGCCCAGTAGCATGAAAACTGGCCTGGGTTAAGTCCCCTGCCCCACAAGGGAGATAGGCCCATTAGACGGGTTCACCCATCCCCTCTAGGGGTTCCTCCCAAAATAGGGTTGGTCATCATCACCTTGTCTCTTTGCGTCCTGCCCCCCTTTCCACCCTGGGCCTCGGGTGTGTCTCATCACAGCCAGCCCCCTGCAGTGGGAAAGCCCTGCAGCATTTGATGGCTTCCCTAGCTTTAATGGGAGGAAGTGTTGCCTAGTGGTTTGAGCAGAGGACTGAGCCATGGGAGACCCGAGTTCTATTCCCAGCTCTGACACAGGCCTGCTGGGTGACCTTGGGCAAGTCACTGCATCCCGTTGTGCCTCCGTTTTCCCCATCTGTAAAATGGAGGCAATGATGCTGCCCTCCTTTACAGAGCTTGGAGATCTACTGACGAAAGAAGCTAATTATTTATTATTATGGAAGGGCAGCAAATTGTAAAGCCAGCCTCTTTCCCTTTCCACCGCACCCTCTCTGTTACACGGTGCCGTCAGAGGGCTCATTTCTACAGCTACGTTCCAAGGCACGGTCGCGGCTTGGGCACACCTTGCGCACGTGGTGCTGCAGGTGGATTTACCCCGACACCTCCAAGTTGCTTTGCCCCCTTCTGGTTCTTTCACCCCTCTCTTCCTCTCCACGGGACCGGTGCGGCTCCACGAGGCAGGCTGGCAGCTGCGCCCTCCCTCTCTGTACAGTGGAGCTGCCACGTCTGTTCCTTTGTCTTTCCGCTGCTCTTCATTTCGCTCAGGTCCGCTCCGGCTGCCTCACTTCTTGGCTGGAACGCTTAAGCTGCTTTATCAGCCCGTGCAGTTCGTCTGTGTTCCTCGGGAGCTGAATGTAATCTTTGCTGCCTCGGCTCTGCAGAGCTCTGATGTGCTGGGTGGGTAGCTTGGGGGTTTTTTTAGCCTTTTCTTCCAAATCAATCAAACATCTTGTCGCGGGGAGGAAGGTCACGTTCATTCGTCCCCGGCAGTAATGAATTGTACCCGGCCAATCTCTTGTGGGCGGGGAGCTGATTAGAAGTTTAAAAGGAAATTCTCAGTCAAATCAGAGGCTGCAGAAGTTGGGTGGATCCCCAGCAGATAGAGGTGAGGTTCTCCAGTCTGGGACATGTGGGAGGCCAGACTAGATCCAGCCTTACTGTCAATGACCAGCTCAGATCTGCTCTGCAGCCTTCTGTGAAGAGGTGATGGACCATGGCGCTGGCCCAGCTCTCGACTCCCAGTGGAATCTCTTTGCTCTAGCTCAGGGTTGTAACGCTCGTTGTGCGCAGAGGCCCGAATCCCAGTGTGTCATTCTGGGCCCCGGACGGGCTCCATGCTCCTCATCGCAGTCTCCGGGGTGTTGATAGGAGCCCTGCACAGAGGTCAAGGGACAGAATATGGCCCTGAGGGAGTCATTAACCAGGCAGGAATCATGGCATTGTCCCATTCAGACCGTGTTGCCAACCCTGGCGGATTTATCGGGAGTCTTGCAATATGTGGTGTTTTAGCTCCTGGAACCAGAGGATTATGGGAAAATCTCAGCTTGGAACTAGGACCCCAGGCTGTGCAAAACCCAGAAGGCAAAGAATCAGAACCTGGGGTTTATCGTCTTTTCGAATCTCATGATCTTTAACCCAATCTCGTGATTTTTGGGCGCTTGACACTGGGCGTCGTTCACCAAGGGCACCTTGGCGGCTGTAGGCCACTGCTGTGCTGCCGTTCGTTTCTCCTCCTTCCCCATCCTCCTTTATCCGGTTTCTCCCTCTTCCCTGTCTCTACATGTCTGCTCTGGTCTTCCTTCTGCATCTCCCTTCCTTCAGCAGCTCCCCGTCCGCCCCCCCCTCCTGTGGACTTTTCCCCTGCTCCGAGCTGGCTGAAATGATCAGCTGCAGGCGTTCAGTGAAAACTGCTCAGCGGGTTACCTCTCTCCAGCACTCAGACACCCAGCTCCCAATGGGATCCAAACCCCAAATCCATCCGTTTTACCCTGTATAAAGCTTATACAGGGTAAACTCAGACATTGTCCGCCCTCTGTAACACTGATCGAGAGAGATGCACAGCTGTTTGCTCCCCCAGGGATGAATCACTTACCCCGGGTTTACTAATAAACAAAAGTGATTTATTAAGTATAAAAAGTAGGATTTAAGTGGTTCCAAGTAATAACAGACAGAACAAAGTAACTCACCAAGTAAACTAAAGCAAAAACACGCAAGTCTAAGCCTAATACATTAAGAAACTGAGTACAGGTAATAGCTCACCCTCAGAGATGTTCCAATAAGCTTCTTTCACAGACTAGACTCCTTCCTAGTCTGGGCCCAATCCTTTCCCCTGGGACAGTCCTTGTTAGTTCCAGCAGACATCTCAGGTGGTAAGCAGGGGTTTTCTCATGACTGGAAGCCCCTTTGTCCCGCTCCACCCCCTTTTATAGCTTTGGCACAAGGCAGGAATCCTTTGTCCCTCTGGGTCCCCACCCCTCCTCCTAAATGGAAAAGCACCAGGTTTAAGATGGATTCCAGTATCAAGTGACATGGTCACATGTCCTGTGAGACCCCAGCCTCCGTTCTTCCTGGGCTGGCCCACAGGTACACAGGAAGGTTTGCAAGTAAACAGAGCCATTTACAGGTCATTGATTCTGAAGCACCTTTAATGGCTTCCTCTTAATATGTTGCATCAGTAACACAAGTTTATATGTTATTCTCCTAACTCCAGGCATAGAAATAATACATGCAAACAAATAGGATGAACACACTCAATATATTATAAGCTTTGTAATGATACCTTACAAGAGACCTTTTGCATGAAGCATATTCCAGTTACATCATATTCACACTCATAAGCATATTTCCATAAAACACATGGAGTGCAACGTCACAATGGGAACTGGAGTCATACTGGTTTAACTCCCCATGTGGACACTCTTAGTCCAGTGTAAGGGCCTTTGTCTGACTTAGTTTACGTGGCTTGGGAAGGGGTTTGAGCTAAACTGAGATAAAGACACAGTTGTTCTGGGCTAAGAGTATCCCCCATGGGGAGTGAAACCGGGGTAGCTACAGCAGTGTAACTGTCCCCTTCCCCTGTAGACAAGCCCTTCAAAGCCAGGTTAATCTCGTAAATTCTGCAAACAAAGCTCTATTTATTTTAAAAAGCATCGGTCAAACTCTAACTGCAGCCCGTGTGCTCGAAAGCCAAGCGTCCCCTCTGCCGACCCATACCTGCGTCTCCTCCCCCCGGGCAATATTTAGATCTCGCGCATGACAAGCACCCGCCCAAACAAATATCGATTTGCTGGTTGCAAAGGCCGGGTGACGCCATAGTAATCTCCCTGCCGGTGTGGCTAGAGAATTGAGCCTCGCGCCAGCACCCGAGGTGGGTTAATGAGCGGCCGCATGGCTCCTGCGCCTTCAGAGCCTCGTTCTACTCGGCTTCTGCTAGCTGAGGCTCGGTAACCATGCTAGGTGCTCGCTGCTTCCCTTCTCCAAACGGAGGAATAGGGCAGGAGGCTACAGGGGAAACCTTGTTTCCTGGCTTTATTGAAAGCCACAATGGTTTCCCAGTGCTGCTGCGTTGCCCGTGCTGAGCCCAGCGTTTGGGCAGGGCCTTGTGGTGCCGGGGGACAAGGTGATTGGTGGAGGGCAGGGGAAGCAAGTTAATTGCAGAAAGAGGTGATTTGTCACCAAGAAATCACCGGCTCCTCCATCTAGTATCTTATGTGCAGGGAAGCCCAGCGGCTCCCAAAACGAATGGCAGACTTTCTGTCTCAGCACTTAGGTAGCCCCTCATCCCCATATGCTGGGAGAGCCGGACGGATCACCCCCCTGGTGCCCTGTTCACTAGACCACCCTCCCTGCTGTAAAGGCCACGAGTCTGACCCCCTGGCTCTCACTGCGTGGTGCCTCGCTCCACAGTTAGTGAGGGAGGGCAGCAGCATAGACCCCAAAAGGCTTTAGGCAGCATGAAACGCAGCACACCAGAGCAACTATGACAAAGGGAGATTGCTAAGAGCATGCCAGTCCTTCGACGCCTCCATGCGCTTTGCTGCAGATGGTCCCAGAGAACGAGGCCAGTTGGGAGCTTTCCAGAGGAGCAATGCAGCCCCCAGCCACAAACCCTGCAGGAGGCTGGCTCAGGACAGAGTCCCAGTTCGACTTGTCTGCGTCCTCAGACGGCCTCATCCCCGAGTAACTGGGAACATGCTGCCGTGTAACTCGCAGGGCAGGTTCTGGTGGCTAATGCAGGGTCAGCCTGTTAGCCCCAAATGCACTCGCACAACAAACGCTCGTGCTCCATCTCGCTCGTACACACTCACGCTCAGTGTCTTTCTGTCTCACTATCCCAAATGCTCACGCGCATCTCATGTGTGCGCACGCTTCTTATCTCTCCAGCACTGTTGTCTCGTTTCTTTCACACACGGGCTGTCTGTCGCTCACACGCGTACTCTCCTGCCCTGCTCGCCAAGGCCACGTCTGGAGTGAAATCACCTAGCAGTTTACACTGTAACGCTGGTTCGATTTCTGCACAGGATGGCAAAGTGCTGGGAGCCCTCGTTAACCTCCAACTCAGCCCTGACCAAATTCCGTTACCTGATGAAGCTTCAGCGTATTTGCTACCAAGGCGCTGCTTCCTGGCGTGAGCCTGGTGGGTTTTCAGCCACGTCTCCTGCCATCGATTTGGAATTCTGACACCCTTGTTTCTCTCTCCCTAAAGAGGGGGGTTGGAGGGTCTGGTTCTTCCTAGCAAGCTCTAGCAGCCTAAATTGGCCTCCAGAATTGCCATGCAAATTAATCTGCCCTGCTCTGTTACAGTGTCTTAATTCATTTTGGATTTAGTTTCCAGAAATTGCTAAATTGTGGTTGCTTTTGGTGACAATGCTGCCTTGTCCCCAACTGCTAAGGACACAAATGTTTGGGGCTATTATCTTTTGTGTACGTTTTTATCAGTGCCGTGCAGGCATGCGCCCACCGCTGCGCACTTCATTATTCAATGTTCACCGGGAGAAAGGAGACGGTGAATGGAAATTGCATGTTAGAGGCCTGTTGGGTTACAATGGGAGATGTGTCCTACCCGCGAATGTTTTTTTCCGAACAGCAGGCAATTTATTGTGTGTTTCTGAAGTCAGACATTTTGCCTGAAAGCTTCTTTTGAAAGTGACTTGGCGCATTTAATCAGCAAAGGGTCCTTATCTCAGCCTTGCAATGCGGCAATGTTGAAGCAAAATGATACGTCGGCTTGGATCGATTTGTATGCAAAGCAATTCAATGACAGGCTGAAACCAGAGCGTTGCAACACGCTCCCCCCAAAATCTCACCTTGCTGGAGGTCTCTGGCCCTGGGGAGGCCAAATGATTTCAGGGCACCGGGTTCTTCTGGCAGCAGATGTTGATCGGCACCCGAAGATGTAACAGATCCTCCTTGTCCACGTGTAGTCAGTCACCCCCGTGTCCATCCCAGGCAGCCGGCTCTGCCCTTGGGCTCCGTTTGGGTCGGACTGGGCAGGGCTGAGGCGGCTGGTGTTATTTAGTCACTCATGTCTATCATGGTAGCACCTGAAGACTCCTGCCCCAAAGAGCTCAGGGTGGCAATCGACCAGCCAGACAAAAGGGTGGTTGGGAGGGGAAACAGCAACGCAGCTAGGGGAAGAATCACAGACAGAGCTGTGAACAGAGCCCAGTGCCCTGCCCCAGACCACACTGTCTGTGTCCCCATCCTCTCTGCCGTTCCATGTCACAGAGCTCCATAGGAAATCCCGCCCCCCCTTCCGCCCCCCGCCATGCCTCCAGGGACTTGCTTTGGGTTTCAGGTTTATGCCACAGGCTCATCCAGAAGCCCAGAGCTCCATAGGGGTCCCTTGAAATCCACTTGCCTCTGGGCTGAGCCTCAAACCGCCAGCCCCCAGACAGGGAACCTGGCCTGCGTGGGAGGAGCGGAGCGGAAGCTGAGGCCGGGCGGATGGAGATCATTAAGGCCAGCACTGGATCCAGCTGTGGGTCAATGGACTCTCCCTGAGCACAGACACCACCCCCAGGTGGCAGAGGGAGCCCGCCCGGGTGGGGACTGGGCTGGGCTCATCTGGAGCGGGTTAGGTAGCCCGAGGGACTGGCCGGAGCCTGAGGTTTGGAGAGACGCTCGGTCTAAGCTGCACTGCACCAGCAGACAGCGCCCCTTCCTCCCAAGCCCCCGTGCAGAGCAGCTCAATGGATAAAAGCAAGGCGCTCCGTCTGTTTAGCACATGCAGAGCGAGAGGTGACTTGCTCAGTGTGTAAGGAGCTTCCCGGGGAGCAAACGCCAGGTACTACAGAGCTCTGGAGTCTAGCCGAGAAAGGCAGACAGGACCACAGGCTGGAAGCTGGAGCCAGACAAATTCGCTAGGAATTAGGCACCATCTTTTAACTGATCGGGTGATTAAGCCCTGGAACAAGGTCCCCAGGGCAGTGGTGGGTTCCCCATCTCCGGGGGTTTGCAGACCCAGACTGGCGCCTTTCTGGACAATGCTTTAGCCAGACGCAAGTTACTGGGTCCAGTGCCGGGGGAAATGGGTAAAATGTAACGGCCTGTGATGTGCAGGAGGCAGCTGATCGCAGTGGTCCCGTCTGGCCTTCAGCTCTGTGTATCTATGCAAATGAGGCATGGGACTGGAGAAAGAGGGTCACCTTGTCACAGGGTGACTGGCCCCATGAAGAGGGAGAGGGGTCCAGTGCCCCTGGGCCTCGTAAAGGCAGATGGACAGGCCCAGGTGCCTCCCGCACTCAGTCACGGGTGCTTTGGAACCAGTTCCCCTGCGTCAGACCTGTTTTGGTGGGACACCGGGGCACAGCCCTGCAAACTGGGAGCCAGGCTGCTACCAGACAGGCACCGGCCTCACCGCAAGCTCAGTGGCGATTTCTCCCGCAAGCTCTGCTGTCAGCCCCAGTCCTCATGGCTCGCCCGACAGGTGCCAGCCCACGGGCTGTGGCAGAGGGAAGCCTGGTTGGATTCATTCCTTTGAACCCCAAATGCTGGGGGGAATGTTCCTCCCCCATCCCATATCCACTCCCACCCCCCGACAACCTGCCCCTCTCTCCCGACCCGTCCCAGACGCTGAGCCGCGAGTGATGCTGATCTGACACGCCAGGGTGAATCGCAAACTCCTACAGAGCCTCAGCCTGTGCCCCGGGGCTGACGAGACTTCAAGTGGGGAATCCTCGGCCCAGCCACCCATTCCCTTTGGGGTCACGATGCCTCCGCAAGGTGGGAAAAGGGGGAGTCTGAGCCCTTGGTTTGGCTGTGGAAGTGGGATGTAGCTGGCTCTGTAAACTCCTCCCAACACCTTCCTTCAGGAGGGAGTGGGGTCTAGTGCGTTAGGGGCGGTGGAATCGGGAGTCAGGACTCCTGGGTTCTCCTTCCAGCTCTGGAAGAGGAGTGGGGTGTGTCATGATAGTTTATCCTAATTGTGAGCTCGACTGCGCAACGTGAGTGAGAGTTTATCACACGATGGGAAAAGCAGCAAACAGGAGGCAAAAAGATTGACATAGTCCTGACGGAAAAGACCTCCTGATCTAATTCTAGGGCTGCGTTAAGGCTTTTGACACAGCCCCGTGGGACATTCTCAGAAGCAAACCAGGGAGATGACTGTAAGGTGGGTGCACAGCTGTCCTCAAAGAGTAGTTCTCAATGGTTCGCTGCCAACTGGCAGGGCATCTCTAGCGGGATCCCACAGGGGTCAGTCCTGGGCCAGAACTACTCCATATGTTCATTAATGACCTGGAGAATGGAGTGGGGAGTCTGATTATAGGATTTGCAGATGATACCCAGCTGGGCAGGAGTAGAATTCAAAGGAACCTTGACAAATTGGAGAATTGGTTTGAAATCAACCCCCTCGCCCTTTCCCTTCTGTCTCGTGAGCGTCTGGCTTAGCCGGCCAACACTGCTGTAAACCTGTGACCAGAGAGAAGCAGCTAAATGCAAGGCCTTAAACAGCCTGGTGCTGGTACGAGTTTCCCAGGGCTTGGAGTGGCTGATCAGACCGGCGCTGGGCCTGGGTTTCTGCCGAAGCGAGACTGCACCAGAGACAGAAGCTGCATTTTTTCTCTTTGCTGTTCTTTTCTCTCCCCTTCCCTGTGTGTTTCGGCTTATTTTGCCATCAAGGAAACAGGATCCGTCTTCTACAGCAGCAGCAAAACCAGCTCCGGCCCAGCTCCGCTAACCTCCTCACTTCCCCCCACAGGACAGTTCGGGCCTGAAAGACTCTCTCCGTCTTTTGTCGTCTTCTTGTCTGTAGCTTTGATTCAAGGATACGGGGGTTTTAATGGTGGGTTCACCCTGGTGCGAAGCGTCTGGGGGCTCTAAATACAAAACTCTGAATCTCGTTGAAAACTGTTCCGTGTTGGACAGTTTCGGGTTCATGTTACACCTTTGACGCTTTCGGCCCCTTTATTCCATCTAAGTTAATACAACAGGTCTAGTGGGTCAAAGCAGGAGAGGGCTGGGAGACAGGACTCCTGGGTTCTCCTCCTGACCCGCTGTCTGTAGACGGGGGCTCACCTACCTCACAGAGATAAAAGGGCTCTCATTAGAAGTTTGCAAAGCGCGTTAGGCCCCTGAGCTGCAGAACAACAAGGGCTCCTTGCTGTAGGTCTCAGAACAGCCTTTGCTTTCCTTCATCCCCTTCCTCCCCAGCCCTGTCTGTCTGTCTGTGCCTTCTCACACTGTTGCAGCATTGTATGTGCTCTGACTCGACCTCTCCCTGTTCCCGCCCCTAGAACCAGGCCGAGGCGCATTACAAAGGCCACAAACACGCCCGGAGACTCAAAGCCATAGAAGCTGTGAAGAACAAACAGAAAACGGCAGCGGTCCCCAGCCGGGACATCGTGGCAGACTTCCCTGCCACCCTGGACGTGAGCGGGGATCCCCACAGCACAGGTATGGCCGTAGCCACCTCCCTGGCCCTGCACACCGGAAACGGGGAAAGGGGCTGTTGGGATTTCCTGCTCTCCGCCGTCAGCTTGTACCGAACAGTTGCTCTTCGGGACTCTGTGCCGTCCCCTGCAGTAATAATTCCCCGGGGATGAACAGCGGCGTGATGCTCTTCACGTAGCTCGACAAGGAGCTGCGCTGCTCTCCAGATACTGATTAACGTCCTGCTGGCACGGGTCAGAAACGACATCTGCTTGGCAACTGCCAGCGCCACGAGCGAGCGGGAGGCCAGCGGGGTTGGGAACAGGCTGCAGGGCTCCTCATTGCTCTGTGACTGGTTTGCCCGGGTCATTAGCTGTTTGGTGACCCGGGTGTGGGGAGTTGTGACAGCCGTCGGCCCCGGTCCACTGGTGTCTGTGTCCCAGCCTGCCCCTTGGGACTGGTCTGTGGGGCCATCTACGCTGCCGCTGGGGAAGTGACTGCGAGCCCGGTAGCCCTATGCCCGCTAGCCGTGACTCTAGTGTGCTAAATGTAGCAGGGTAGCCACCCATGTACCAGCCTGTCCAAGGCTCTGGGTCCATGTTCGGGCAGCCAGCCCACGCTGCCGTGGCTGTGCTGCCGTGTTCAGTGCACTAGCTGGATCTAGCGTGTGTACATCTGTCCATGCCGGAAGTGACACCTCGAGCTGCAGCGTGGACTCACCCTAGGCCCAAACCCTCCCCACTCGCAGCGCTAATTATCAGCCGGCTGGTGGCCTGGCGATATATACCACAATCTCTATTGCAGCAGGTAGAGGTGGGTACTTTATCCTTGCACCCCTCCCACTGCCGGGGCCAACTCCAGTCAGTGTCCCCCACTTGCGGACGTGTCCCACATTTCCCTCAAGGATGTGGAAAAATTGGAGCGAGTCCAGCGGAGGGCAACAAAAATGATTAGGGGCTGGGGCACATGATGTATGAGGAGAGGCTGAGGGAACTGGGATTGTTTAGTCTGCAGAAGAGAAGAGTGAGGGGGGATTTGATAGCTGCTTTCAACTACCTGAAGGCGGGTTCCAAAGAGGATGGAGCTCGGCTGTTCTCAGTGGTGGCAGATGACAGAACAAGGAGTAATGGTCTCAAGTTGCAGTGCGGGAGGTCTAGGTTGGATATTAGGAAACACTATTTCCCTAGGAGGGTGGTGAAGCACTGGAATGGGTTACCTAGGGAGGTGGTGGAATCTCCTTCCTTAGAGGTTTTTAAGGCCAGGCTTGACAAAGCCCTGGCTGGGATGATTTAGTTGGGGATTGGTCCTGCTTTGAGCAGGGGGTTGGACTAGATACCTCCTGAGGTCCCTTCCAACCCTGAGATTCTAGCCAGAAGGTTGAGAAGAAGTGATGCAAATGAGCTGAAGGGGAAAAGGCCCAGCTCAGCCTTTACCAGCAGGGGTCTGTCATGATAACTGACAACTCTATTGTTAATGACCTGGCCTTTCTCAGACATCATACACAGCCTGATTAAGCCCTGGACCAGTGCCAGTGATTTATGGTAGCCTCCTGTCTGGGCAGCCATTGATTGTTAGCAGCTAATCAGGCTAAAGAGGGTCGTGATTAGTAACGCAATAAACTCCAGGTCGTAAATGCCCCCCCTGCAGGGATGGCCAGAGCAAGAGGCGCTTTCGATCGCTTTCCTGTCCTTCAATTGGAGCCGTAGAAACAGCCCTGCTGGGCGCCGTGTGCTGCCTGCACCAGTGTTGTTGTTCACGGTAGCAGCCAGCTCAGGATCAGGCCCCGTTGTGCCGGGTGCAGGACAGACGTGAAGGAAGAGACAGTGCGTGCCCCAGAGTCTGAACGGGGAGAAGGGGTGGAGGCTGGGAACAGGGAAGGGGACGGGAGCACAAGGCCGCGGTTAACGAGAGCTAATCGTCAGGCACTGGTTTGGACCGCGGAGATGTGGGTTCACTTCCTGGCCCCTGTGTGACGCCGGGTGAGTCTCTCTGGGCTGCAGGCCCCGTCTGTAAACGCTGCGGCCTTTGTCGCTGAATCGGTTTAGGCCCCGATTCAACAAAGAATCCCCTCTCAGTGAAGCACTTAAATCCCATTGGCTTCGATGCTGTCCTGAGGCTGGGGCCGGGACTGTAAACTCTTCATGGCAGGGCCTGCCCCACACAGGGGGTCTGAGCTGCACTTAACACAGTGCGGCCGGTCTCAGCTGGGGCCTCCCGGTGCTACTGGCAAACAAATAACAAGAGGGAAGGTTCTAGGAGCACCCGTTTGCCTCTGCAATGAGCTGTTTCCCAGCTAATCACCAGGAGAGAAACCCTGGACCCACTCAGGGCAGGGACCTTCGTTTTGTTCTGTGTCGTGCAGCACCCAGCACAGTGGGGTCCTGCTCCGTGAGCAGAGCTTCCGTGCAGATACGAAGTAAGGATTGAACTTCGTGACGTGCAAATGTTCATTCCCAGGGCCCCTGAGCAGGGACAGAGACCCAGCCAGCCAGGACAGCCGCTTGCTGTGTGCAGTGTTGGAGCTTTGTCTGTCCCAGGATAGCGGCGAGACAAGCTGGGGCGGGGGGAAGAGTTTTTATTGGATCTGTTGGAGGGAGAGACCCAGGGAGTTGCAGAAGAGCTCTATGTAAACGCAAAAGCTTCTCTCTCATCAACAGAAGTTGGTCGAATGAAAGCTCTGACCTCCCTCACCTTGTCTCTTTAATAGTCACTTGGCAGGCAGGCGGCCTTTCTTCATGGCAGCTTTCACCTGCACCCAGGAGAAATTAATGATGATCTCTGGAAGGCACCGATTTCACTCACTTGCAAAGAAGCTGGCGAGGCCCTATTGTACTTTTCTGTTGCAGCACAAAGCAAAGGGAAGGGCCCCCTCCCTCCCTCCCTTCGCCCCCTTTGATCCGATTCCAAGGGTGGCTTTTTGAACCAGAGACAGCCGCTGCTCCTGCTTGAACTCAGCATGCCAGATAACAGCTAAGTTGTCCCACTAGGCTCTTCCTTTCGTGTTGGAGGGAAGAGGCCGATAGAACAAGTGTCTCTCCCTGGAGCCAAGGAGGGATTGGAGCTAATCGCGGCTTTTATGCTGCGGCCGGTTCTGATGAGCCGCAGATAAAAAGCGCTAATGGGAAAGGCCCCTGGGTAAGTCAGGATCCGTGAGGCAGGGCTGGCTACGACAGCGTGGTGGGGCGGGGGCATTTCAAGGCCTCGTCGCTCTTTGGAAGCCAGGAATTCTTTTCAAGAAAGGAGAACTTTCCCTTCTGTCTCTTTTGCTAGTTCAAGCCAACGGCCTCCTGGGGCTGAAGGAGCCGGACGCTGAGTGTAGCAGCCTCGTGCTGACGCCCACCTCGGAGGAGTCCTCGGCCGAGCTGTCCAGCAGCGTCCCAGCCCTGGTCTCCCCGCCTGTTTCGGAGCTGTCAGAGGGCCCTTCGGATGCTGCCAGCGTGGCCTCTTTGCCAGCGCTGGGAGCTGAGACGCCAGCCACTGAATCGGGCAGCAGCGTCGGCTCAGCCCCTGACAGAGGAAAGGAAGGGAAGAAAAGCAAGCAGCACCTCTACTGCCCCACCTGCAAAGTGACGGTGAACTCGGCATCCCAGCTGGAGGCTCATAACACGGGTAAGGGACTCAGCCGCTGGCCATGCCCTGGCCTGGCCTCCCAGGTACCCCGTGCTAGTGAGCAGCACTGGGGAGGGAGGGCCCTGTGGCGTTACTTTCCCATAGCTGGTGGGCAGCAGGGTCGAGAGAATTAAGCGCAGGACTCCTGGGTTCTATTCCGAGCTGTGTGAGGAAGTACAGTCCAG
>NW_020664544.1:1769306-1788824 GCF_002925995.2 Terrapene triunguis
AATGATTAGAACAAGGGGGTCTGAGAGCTAGGACTCCTGGGTTCTATGCCTGGCTCTGGGAGGGGAATGTGGTCTAGTGATTGGACCGGGGGGTTCTGAGAACCAGCACTCCTAGGTTCTTTACTTGATTCTGCCACTGACAGGCAGTGTGACCTCAAGCAAGTCATTTACCTCTGTGACTCAGCTGTAAACTGTACAAATAGAGCCATGCAAACCTTGCAGGGGAATTGTGAGGGGTAATGAATGTTGCTTTAATTAGAAGGGGTAAATTAAGGTGCTTTTCAAATAGTGGTGTTGGTATATCTAGCTCATGCCTTCAGGGGTGGATTTTAGCAAGGTCGAACTCTCTCCTGTTGTTCACGTCGCTTAATTAAAGACATTTTCAGATACGTTTAATCAAGTGATTGGAGGGTACTTGATACCCCAGAGTCGTTTTCCTTTACGCTAATTTTCCGAAGTGACTTGGGCTCCGAAGTGTCTAAGCCACTTTCGAAAATAGAACTTTGGCTCCTAAGTCTAGGAGGGGCTTTTGAACCCCCCCCCCCCCGATTTCCTCCCCTCCCCCACCCAAACCAGACACTTGCTCACATTTTTGTGGTTGCAAATTGTGCACATCAGAATAAACGACTGCTCTGTGAAGCTGGGGAAGATTGTACATTCTGGGGGGCAGGGACAAGCTTTCGGTTCTGTGTTTGTCCCACCCCAGTGCAATGGAGCGCTGGCCCATGCCTGGGCTCCGCGGGCAACAGTAATGCAGATAATAATAAAACATTGCCTGTGGAAGAAGCATGACTCCAACGTTAGCAAAAGCTTCTTGTGCTTCAATTTAGGACCAATTATCACCCACCTGGGGCACAGGTCGGGGGCTGGGAGCAGTAATTAGTTAACGCCTGTAAAGCAATTTGAATGTGAAAAATAAGCCCTGTTATAATTTTCCTTTCTCCTCCCGTCTGTAGGAGGCTGAGAGCTGTAGATAGACACACACAGCATTATGCATGCAGCTTTCCAGTTGGCATATGAAAAATTAGCCTCTTGCTGAATGCAGAAGAGTGGCAACACACCTAGCTGTGCTGTTAGTTCGGGGTCTGCCGTCGGTGACCCTGCTAAGCTCTAGAATTACTTGGGGTTGGAAAAGAAAGCGGAATAAGATCAGATTTATGTGGGTAGCTAGCGAGTTTTGGTTTGATCCTTCAAAGCCGCACTCATCCGCAGCACTGGGGACACCTAGTGGCTTTTGAATCCTCTGCAGCTCCATGCATGTGATGCTTAGAAACAACCACCCTGCAAAGGAAATAGAAAAAAACAAAGAACTACACCCGGGTTTAAAAGAGAGGGGCCCCCAAATTCAGTGACAGCTGGAAATTCAATCGCCCGGCCCAGCGAACCCCCTGAAACTCGGCCGGGCTGTTCCCGAGGCAGACTGTGCCATTGCAGCACTCAGGAGCCGGAAGGTCAGCTGAGGACAGCGGCTCAGGCTTAGCGGCAGACATGTCCTTTTGCTTTTGTCAGCTTGGGTTACAAATGTAGGAGCTGATTTGAGGGGAAAGAAGCAACAAACAAGCAAAATTGTTTTTTCACTGCTACAGCACAGAAGCTGGGCATAGAGTCAGTGGAGCCTCAGGTTCCTAGCTAAAAGCTTAACAATAAAACAGGTGGGGAGTTGCTTTGCTGTCTGTGGGGGGTTTGTTGTACACCCACCAGAATGGTTTTCTGAAAGGGTTCACATTCCCTAAGGTTTACCCCACTCCAGATGGCTGAACATGGTCTGTACAGGGGGTTGAGAAGGGGAAACTAGAAGCTAGGATTCCTGGGTTCTCTTCCCAGCTCTGAGTGGGGTGTGCAGAGTGCTTAGAGAAAGCAGGGGAAAGGGAGTCAGGACTCCTGGGCTCTATCCCCGATTCTGCCACTGACCTACTCTGTGACCTTGGGCATTGCTCATCTGCCAGGTACCGACAGCCACTTCCGTGTACCTCCCTAGACCACAGTTCATGCTACACACTCAGCGATGTGCCCTAGTAAATGCTTGAACGAGCCAAAGCTCTTTGCGGAGGGACGTTCTCTGGCAGCGAGCTGGACTGAGCGGAACGTTTAAAGCCTCCAAGGCTTCGGAAACCACGTAGGGAAGGTCTTGAGAGCAAGCCAGCGAGCCCTTCAGTCGAGTCAGTTTTTGCTGCTTTAGCAATAAATAAAATGCCCCGGTCGAGGGTTTCCTCTCTGGAACTATAGAAACGTAGGGGAAGGGGAAAAAGCTGCCGGGTGAGACGCAGAATGTGCAGGATCTGCTGAGAAGTCATTCTGGAAGAGAAATCACGGCCTGCAAAGAGGCAGGTGGCCCAGTGGTGAGGGTATTTGGATAGAGTTGTTCCTGACTCTGACCTTGGACAAGGCCTGCTCTGTGCCTCAGTTTCCCCACCCATAAAATGGGGTAATGTTCCTGCCCTTTTCGGTAAAGTGCTTTGAGCTCTGTGGGGGAAGGGCTCGACCGAAGAGCTAGGTGGCGGTGTTGATGCTACTGAGCATGTCCAGCCAGCACAGCCCGTTCTGGGGCCAGACCTGTGCTTTCTGCATGCGCAGGCCTCGTCTCCTTGAAGCCAGGTCCCGTTGCTCAGTAGGTGGCAGCTGTCCCGGGTCAGCCAAAAGAGCCGTTTTCTCGCCAGGCTGACAAGAGACAGGGGTTGCCTGCGCCGGGGCCGTGCTGCAGCTGGGAGTCACAGGCCGAGCCAGTAGGAGCCGATGGAACTAGCCAGAGTTGGGAATCACTCTGTGTAGCTCTTGCATTCCTCTGGGAGCATTGCTGAGCTTGGCTCACTGCCCCCATCGGCTCTGGTGTTTTAGTTCCGCCAGCTCTTGGCAGATCTCCTGCTGGTTTATGTAAAACCTGCAGCGTGCAGTGTCTGAAGGCCAGTGCAGCCCTGCTCCAAGGCAAGTCCCTTCCTCCCAGCCCACGTCCAGCGCGAGGGAGAGCTCAAACCGCAGGCTGGCGGACGTCACGCAAAGGACACGCAGCAGAGACCCAGTCTCTTCGGGGCCCGGAATCGTCCCCTTCGAAGCCAGCCCTGGTTTCTCGTATTACACGTGCCCAAGGTCAAAGCCGGCTCAGCGCTTCGGTCCGGAACCTGAGCCCCAGGAGGAGGCGAGAGCTTCGCCTAGTGGCTCAGAGATTGGGCCCAGGAAGGAATGCTGAGCTAGCCAGCGCTGTGACCGCCCGACAGCCTGCGGGGGCGAGAGATCCCAGAAATGACCTCTGCTCAGAGGGACTCGGACACCACATGCTGGGCACCAGCGGGCAGAGAGATGCCCTTGTACAGGTCGGAGAGCCCAAGAGACAGTTTCCTCTGGCTCCTAGACCTTCATTAGAGCCAGATCTTCCAGCAATTCCAGTTCAGACTCGTCTGCTGTCAGGGGTTATAAACTGGCCCTAGAGGTTTTACTCCGAGCTTAGCCGTGGAACGTCACATGGGAGGTTCGGAGTCTGGTGCGATTCTGGGCTTTGGCTCTGTTTTACTAGCTTGCTCTGAAGCTCTCCTCATGGGTGATGTCTAATGGGTGGATTTCTCGTTAAGGGGGAAACGTCCGAGCTCTGGGAACAGGGATTGTTTGTGCTTTCCCTGGCGGCCGCCAGCTAAGTGCTGGGAGCCACTGGGCTCAGAGTGAGGAAACCCAACTCCTATCCTGGCTCAGACACCGGCCCGTGGTGTGACCTTGCACAAGCCCCTTCCCTGCTCCGTGCCTCGGTTTCCCCTCCCACCCCGTGTCTGTCGTGATTATTTAGACTGTAAACTCTTCAAGCCAAGGGCCGTGTCTCACTATGTGTATTGGGGCCCCAGTGTCGTCCGGGGCCGGTACCTGCTGCTAGAACGCAAGTCGTATTGACAGACACTGCCAGCTGCCTGCCAGAAAGTGACTAGACGCAGGAAACTGAATCTGAACAATGAGCAGACCAGAAATAACAGCTCCCGAACGGGTGGAAAACCCCTGCGATTGGTGAACTTAACCATAGGAGATGGCGCTAATGTAACGCCAGAGCTCGCGTCCTACCGCAACGCTCCGGGAGGCCGTTCTGGCACTTCTGGGGGAGCCAGAACAGTGGAGTACGGCACATCCGGTAGTTGTGTTCCAGCGCTCCCCTGCTGTATGACACCCTGGCAAAGAGTCTGGCGTCCCCCTCTAGAATTGGGTCCATAGAGGAGAACAGCCTGCCACGCCTACCAGCAAGGGGAGTTCGTCTTTAGCTCAGGCAGCGGGTCTGTGCTCCCCAGTCCGTACAAGGAAGGGGTGTGGGGCGGGGAGAGTCGTTACATGAGTAACACCGCAAACGGCAATATTTTCAAATGCGTCTTGTGCCTCCTCCGGAGCAACGGATGCTCACCCCAGAGCTTGCATTTTTCAACGGTGTCTTAACCCGAACGCGGGCCACGTGGTCCCTTTGCTGAGGGTCTGTCGTTTTCCCTCTGCTGTCCAGGGGCCAAGCACAAGTCTATGCTGGAGGGTCAGACCACCCAGATGCGGCGGGGCCGGGGCAAGGTCATCCCCAGGGCAGGGCACAAGTCCAAAAGAATTGGCAACAAGGGCAGCATCAACATCCAGAACAAGGCGTTCCATTGCCAAGTGTGCGAAATCTACGTCAACTCGGAGACCCAGCTCAAACAGGTGATGCCTCCAGCTCTCCCACTGTGCCTTTCTCCTCGGCCTCTCTCCTCGGCGGGCAGGGGCACGGGGCAGTCTCAGAACCCAAGCATGTGAGGTTTTCATGTGTGCCAGGGGGTGGGGAGGATCCTGCCCCACAGCCCCCCAAAACATCCTTAGGGGGTCGCATGCAATCCCAGATCCTCCAGAAAAACCCTGCTGCAGATGGCACCTTGCAAAGCGCAGCTCTGTGGTGCAATGGGGGGGTTACGAATCCCTTTGCCTGGGCCCAATTGCTTCTCCCCTCCAGGGGAAGAGAACAATACTTGCTGTTTTCATGAGGTTTGCAGAGCCAGCTGACCCGGCGTGGAGGGGCGGGGTGGCTGGGGGTTAGGTGCTGGATAGTTGCCTGGATCAGACGATGGACTGAAATGGATGCCTGGCACAGCTCCAGATAAGTCAATTTATGTCTATTCAGTAGCACCTTGTTCAGGAAAAAACTGCAGGGTGAGTAAACCAGGGCCCAAGGTATTGAGAAAGGTCATCCTGGGAGCAGGGTTCTTCCGCGTAACACGAACGCCCCATGCTAACAGTCTCTTTGCCTCTAGTGACCAGGGGCGGCTCCAGGCACCAGCGCACCATGCGCATGTCTGGGACGGCAAGCCATGGGGGCCGGCCTGCCGGTCGCCGTGAGAGTGGCAGTCAGGCAGCCTTCGGCGGCGCGCCTGCGGGAGGTCCGCCAGTCCCGCGGTTTCGGCGGCAATTCGGCGGCGGGTACGCCGAAGGTGCGGGACCGGCGGACCTCCCGCAGGCATGCCGCCGAATCTACATTATCAGCGGAGCTCCCGCAGGCGCGCCGCTGAAGGCTGCCTCACTGCAATGCTTGGGGTGGCAAAATACATAGAGCCGCCCCTGCTGGTGACTAGACCATGCACAGAGCTTTACAATATTTGCATGTATATTTGCTACTGGCTGCAAGCTAAGGGACTTGATTGTGTAGCTCAGCCAGTAGCGACTGATGCTCTTCGCACCAGAGGTCTTGAGTTCAGTTCCTGCTGATGATCAAACAAGGACCATCATTATATATACATGCAAATCCCAGAACCCTAGAGCCTGACGCAAAGGCTGCATTTGGTAATTACCGAGAGCGAGCTGAACTCCCAGGCAGAGAGCATGGCTTTGCGGGGTCACTTCGCAGGCAGTGGGGTTGTTTACTGTCAACGTGTTATACCTGTGTGTGACGCTGCGTTTTCCATCTGCAGCACGTGAGCAGCAGGAGACACAGAGACAGGCTTGCTGGGAAGCCACCCAAGCCAAAATACAGCCCATACAACAAACTCCAGAAGAACGCTGTCCTCGCAGTGAGTATTCTAAAGGTATCTGTCTCCCAGAAGCCCTCCGGCCACGGTGCCTGTCTGAAATGTTGCTCACACTGTTTGTCAGCTCATGGGATTTTATCGCGAGGCCCACAAGATGTGGTGGTTTCCGTTTTCAAAGCCCCAGCTCCAGGAGTCCTGTGATTATGTCAGGATCTCAGCTTTCATTGAACAAAACAAGGAGTTTCTAACCCTCATGAATGTGGAGGGAAGCTTGGAAGCGAGACCCTTACAGTCTCTGACACCACAAAGGAAAGAAGAACAACTCCGTGTTTTTTATTTTTAAAAGACGATGATTTTTACCTGAATCCCAGGGTTTCTAGGGGGGCTGACTCGTGATTTTTAAATGCTCGGGGTTGGCAGTTTTTTTTGTTCAGCTCATGCCAAGTTCCAGGGTTCGTTCGCAGAGACGCGAGTCTGCTCTGCAGCGCAGCAGTGGCTAGTCCTGGCCCAGCGACATAGCGGTAACGATCGGCAATGCTGGGCCTCGTTTTCTGCTTCCTGTCCCAGGAGGGGAAATGGAGCTGACCTGATCCTGAGGCAGGTCAGGGGAGGGTTTCAGTTCAGGGCTCCCCTGGATCATTTCCCGCTGTGGGACTTGAACAGAGGCCGCCTTGGGATTTTCTGCGTGGGGCTTCTAGTGGCTGGGAATGTGCTGGCGTTTGCTCCGTGGAAAGGCGGGATGGCTCTGATCCTGGTGGGGATGCTTTGATGGTCATTTCTCAGGTAGGTTCAGCCCCAGGCTCCCTGGCTCATTGGTGCTGTGCTCTGATGCCGTATACAGAAAAGGGTGCCGCTAACACGGCCGAGACTTACTAATATTTTTGTACAGAGCCATTCTCGAGCCCTCTCCTCCCCCCGCCCCCCAGCTGATTAGCTGCTTTAAGACCAGTCCTGGCCTGTCTGCCCTGGGAGCCGCCACCCGATCAGTGCTTGACAAATGGCTTTAGAAGGGTTGCTTTGGTGGGCAGACGGGGCCTGAGGGGGGAGAGGAGCTGTTCCAAGTGCTTGCCGACCCCTGGCTGGAAACAGAGACGGGGACACTTGAACTGCAGCACACCAGGAGTGTCACTGAGGTCCTGGAAGAATTCTCAGCATCTTCCGAGGGTGCCAAGCATGCTACGGAGTTTCTTTGTCTCCCCGATCAGCCGTATCCTGCCTGTGCAGGGAGACGGGATGAAAATGCTTTCAGAGGTCTCCTGCGGCCAGATGTCGAGTCCTTTCAAGGACAAACCTGATACTGGCGGCTCCTTGACCCGATGGATTCCCAGCTCAGTGTTAAAGGAAAGAGCTACCTAGACTGATAGGGCTTTAAGGCCAGAGGGAACAATTAGGCTTGTGTAATAGTCTGACCTGTATAGCCCAGGCCGACAGCACCACCCAAGGGTCCTTGCCATGAACTGCAAAGGGAAGCTAGAGTAGATCTGTGAGAAAGGCCTCTGGCTAGCAACTGTCAACCTCGCTGCACGTGAGGGATAGCTCAGTACGGGGGAGGGATCGCTCAGTGGTTTGAGCATTGGCCTGCTAAACCCAGGGTTGTGAGTTCAATCCTTGAGGGGGCCACTTAGGGATCTGGGGCAAAATCAATACTTGGTCCTGCTAGTGGGGGGCTGGACTCGATGACCTTTCGGGGTCCCTTCCAGCTCTATGAGATAGGTATATCTCCATTGAAAGCCAGAAGATTCAAAACTGAGACCTGGTAATATGCCCCCCTCCGACATACAACGAATGACTGGCCTGTGGAACTCATGTCCACATGATATCATTGAGGTCAGGAGCCTATCTGGATTCCTCTGAAGCTGCAAGTTCTGGACTAGAAGGGTCCTTGGTCTGATCCCCTGGGGCAGTTCCTATGAAATAGAAACTGGGTGACTCTATTGATCCTAGGCTCCGCGCCCACATGCCTGTTACCAGACTAACCCTGAGCCCAGGGCTGGCTGCTCCACTCCCTGCAGAGCCGGCAGTGCCAGGATATCTTCTGCAGCCTGGTGGTTCATGTGCTTTGTCTCGCTCTCTCTCTCTCTCTCTCTCTCTCTCTCTCTTTCTCCCCCTACAGTCCAAGCTGGCTTTGCAGAAGCACCTCACCAAAACCTTGGCTACCCGCTTCCTCCCGAGCCCCCTCACCACGGCAGCCATGTGCGCCATGCCTGGCCCACTCACCCTCAGACCAGCCACCGCCACAGCCCTCTTCCAGGCCCCGCTCCTTGGACCAGCGCTCTTCCGAACCCCGCCCGGGCACGTCCGCGCCACGCCTGGCCCCATCGTCTTCGCGCCCTACTAGAGCCCACGCCCGCCAAGGCTCCGTCTCTCCCGGACGCAACGAAGAGCCGGCGAGCTGTGCAGCAGGACAGGGCTCTGTTCCCATGGGGCAAACGATCCTTTGTAACCGTTGACCGAGGTTTTTTCTTTCCCTCCCACTGGGCTAGGAGATTCCCCAGCTGACTGCTCTGCCAGGCCTGGCTGTACCCCCCGTTACCCACACCCAGTGCCCCAGTCGGTTCTGCCGCCCACTCACTCAGTCGCTCTCCGAAAACACAGCTCCATGTCCACTTTGAGTGGATTCAGTCAAAGGGACAGTGCCGGGATCCCCCAGGCCCATTGATGCCTGTGGCCAGCGGGTGCCCCTCTTTGGCTAGTGAGTTTTTCATTCATCCCCTTCCCAGTGATTAATTTAAACCAAACCAGGGAAGGGGCCTGGCTGACTCTCTGGAAAGGGAAGGCCCTTGTCTCAGGCTGGCTGGTTCAGAGCCAGCCCAGGTTCGGGGCGACCCCCACATCATAGGTCCTGCTGGAAGGAGTCCGTGGTGGATCTCAGGCCAGTTTCCAGTGGGAAAAACCTCCCCAGCACAAAATCCACCCCCCGGTTTCCCACCCGTAGCCTAAGCCCTGCATGGGACATGAGGCACGTGGGCAGAGAGCAGCGTGGTGGAAGATTGCCCTGCCGACTGCCTGACCCATCCCGGAGCTGAGGATGCAGGGAGAGCGTTACTCTCCAGCTCCTCTAGTCTGGGCCCTTTCAGCAGCAGGAAATCCAGAGGAGACACCGGCAAACGGGGGCAGCGTCTTCCCATAGAACAAACAGTGAACCCCGAGGCTCCTTGCCAGCAGAGACCTCTTTCCTGCTCACTTCAGAGAGCACATTATCGTCCAACACTGGAAGTGCAGCGGAGGACCAGGCAAATGGGATCGGAGTGTTGTCTAGAGCAGTGGTTTTCAACCTTTCTTCATTGGCGGGCCCCTTTGGAAATCAGATATAGTCTGAGGATCCCCAGGGGGCCGTGGACCACAGGTTGAAAACCACGGATCTAGTGGTTAGACAACAGGATTCTCCTCCCAGACCTGGGACAGGGTGTGAGCCTATGGCAGGAGAATAGGACGTAGGGAGTCAGGACACCTGGGTTCCATTCCCAGTTCAGCTAAGGCCTGGAGTCGACTGGCTAGAGAACGGCCCTTCTCCTTGGCGTCTATTCCCAACTCTGCCATTCACTCCCTTGCACCACGGTGCTTCACCTCTTAGTGCCTCAGTTTCCCCCCATTAAGCAGGGGATAGCTCTGACCCTACCTCGCAGGGAGGCTGAGTGAAGATTCATAAAGCACTTTGTCCTTGCGTAGCGCCTTTCCTTGGAGAGCTGCAAAGCATTCCTCCTGTTAACAGGCCAGCAGCCAAACCCCAGTCACCCAGCCCCGTTGAAACTTGGAGCTTCCAAGGAAACTGGGGGGATTCCCTGTTAGTTCAGCTTGACAGCCCAGAATAAAAGAGCAGGTTCGTTTAACAAGCACGTGACGTTGTCCCTCCCATGCTCTGAGTGCAGCTTGCAGACTGTGGGGCTCCAGGGCCCGTGCTAGGCATTATGGGGGCGATGGTTTTGTTTTTCACTGTGTTAAAAGCCGGCGCGATGACCTGGTCTGAACAGTTACCGAGGCGCTACGGGCTCCCCAGCGCGCACTGTACATAGAAATATGCAGGAAGGTTGCGACACACATGGACCTTGTGCCGGAGTGACAACCCGTCCCGATCTATGCAAATCCGAACGGAGGAGCCCCGTCGTTGTGGTAACCTGGCTGCGTCCTGCGGCGGTGCCCGCTCTTTCTGTCCAGCGAGGAACGTTGTTCGGAGCAGAAACTGAACCATGCACCTCGGTGCATCGTGCACACGCTTCCGAGAGCCCCCTGGTCCCGTGAGCTCTCCGCTGCTCCCCACGGCACAGGCTCTGAGCCCCCAGCGGAGGCTGCCCTCGGAGCTGGGCAGCCAGCAATCCCCACGCACAAGCACACCTGTCAGGTGTCTTCACTTGAACGCACCAGCTGTGTTTCAGGAGGCGTTTGGGCAGCACAGGGAGGATCCTGCCGCCCCCACAACCACTGGAGGCTGAACACGGTTTCCAAACACCGGGGGGCTGCGAGATCGTCACTTCCCCAGCGCTCAGGGGCAGTCCCTGGGGGCTGTGTGTTACATGTCCCCGATCCACAGAAACGGGCCGGTTATAGCTCTCCGCTCAGCTGGAGCCCAGCGCATGGCCTGATAGTGCTGTCCCACAACCCCCTCCCCCTTTGCGTGGTCACCAATGGGGGGTGAGCTGGGGCCGGCACTCCCTACCATTCGAGTTGGCAGTAGTAGTGGGTTGTTATCCCCTATAGCACAGCCCCCTCTAGTGGGCTGGCCCTAAGTGCTCGGACAGCGTATTACAGGAGCGCGCTGCGGGGGGGATATACCAGGGAGACTGTTCTCCCCCTTCCCCCTTGGGAGTGCGTGGAGCTGGTGCAGGCCTGCCTGGGGGTAAACCAAAGAGTCAGGCCTGGGCCTGAGCACTGGGGGATCCAGCCCCTGGGCTGGGGGGAGGGGCGACATTTTGATGCCAGTTTTTCTGGGCACCTGAAGGTGAAACCTTGGGGGTTCTTTTTTGTCCAAGATTTGGGTTTACGGAGCTTTGCAATAACCCCAGCGCCAGCCAGCTGGAGGGGACCAGCTCCGTCCCTTACGGCCTCAGGGTGGGCGAATCCTCCGCTAGGCGTCCACAAGGGAACGAAGTGTGGGGGATAGACCCTCCAGATCACAGGAGCGCCTTTCGTAAGTCCCATCGGGGGGGTAGGGGCTGGTAGTGGGAGCTGCCACTGGGTAAACCGTCCCCTCACGAAGCTTTAGATGGGGCAAGGGGGGGATCCGGACACCTCTGTGCGATGCCAGTCATCCCCTACTGCCATCAGCCCCCGGGTAGCCTGGGGCTCAGCCGTCCAGCCCCGCAGCAGCCTCTCCTCCGTCGGCCTCTGGTTGGGTTCGCTCCCTTTCCCCCCCGCATCCTGCTCCAGCTCCGTTCTCCTCCCAGGGGCTTGTGCCGTGGTAGTTTTAGGAATTCAGGAAGCACAAAGCTTTAGCCATGGTTCCCCCCCCCCCTCCGCCCAAAGAGACTCCGGTCGCACTGCAGGTTGAGCTGGGTCACAAAGCCCCCCAGAGCCAGAGTCAAACCTACCCTCAGCCCAGCGGTGGGGTCCCGATAGACTAGAACACTTGAAAGCCATTCCTTCCCGTCACGCCATCCTGCACCGGGCGGCGTCCGAGCACCCTGCTGTCTCCTTCGCCTCCGGCCCCCCCGCGCTAGCCAAAGCAGTTACCGCCTCTGACTTCGCACAGGCTGTGGTAGGTCGTAGGCCCCGGCGCTGACATGTGCCCCTCTGTAAATACCCTCGGCGTGATGTGAACAATGGTTGATTTTGACAACGAAACGAAATAACCAGCCTCTAGGGACTTGGCCAGTACCCCCCCCCCACCGCCCCCTGTACTGTTCAGTGTATATTTTTTGATGTACTATAACTGTTGGAGGGGGGGAAAGGAAAATATTTTGATAATCGAATCTCATTGCTTTCTTGTGTTACTCAGTAAATAAAAGGAACCTGTATAAACGCGCCTGGACTTTCGCGCCATCTTTCTTTGGGCCCGCGAGGCGGGAGCCCCGGGAAGCAGAGGTGGAAATAGGACTGCATCCCCCACGACGGATCGCTAAAGGACCGTTCACCCTGTAGCCAGCGGCTGGGGAAAACCAGCCCCGTCCCCAGCCAAAGGGTGGGCTGGCTCAGGACGGCCCAGGCTTTTCCTGTGGTTTTCCATGGAAGGCTGGACCAGTAACGAAATGTTCTTGGTAACGGGGTGCAGGAGCTACTCAGCCGCAGGCGGCCGGAGCTAGGCCCAGTCTAGTGCCACGCCAGCCGCCCGCCGTGTTCCACGCCACCAGCCAGCCGTGTTCCACGCCACCCGCCCGCCGTGTTCCCAGGAAAGCATACCCGCTCCGAAAGCAGCTGAGTTTATTGACGGCAATTGCTGACCAGGAGGAAGCGGCTCTACACGCCTCTGACATGAGATTACATACATGCAATCATTAAAAAAACCCCACCAGCCTCACTTCCCAGCACCGGAACGTGCCCTGCTGCTGGGTGGGCTAATCCAAGGGACCCCAGTCATGCACCCCGCCTCCCCCCAGCAGCCAAAGCACATTCCCGCCCGTCCCAAATTCCTGGCCAAGGAGAAGCTCAGGGACCATCTAAAACTAACCCTTGGTTCTTGGCCAACTGACAATTTTAACAGCCTGCTGAGGCCACCTCTGCAGCCCGACCCCTCCCCCCAGAGCTGCAGGTCAGAAACGCGTCCCCCCGGGGCCCGCTGCTCGTCAGCAATGAGGCTGAGCTGCACCTGCCTAACGAGCGATGCAAACGGCTGGCCCCCGCCCAGGCTTCTGTAGTGAGCTCCACATGCTGGGGTCTTCGGCTCTCCCGTAGCGGGATCAGGGGCAGGGGCACCACCCCGACACCATGGCTTGGCCTGGCCTTCGGCCTGGGATCACAGCATGGGAAGAGGCAGCGGATCAGGGCTGCCCTGCAGGCATCTCTGACATGCTGGACACTGATGAGGCTCTAATGAGCTTAATGAACCTAAACCCGAGCTCTGCTCAGCCTGGCCTCACCCGAGCGCCGATTCTGCAGCTGCAGAGGGGCCAGGTGCATTTCCCTGCAGCTCAGGCAGTTAAAGAGCTGGGGGGGCAGGGGACAGTGAAGGTTCTGCAGGGACCCAGGGCAGTCCTTGCTCCTCACGATCTTCAGGGAGGCAGCTACGCAGCCCCCGGGGAGGTGAGTGCAGCATGCATGGGGCGAAGAGCCACCTGGAAGCAGAGCCCAGCAATCCTGGAGCCCCCATCCGCCTCCCCAGCTGCAGAGAGAGGGCGATTTGCAGGTGCCTGTCGGTGGGCAGAGAGGCCTGGAGGATGAACGCCTTCACCCCTCGCCTGTAGCTCCAGCTCCACAGCTGGGGAGCTCAGGGTCCACCTTCCAGCTGGGCACCTGCTCCAGCGCCGGCCTAGAGGGAGGAACTGCGGGGAGACAGGCCGGGGCATTCTGCGGCCCAGGTGGAGGGGGGAGGAAGGAGCTAGGTAGTGCCATAATCTTGGGGTGGAGGGAACACTCCCCTCCAGGTTCAGGGCAAGGGTTACAATGGGCCAAATGGAGGTTGGGCCGGTGAGGCCTTCGCAGGCCTCCTGCTGCCCACGCAGCCCCCTGCCAAGGCAAGGAGCGTGTTTGCCGAGAGTTTTGTCTAGCCTGTGGTTTGGGAGCAGAGACCAGGCCAGGACTCCCGGGGCACGGTCTGGGCGAATCCTGAGTTCAGACCAGCCGTCCAAGGCCGCCCTCCCCCTCCAGGCAGCAGGGATGGGCCAGGCGTCTTCACTGCCCCCCGTGACCATCCCTGGCACTGGGTCCTCGCCATGCTGCCTAGTGTGGCCAGGGGCCGAGCCCCACCACCCACTCCAGGAGCTCCCTCCCATCAGCAGGCTTCGTGCCAACGCCCCAGAGCTCAGGAGAGGGTGGATGCGCCATGGGAGCGAGGTGGCGGGGGAGGGGAGGCCAGGCCTTCAGCCGTCCATGGAGCCGCTGCCCTTGTTCTTGCGGCTCAGCGGGAAGCCGGACTTGCTCTGCGGCTGCGTCATCTTGCTGGCCAGGTAGGTGAAAGGCTCGATCAGCGTCCGGCGGTCGGCCACGGACACCTCCCACAGCTTCACCTTCTCGCCCTTGGCCCAGTGCTGGGCCGCGTCGTGGTCCACGCGCCGCTGCTCCTGCAGGTCGCTCTTGTTGCCCAGAACCACAATGGTGACCTGCACGAATACACGCAAACGGAGCACGCTCAGGGCCGGCTGCCTGGCCCTGCAGCCTGGGCCAGGCCCCGGGACAAGGCTCCTGCAGATTTCACCCGCAGCACGGCGGGCTCTCCGGTGATGTCTCTTTCCCTTTGGCGCCTTCCGTCCAGATTCCCTGCTGTGCTCGGGCTCCCGGCCCAGCCTTCGCCCCCGCCCAGGCGCCCAGCTGAGCAGCAGAGCTGATGGGCCCCAGAGGGTCCTGCCCAGTTCCCTGTGGCTGGAGCTTGGGCAGAGGCTACCTGGGTCTTTCCGAGGAGGAGATAAGGGGATTTGGGATTTCCTAAACGGGATCAGATCACTGATCTCTCCCATGTGTCCCCCCTCCGCTGTCACCCCCAGCCGACACTACAGCCCCACCGGACGGCCAGCGTCCCCTCCCATCTGCTCAAGCAGGCCTGGCCGGTCGTGCAAGGCTGCAGGTGGCAAGGAGCAGTCCCTCCTTGAGCCCACCGGGTGCCCTGAGGTCTGACTGGCTTTCTAACCCCGGTTTGCAGAGCGACGAACATCGGGGTCTGAGCGCAAGCACCGGCCAAGCACTTGCAAACTCAGCCCCTTGCTGGCTGATTTAAAAATCCTGGGGGAGGGGAAGGGAAGGGCAAGGAGAGGAGAAAAAGCAGAGCGGCCTTGAACGTGGTGCTGGACTGACAGCGCTGGAGACCAACGGCCTCTGCTGAGAAGGGGAAATCCAAGGAGCAGAATGCAACACCTCCCCTGAGGCCGCCACCCCACACACACACAGCTGGCTCCATCCCTCCCTGGAATACCCCTCCCCCTCCCCCCCCCCCCCCCCCAGCTCAGTCTCTATGGCCTGTTCGCTCACGGCCCCTGTGCTGAGTATCCGAGAAAGAGGGCAGCCGGTGGGGGGGAGGGGGTCCCCCGACTCACTTCCTACAGGACACAGACAAGCCACCAGAAGGAAGCGCACTCCCGGCTGGGCAGGACTAGGGAGCTGTAGGGGAGGAGGCTCCGTCCCCCGCTCCCAGCCCGCCCCGCGCTCCGATGCCTGTGGAAAACCTCCTCTGCGCCTGTGGCGATGCCTCACCTCCTTCTTATCCTTGCACTTGTCGATTTCCTTCTTGAGCAGCTCCACCCTCTTCAAAGAGTCCTTGCTGGCGGTGCTGTACACCAGCACATAGCCGTCCGTGCCGGAGAAGCAGTGCTTGGGGAGCTCCACGCCCTCCCGCAGGCCCCGGGTGTCGTAGAATCGCACCTGCTCCCGCACCCCACGGTCCGTCTCGATCGAGCCCACGTAGATGTCCTCCTGGGTCTCTATCATTTCGGAACCTGCGGGGAAGCAGACGGGCGTGGGGTAACGTGGGGAGCTGGGCTGCGCTCTGCCGTGACGCAGGAGCCCCCTCACAGTGTCCACTGGGCTGGGAGTCGGGAGGCCACTGACCTGCGGAGTGACCGTGGGCAAGTCCTGCCCCTGCCCTGTGCCTCAGTTTCCCCTCCCAGCCTTTGTCTGGTCTGTTCAGACTGGGAGCTCTTTGGGGCAGAGCCTGGCACAAGGGTGCCCCGAGCTTGCCTGGGGCCCCTAGGTACTACCACATAATAGCAGCTCCTTGCCTAGGCCTGTCTTGTACTCTGCTCCTTGTTCGTTCAGGTCTCCCGCATCTGTGTTTAGAGCGGCACTGCTGGGGCAAACTGCCTGTAGAAGGGAGCTGCTGGAGGCAGCATCCCCAGGTTTTTTTCTATGTACTCTCCCCACCTGGGACACTGGCAGCCAAACCTGCCTGCCACTGCACAACCCTGTCTGTCTCCATCACGTGCTTACACAAGTCTATTTTAATTGCAGGGGGCTGGGCAGTTCCACTAGAGTTTGTTCTGGAATGCTGGGAGGTGGGTGCTAATTTATTATTGTAGGGTCTCTCGTCAACAGCTGGGCTAGGCACTGATTTGTTATGGTCAGGGTGCTGGTCTTTACGAAAAGCCACCACAGAGCCGTTTGGCATTAAGCCTGTGAAGAATGATGGGGGCTCAGGACGCCCCCTTGCTGGTCACCCGCCCGACCCCCACACTTACCAACCACATGGTTCCCATAGAGGAGCTGCTCCAAGATTGATGTTTTTCCGACTGAGGCTTGGCCGCAAACCACCACCTTGCAGCTCTTCCCCATCTGGGGTCTCTTTCCTGGGGACGGAAGAGCGGGACGTTGGAGCTGGAGGAATACGTCTTCTCAAAGTCGAGGCAACTGGGCAATGCCACATGGGCTGGAGCTTGGCAAGGTTTCCTGGGCCCTGCCCAGTCTCCCTGGTGCTCAGCGCTCTGCACTGCCCCGGGGGAGAGAGAACCCTGGAAACCTAGGGCTGGAAGGGAACGCCAGAAGTCATCTCAGCCACCCCACTGCATTGAGCCTGGTCCCTTACTCCTTGGGCCAGCGGGGGCCCTGAAGTGACACTAATGGGCCCCCTTCACAGACGGTGGCTGGGACACCAGCCCCATGGCTAGGTGCGTGGGTCACTGCCCAGCGCTGAGGCTAGGGGGAAACCTCAGGGCAAGTTACATTAGGCTGGAAGGAATAACGAGGGGTCCGAACCGCAGCTTTGCATCCCAGCACGGTCAGTCCTGGAAGGTCCCCTCATCCCTCCCAGGCGACATTTGGTCAAGACCTCAAAAGCTGAGCTCCCATCTGCAGGAGCATTTAACAATTCCTTGGGGCACTTCTGGTAAGAGGCAGGCCTTTCCTGGGGCCCCTGGCCCAAACTCCCTCCTCCACCCACAGTTGTGCTGCGGGGTTGCCACCCTCCTCCCCAGAGGAAGCTGCATTTCAGGGTGAGTTGCGTGGTATGTGTGGCCGGGGGGACGGTAAAATGGTTTTCACAACCAGACGAGGGTGCTGGGAGAAATTCGAGCCCAAAGGGGGCAGAAGGAAAGACGCCGGTGCAGGCCTGCCACTGGACGAAGGCTCAGGAGATTGCGGGTCCGTTCCCAGCTCTGCCACCGACTCCCTGGGTGACCTTGGGTGAGTCTCTTCACCTCTCTACCCAATGCTTCCCCATCTACCAAAGGTGGGCCATTCTCCCCTTCCTCCATCAATGTTTTTTTGGCTCACATACTACCCGGCCAGGGGCCAGGGAAGCAGCTAGAACAAGGCACTCCGTGATCCACTAGGTCTTTTCCCTCTCCCTAGCCCCCAGTCTGTGATCTGTGCTGGAGCCCCCCTGTTCTACGCAAACACACGCTCCTTCGGGAGATTTCGGCCCGGGAATGAACCAACCACCTAAAATCCAACCGAAGCCGAAGAGCAGATGTGAAAGTGGGCACAGACACAGGGGGCTGGAATCGCTGCAAGGCCGGGGCGCAAAGTATCACAGGATTTAGGCTGCCCGGGCCCTGATCCTCCCTGCAGCCTTGGCATGATAACAAGCCCAGCTGGCCTCTGGCTGCACTGGACTCACAGAGGCAGCTGGCTCTTGGCTGCAGGCTTTAAGCGTCTGTGAATCGTGTATCTCCCCCCACCCAGATGGCACAGCAAATCTCTGATGAGAGGGGTCTCTACCTACCTTCTCAGGACAGCTGTCTGTCTGCTTTCTCCTCTTCCTAAATCTTCAGGCTTAACTGACTCACATCACAACCAAGGAAGGGGAAATCCGAGAAAGCAAGCCAGGGCAGCTGAGAGCCGAGCCAGCAGGACAGCACCATCTGGAGTTGCAGAGGACAGGTTGTGTAGTGCTTTCCCGTCTCAGTACAATGGACAAACCAACCAGAGCGGCGTTACCTAATAATCTAACTCCAGACGCACACCCAGAGGTTCATCCCTGACCATGTTCTTAGTAACTTCATGGGGGGGAAAGCCTGCCAGCTCTTTCATGAGCATTGAAGGTAACTGGCAGGCGGAGTTGTAGGAAAGAGGTCTGTATTGAGCTTGCGTAGTGGCCGGCGTTAGCAAGATGAGAGGTCTGTGCTTGTCTGGCAGCCTCCTGACCCCCAGCTTGCAGGCCTGCGGCCCTGGTGCCCCACTGAAGCGGGTCTTTCCTGAACCCCTCCCCCCTTCCTCCCCATCATACTTCACCAGCCATGGTGCAAATATGACAAGAAAAATGGAAACCGGGGCCACTTCAGGCAACTAATGGCCACTAGGGCCACATCGTCCATTTAAGGAAAAGCTTTTTTAAAAAACAGCAACTTTCATGTCTGAAAATATGGAGGGAAAGTTCCCCCCGCTCAGCCCCCCCCTCCCACCAGCCTGATCTTCTTTTCTTTGAGATTCCAGATGGTTTTGAAGAAAGCGAAGCTTTCTGGCTGCAAATATCCTGAAATCTAGAGTGACAGTCTAGCCCCCACCCAGGTTTAAGAATATTTGAGATGACATCTCAGTTGCTGAAGGCTCACATCAGGGCATTGTTGCGAGAGAAAACAAGAGATGGGTTTTAAAAGGCATCATTACAATGACTAATTTTTTTTTTAATTATACGTCAAGCACCTGGAGAAGCGCTAGGCAGCTCCCAAAGCGAGCACAGACGTGCCTCCTGTTCTGGAGAGTGCACAACCTAAATGCAATCCAGCACCATCCTGCAAGGAGAACTACATGGGCTGATCCCTGCGCGGAGCCCCACTGGAGCCAATGGGGTTCTGTGGGCATGCAGGGGTCCACCTGCACAGTTCTCTTTTGCAGCAGGACCTAAGTCGGTAACACCATGGACAAGGGCAGGCCAGGAAGGACAAGGGTCACAACAGAAAGATCACATCGATATGCAAGAAAGACCTGATCCTGCAATGAGCTCTGTGTAGGCAGGCCCTGCTGAGCATCCGTATTCATTGCAAGCTCAGGGCCTAAGGCAGTGGTTCTCAGCCTATTTACCACTGTGGGCTGCACATGCAGCTCTCCCTGTGTTATGGGGGCTGCATCCACACAATAGATATACTACCTGTCTGGCCTGGAGGACGTCACCTGGGCTGCAGTTGTGTGCTGATTTGGCCGCAAGCGGGCTGCAGGTGGAGAACCACTGGCCTAAGGCACAGGCAGAGCTTGATATTTAGGAACCTAATTATTTGTAATTGATTGTTATCCCTGGATGTGGTTACAGCGACAGTTTGGTGCCAGGGGGCGGTGGTTTAGCGGGAGGATGCCTTAGCATGGCAGTTTACTGTTTACACCATGATCGTTGCCATCTGTTATCAGCTGTGTTACAGCAGGACCTAGCAGCGCCCTTCGGGGATCAGGGACGCGTTGTGCCAGGCGCCGAACAGACACCCACCAAGAGCTCGTCATGCTGCCTCGCCGGGTGCCCCCACGTCCAGTGTCACTCTCCACCCAGCATCCACTCCATGTTGGGCCAATCTCAGGTAAGTCACCGTCATGGCCCCCTTGCCGCCTCCCAGGCTGGCCAGGCCACCCCCAT
>NW_020664544.1:1789224-1846310 GCF_002925995.2 Terrapene triunguis
CTGGGTCTGCAGGACTGAATTCAGCCCTGGGACAGGGGTGCTCGGCGTGGAATCAGTGAAGTTCTTAAATTCAGGCCCCGGCTGCCCTTTACTAAGGGCGGTGAGGGATGCCAGAGGTGGGGAGCAGGGCCTGTGGCTCCCTGCATGCGATGCTTTGTTTCAGAAGGGCTTTGGCTGCATGTCAGATGCTAAGCTCGGTGGCCTTTGCTGGACATGCCCCTGTGTTAAAGGCAGGGGTGGGTCCAGTCACTGTCTATTTTATAGAAAAGGTTCAATCTTCTTTTGGTCAAACTTCGTGCAGTACAGCAAACCTCAGCCTGCTGTATGGTGCCAGTTGGCCTACAGTGATGGGTGCTATAGAAAACACTGATAGGCAGCAAATCTGGGCTTCCTTGAACTTGGCTTTGGTCTTTCCGTGTGTTCCATCGTTTCTGCCTAGGGGCAGTGTTGACTAGCGCCTGCAGACGCCTTTCTTTGCCAGATTGAGGTCTGCTCCGGAGAGGGAGCTAAAGGGTTAAAGTGTGCATGTTGTGGTGGAGGGGGGAACCTTCATGGCTCAAAACCCTTGAAGAAGGTTCAGATCCTTTTCCCTTCTCTAACTCCTGGGCCTGAGGACGTCACGGATCCTCATTAATTGCACGTACCTGTAACAGAACAGTCACTGTTTGAGATTTTTGATAGCATGGAGTCCTGCTCTCCAATACCTGTCCCGTGTTACCATGCTCCTTGGGGAAATGGTCACTGTGCATGTTGGCTCTCCAAAGTACACTCTGTATTTGAACAGAGAGTCCTGTGGCACCTTATAGACTAACAGATGTATTGGCGCATGCGCTTTCGTGGGTGAATCCCCACTTCGTCAGACGCATGACCTGTGTATTTGAAGGCAGGATTGGGTGTTGAAAGTACTAGGGCAGTTGCGTTCTTCCCCACCTAGTAATTGTTGAAAGACCAAGCCTCCTTCATCCCCAAAGCTAGCTGGCAAATTCTGCCCGGCGGTGCAGATACTATCTGAGGCCAGGCGTGGTGAGGATCCCAGCCCTTTCCTCTGGTAATGAATTTTCTTTACAAGAGCAAGTTCTTTTATTACCACCTGCTGCTGAGCTGTGGCAATCACAGCAGGGGGTGAAATTACTAGATCAGCCTTTAGGAAACACTGTGCTAGTTCTAGTGTGCAAAACTGAGCTGAATCTCAGCAGTCTGGTGTCTCAGGAGGAATACAATGTCTGTACATGGTGTGGCTGAGCCTGTCACTCTAGCACCTGACTGAAGCAGTAGGACAAAATGAAACTGAAAGGGGCCTCTGGGTAGTGCCAGTTTCAAAATGATGGTGAAGGGCTGAGGTATGTGTGCTGCTTATTAGCTATCAAAGGGTGCAGGCCAAGGGAGTGGCATTGGAAGTATTGTAGCACCCTGTTAATTAAATAGATAAATAACATTGTTAAAAAACCACCTGCATGCTGCATAAAATATCCATGTATCATTGCCTTAATGAATTGATTAGTGCTGGGAGAGCCCTGCTAAGTTTCATGTAATCCACCCCCTCCCCGGGCTAATGTAAGATTGTTCCTTATAGTATTTTCTTCAGGGCTTTGTTCACTTTTAAATTACTAGTGTAAATATTAAAAGTATCAACAATGAAAAATCATGAACTGGGCTCAGTCTTCCTACTACAGAGATCTCTAGCACCAACCTCTCTCTTCCTCCATACCTGAGTTCAGAAGGCAGCTGCAGGAAATGAACTGGTCATGAATAAAATGACCCATAGAAAGGACTGAAGAGTCCCAGAAACAGAAGAACTCTGACATCCTCAGTGGGAGGGTTGGTTCCTGGCCCACTCCAGATAGAACCCTGGGAATGGAGAGCAAAAGCAACCTAGCTCACTCAACTGCCTTGATGGGATAGGAACAGTACCTCAGTCCTGGGTCATTAAGGTTCAATCTTTCATCCAGTGGTTGTCCTTTTGAGTGTGGGATTCCCAGGCTTTCTTCTTTCCTGTTGGGGTGATCCTGTCTTTTAATCTGATTGCGGGCTGTCAGCGCAACACTATTCCAGGGTCACCTAGAGGGGAGGTGTTAAAGGACGGAATTAATATGCTACTTCCAAGATGTTCCCATCCCCTCTTGGTAGCTCAGAGCTTGGGACCTCTTGCTTTGAGCAGATGCCTGCAGTCAAGAACTTCCTGAGTGTTAATCTTCTCTTTGCCATGAAGCTCCTCTCTGGGTTTGAGCAAGTTCTTTAGCTTCTCTGGCCCAGTTTACCCATTTGTAAAATTGGGATACTGCTCAGCTGTGTTAAAGAGGGTGTTTGGAGACGTAGCTAATGTCTGTAAAGCCCCTTGAACCATGCAAAGTGCTATAAGAACGGCCACACTGGGTCAGACCAAAGGTCCATCTAGCCCAGTGTCCTGTCATCCGACCGTGGCCAATGCCAGGTGCCCCAGAGGGAATGAACAGAACAGGGAATCATCAAGTGACCCATCCCCTGTCGCCCATTCCCAGCTTCTGGCAAACAAAGGCTAGGACACCATCCCTGCCCATCCTGGCTAATAGCCATTGATGGACCTATCCTCCATGAACTTATCTAGTTCTTTATTGAACTCAGGTATGGTCTTGGCCTTCACAACATCCTCTGGCAAAGAGTTCCACAGGTTGACTGTGCTATGTAAGTGCTTAGCATTGTTGGACTTAGGCAGACTAGGCACAGGAACCTGATGTTTCACTACAGCTTTTGTAGGGTGAGTGGGTAAATTTCCAATAAAAAAAAAAACCCACCCCACAACCTGTGTAAATTATTTTGATACAAATGTGTTTTTGGACTAACCTTTGCCCAAATGTACTAAAATGGTCCCTGATGGCTGCTTCTGCTCCCCGAGCTGGAGGAGAAGATAGACGGTAGCAAAGCAGTGATTTGTATTTCAGCGTAATTGTCCTGGCATTGCACTGAAACAGCTGCAAATAAACTGAATGTGTCATTTGCAGGTTGTTTAAGAGGCTTATCAGTGGAAGGAATGGAATATGGTCACAAGATAATGGTTGCCTGCTGTTGCATAAATTCCAGGGATACTTATGGAAAATGATGGATGTAACTGCACTAATTTTATCTGATGATGGTGCAGTTAGTGACAGTTATTGTTGAACAGCTGCATTCTGATTGGCTTAAATTCTGTGTTCTGATCCAATCACAGATCAGCATATCCATAAGAGGGGGAGTTTTTTAAAAAGATTTCTAGACCATGGAAACGGTTTTCTTGTGGCTCAGTTGATTTCTGAAGCTTTATTTCACTTCATTTTTTATCGGATAAATAGTTTCTCGGCCATCTGCTTGGCAGCTCCAGAGTCTATCTGTTGTGCATATATGTGGGGGGATGTTTCCCCTCATTCTTCAGTGCTGAATGATGTGGAAGAAGTATCTTAAAAAGAGGTATCTTAAAAAGTCTCATTGCTAAATTAAAATTAGGATTAACAGTTCCTTGATCAGACCTTTTCCTTTACTATTTGGTACCAGCTTCAGAGTGGCTGTGCCATCATAGTTACCTTTGTAAAATGGAGAGTGTGAGATTTACACAATGAAGAAAAAATGTCCCAAACCAAAGAATTTGAGTTTTCCCTCATCTTGGGGTCAGAAGACTTCACCTTTCGATTGCCAGTTCAAATCTAGTGTAGCTCAGTAGTGAGGGGATCGCTACCATCTCATGTGAAATGAGTTGGTGGGTCTCCAAGTGAACAAATCTCATTAATTGACTCTTTTGTTGACAGTCTCAGCAGCAAACCAAAGGTTTAATTGGCCATGAAGCCGGAAGACGTTCTGTTCATGGATGAGGTACATTAGTACTGTACCTATGCGGTGGATCAATAGGACTTCCAGTGTCCAAGGCCAGTGGAGTTCTGTTTTTAAAATAACCAGTGGTGCTGAAAAGAATTCTTCACACAAATACTAAACTACTGTGAATACAGAGCGCACTGCAGGGTTTGAATAATTCTCTTTATAGAATCAGTGTAGAGTAGGTGTACAAAAATTAAATATTTAATACTTAAAATGTATGTAGAGCCGTATGTCTTCAAAGCATCGTACAAGCTCCTTTTTTTGGTTGAGTAATTCTCTATTGTAGATAGACGATCATCGGCTTATCAGAAATGTGGGTTGGTTACTTATTAAGACCAGTCGGTTTCCTTGATTTCAGTTTGTCTTATCAAAGGGCTTCTCTAGCTGCACTATTTAAAACTCTAGCACCACAATAGCCCTTGAGTCCAAGTTTGTTTCCATGCAAACAAAACGGAAGCAGAATATTTCTGGCACGAGGCCCTTCCGTGAGTGTTATAAAAGAGGCAGAGTGGATGTTGTCTTCACCAGAAATTATTTAGGGCAGTGGTTCTCAACCTTATTGATCCCAGGGACTGGCTTGCTGCCTTCCTAAACGATGTCAGGGAGCGCTCAGGGACTGGCGCTGGTCCATGGACTGGTCGTTGGGAAACACTGGTTTGGGGTATTCCTGTGGAGTAGGCTATGCTGCTACCCACACCCCCCTCTCCCCCGCTATGGCGTTATATTTGTGGAATTCAAAAACTCCAGTACCCTTTGAGGTGAATCGGTAGATAAACACAAGCATCTGCCTGCACAGCCAGTGGATTTCCCCACCTTCCTTCCTACCTATTGTGAGCTCTAGGTCAGTGGTTCTCAAATGTTTGTACTGGTGCCCCCTTTCACACAGCCAGCCTCTGCGTGCGACCCCCCCCCTTATACATTAAACACTTTTTTATATATTTAACACCATTATAAATGCTGGAGGCAAGCGGGGTCTGGGGTGGAGGCTGACAGCTCGCGACCCCCCCCCCGTAATAACCTTGCGACCCCCTGCGGGGTCCCAACCCCCAGTTTGAGAACCCCTGCTATAGGTCCTCTTTAATCAGCTCAATATCCTGCACTAAGCAACTGGTGGCAGCATCGCTCCTTGATCAGTAGGGGGTGCTGATGCACAGAGGAATGTGCTGCTTGACATGCTACAGTGCTGCTTTGTATTGTAATGAGGCTGGCTCCCAGGTGACCTTGTCTAGCTGCAGGATAAGATCATGATTTAAGTTTTAAGAAGTCTAGTTTGAGTTTAGAGTGATGTGAGAGGCTGCTTTGACCAGCCTGACGACAGCAGTATGGAAGTATACTATAAGCTTCACATGTTGCCTCCACCCTCTCATTCCCCAGCCGCTGTTTCTCATCGCTGACCTGAAAGAAGCATCTCTAGGGGTGAGAGAGGCGACCCCTCTGTGCTGTGACCCATTCATTCTTTGGCTTCTCTGCTGAGACTGTCAGCATGCAGGGGGGAGAGGGGTGTGTAGTGCTAGGCTGGTTTTAAGCTCATTTCACACAGGTAAGATGAAGATTTTGTCACCATGACGTTTACTAAAAATAACCAACAGTTCCATGACCTGTCTGTGACTTTTACTAAAAATAACGGGGGGGGAGGAATGACAGCTGAAGCGGCGGAGGGGGGGAGGACGGAGGGGGGGACTGACAGCCCGAGCCCCACCACCACGGACGGGGGAAGGCACAGTCCCGGCTGAAGCCAAAGAAGTCACAGAGGTCCGATAAAGTCACAGAATCCGTGACCTCTGTGACTAAATCGTATCCGTACACATAGGTATCTGAATAGCATCTGATGGCAGAGGTCTGGGCTGGATTTCAGCTGAAAGGCTCCATATCCTGTAGCAAAATGCCTTGAATGTATCAATGAAGCAAGTTGACTGTGGCCTTTTGCCCCTGCAAGTGACTAGAGGGGTTGCTTGGACCTCCTGGGGATTCACTATTGTTAGCCCAGAGAGTTTCGAGTTGCAAACAGACCTCTGCATGGAGGGGCACTAGGCGAGCTGCCTAGAAAGCAAGTCAAAATGTGAACAGCCTGGAGTTTGACCTTGGAGCGCCTCCTAAACACAAAGCTAAGCACTTGACTTTCTGGAACTTTTGGCCAGCTCTTTAGTTCCCAGATAAGCTTAAAGTACTTTGCAGTTTAGGCAGGAAGTGAAAGAGGAGTGATGGCGGTGGGAGGCATTCAGTCTGCCACCTCAGTAGATTGTACAGACCTGAGTTACACATTCAGAGATCGGATGGCTGCAGAGTGCCAGCCAGGTAGGAAGGCTGGTGCAACAGCTCCATTTGGGAGGTGGGGTTCAGACGGAGCTCAGAAGGCTCTGCTCATTCTGGAAATGACTTGTTCTTGGCTGCGCCTCTGTTTCCATGCTATAAAAATCAGGGATGCGATTTGGGTTGATGCTAGTATGTTAGAGGATGGTTGCAAGCTAGAGCAGGGGGAAATCTGTGTTAGGATTTATATGGTGGTAGGAGGCAGATGAAAGATGCTGCTCAAAAGCTCTTGGGCTAATCTGGGACCATCTCACTGTTGTGCAGGGTGGCTTGTCTGTCTTGGCGGTTTGTTCCAAGAACTAGCAAGGGTTGGGATTGCTGCAGAGGCAGGGTGAGCAGAGGGCCTACCAGCCCCTCCAGCCACTGGGGTTGAATAGTTCAGAGGGGAGTTGTTGAGACCACTGCCCTTCTGGAGGAGGATACGCATCTCCAGTGAGGATGTGGCAGATCCTAGGGGAGAAGGTATCAGTAATGTTCTTCCCATGAAAGGAGTCCGAGGAGCCTTTCAGGTTGAGCTGGGCCATGGAGTAGGACTGGCTGCAGCACCTGGAGAACTGAGAGCACATGACAAGCTTGTTAACCAAGCAGTTCGCAGGTCACCAAATTTCAGGAGAAGGGAGTTGTTTCAGACAGCTGGCTCCTAGCAGCGCTCTCAGTGCTTGCAGGCAATGAAAGAGACGGTTCTTAGTGAGTCCCTTGATGTGGCTCTGTTCCTCCCCACCCCCTAGGTTCACCACGGAGAGGCCCTGAAGAGACACTGACCTCTCCGAACAAAGGAATCCATTCAGGCCTGGATTGTATTTTTAGCAAAGCAGCAAGTGGGGAATGCAGCCTACATCAGTGTGAGATGCAGAATGATCTCATTCAGGCTGCAGCATCTGTTTGGATTGAAACAATTACTAATGATATCAGGAGATCTGCATTTGTTTTGTTAGTATAGCCAGAGACAGTGGTAAACAAGAACAGTTTTCTGTGTGTTGGAACACAACTGGGGAGAGACGCTGCCGTTCTGTTCCCGGGCTCTCACGCCTTGCATCTTGCAAACCCAGCGACTCTGCCTACAGGTTTTGAAGCCACTTGGATTTTCTTGCAAGACTTCATCGTTCAGCTTTAAAGGCGTGTAAACAATAAAGGCAGCCATGTTTACTTCCTCTCTGGTAAGGTTATCCAACCACTGAGGTTTGACATGTCAGCGAAGTGCTGTGTCTAGGAAACCCAACCAACACTAAATAGAAACAACCATCCTCGTACTCTTCATCAGATTATTTCAAAGGGCTTTGTAAGCACTACGGAGCCTTACAGCTCTCCTGTGAGGTAGGTCTGTATTTAACCACCCTTTTCACAGATGGGGTGATTAAGCGCAGAGGTCAGTGACTGACTCACTGGCGGTCAGGGAACAACCCCAGGAGTCCTGGCTTACAGCCCTACAGCTGGAACCACTAGAAACACTGCATTGCATAATGACTGGTAAAGTTGCTTAAAGATTTACACGAGACAATCCGCTTACTTCTAGCAAGTGGCTCGGCAGTCCAAGAGAGATCAGGTTTGGCAATGATCCTTGCTGCCCTGTTCTTCAGAATATGTAACCACAGCAATGGGACCATAGACGCTAGAAAGGAAACTTCTAGTCACTTCCTTCACTGCCTTCTGAATGCTTCAACCCTCCTCGTGTTCAGAAGTGGCCATGGTGCATGGGTGTCTTATTTTACGGAGTGAAAATCCCGTCACGACGAGTGGTACAAATCCATCCCCTTGGCACGAGTTACTGAAACAATCCCTACTCAGGGAGTTGAGAGAGAGATCTACAGCATGGCACCGATGAGATGTACATTGCATGTATCTTTTACACTGTGCTTGTTCACCAGCTCGGCTCCACTCAGGAGGAGCACATGCTGTCAGTCTCTCAGGACAGTTCCATTTTAAAAAGTGATTTTTCATTCCCAGAACAGATTTTTTCCTTTTGCTGTAAGTCAAGTAGGGGGCATCTTTGTCTAGCTCTCAAGAAGTGCGGGTGGAGAGTTCTACTTTGACACTTGCCGCGTGTTCCGACACACTCCACTGTGCATATCCCCAGGCTGACTTGGTGGGTGTGGGTGGAGATTACAGGTTTCGACCACAGCAGCAGAGGGTTCAGTTCTGATGGGAACCTTGGCATGATGCCGTCCCTGGGGATGTTAGCGGGAAGAACATGGGTGAGGAGGGCATGTCGGCAGCTTCCCACCAGATAGAGGTGAAAGCTCATTCAGACCAGACTCAAGCTAGGGGGTGGATGGGAACTTATTAGATACCTTTCAAGGCCCTGAAGTGAACCCACTGAAACCGAGGGAGAGGGACCTGGATCTGTTGCGTTCCCAGCACTCCCAGTTTGGGACGTGCACTCTCAGAGCACCACATGGCAGCTCGCTTCTCTGCCACCCAGTCACCCCTGGACTCTGATTGTTTTAAGTAAACATAAACGTACTGGGCCAGGGAGGTCCCTGGTGTGTCTGGCCAGTGCAGTGAGTGACACTAGACCTGGGGCTTGCCTGTTGTCAGCATCCTGAGCTGAACCTAATTGGTAACGAGATTAAAAATGAAAGTGAGCAGCACATATTTTAGCCCTGACCCTGAAGGCCCTTGGAGTGGTAGCACTCCCTATCGATTGTTTTGCCAGCTGACAAACAGCCCTTTGCTTGTGGCAGTTGTGTGGGAGTGGCCAATGGCAAGCCCGAATGAGGTTAAAAACATGTTAACTTGCCCCCACACAGTTCCCTTTGTTCCTTTTTTAGTGGGCTTGCCAAACATAGCTTGCATTGTTCGCTTCAGCTTGCCTTCAGCTCGCGCCCGCTGAAATGCCTTCCTTCGGGCAGAAAGGGGCCGTGGCAGTGTTCGCTCCTTACAGAGAGGGCCAGATTTAATCAGCGGGTGGGGTTGAAAGGTGTCTTCAGCTTGGACTCTTTGGCTCACGGACTGTCATTTACTGTGTCTGTCCAACAACTGTCCGACAACGTCAATGTTAAAGAATAGGCTCGGGACCAGCAGGTCTCTGACTTTATGCCTCATCTAACACTCAGGAGTGTTGGCGTGTTTCCTTTGTAAAGTTACTCGGTGTGGTCGGAATGGACTCGTATTCGGCTACTGTAATTTAAGCCGGCCCATGTACCGTCAGTGGTGCACATTCCACACTTTGAGAACTGATGTCCTGGCCCATATGCATTGTAGCAGTGGCTCTACAGAGTGGCACCCAACCCTTACCTGGCCAGGATGTCATGAAGGGTGAAATCTCTGCTTTCCAGAGCTCACACAATGCCTTGGCACCACTTCAGTCTCACTCGGGGTCTCAAAAGAGGATGTAAGAGGTGCCCGCCATGTGCTGGCAGAGGGGTGCCGCTTGTTCAGAGCCTGAGCCGCACATCATTTTTGTAAATTGTAGGTTTTAAAAATAAAATGGAACCAAATGGATACCTGCTTGTACCTTCCTTGATCGACTAGACTGTACGCTCTTCAAGATAGGCTGATACCGGCCTGTGAGTTTGGTAGAGCTTGTAGTGCAAAGGCGCCTGATCCTGATTTGGGCCTCTGGACACTACCACAAAGCTAACAGTGATGATAGAAATTGCTTACGTTCACCAGCAGTAAAATTGGTTGATCGGCTTTGTGCCTTCCCTGGCGTTACAGGGAAGGAGGGGGGCCGGGGATAGCGCTAACGACTCCTTGAGCTGCCTGTTCTGTACGCCTGTGCTGCTTGAGTTGGCGTATTAAAGCTATTTTCAGGGCTGTGTGTCTGCCTTGGACTTCACAACACGTCATTTCTGAGCAGAATCATGGTAAGGCCTCAAAAGAGATTTTCCTGGTTTCTGTAACTCTCTGGGCCCTGGCTTTTCACAAGGCAGAGACGCTCGGCTCGGAGCCTGTCCGGTGTGACCTGAGCGTTTGAGACTGACTGTGGAACTCTGCTCTGGCAGGCTGGAATGTCCCTTTAGCTATTTTAGTGCCATCAGCCTTTGCCCCATTGCTGCTGTGAAGTCTATATACGGAGCGGTTGGCTGACATTTCCTTTATGAGGAGGAAGGTGTCCTGTGCGAGTTGACTCCTCGTGTGGTAAGGAAGGAGTTGCTTATATCTATGGCTGGACTAGCCCAGCTGGAATCCAAGGGATACTGTCTCCCTAATGCGATTTGGATCATTAAGTGTGTACTCTGTAGACTTGCCGCCCGTTGCTCGATTTCTGAAATTGGCCTTCCTCCAAGGAAGAGGTTTTAGCCGGGTGTACGTTGTGGGAGTTCTCCTTCGGCAGGACTGAGCATAATTGGAAACCTCGGGTGCTTTAATTTCTGTAGCTCTGGGTGCAATGGTGACGACCCAAATGATTTTATCCCAGTGCGGATTGAAATACATCCTAGAACAGGGCGAGTTAATACTTGAAAGCCTCCATCTCATGGCCATTTTACCTGTTCAGTGGCACAGAAAGGGAAACCAAACCATTCGGGTTCGTTGGTCCTGAGCTTGGGAAGCCCTGGTAGCTAAACTCCCGAAAGAGCAGTGTGTCGGCACTATTGCCGGGGCCCTGTTGAGAGGTGACGCTGCTTTGGAGAAGCCATGCAGGGGAGGAGAGCGGGTAGCTCTCCAGAAAGCAGCTGGGATGTGTAAATGTTGATCGATGCTGTTTCAGCAGCAGATGCAGTGACAGGGCCCAGTTCTGCCTGACTTACGCCGCCGCCTCAGACAGAGTTTGTCCCTCAGTGAAGCGTTTCCTAACATGTGGGGTGCAAAGGACTGGCTGTGGGGCATGGAACGGTGGCAGTGCATGTTCCCTGCCAGGCTGCCTTGCCAATGTGGTGAGATGGACCGTGGGTGCAATTACTTCTGGTTTTCTGAAGGCTCAACTTCCAAGGGCTTCGGGGGAGATGCCTCCGGCTGAACGTTGCATGTTCTAGGAGACTTCCTAGGGCCTGCTCTCAGGTGGTTCTGAGCCCCTCCTCAGCCTGCTGACTTCAGGAGACCTCTCCAGCGGTCTGGGCCATTCCTGCCTGGTCTGGAGCTGCTCCTGACAGGTGGTCAGCACCTTCGGTTTCTGCTGATTTCAGTGGCAGTTGTGGGTGTTCAGCACCTTGCAGGATCGGACCTGTAAATTCTGTAAAAGCTTCTGCAATGGTCTTGGTTTCTGAGAATGAAAGAACAAATACCCTGGGGCCAGATTCTGAGCGGTGGCTGGCCAGCACTTAGTGCAGCTCAAGGGAGGAGTGTGCAAAGATGGTCTGAATCCATCATGAGCTCCTGTGATCCTTGGCTGGCCCCCTAGCACAGCACTGAGGCTGTTCCAGCATCTGGGAGTCCCCTGAACATGGGGTGCCCTCTTTCCCCAGGAGTACCATCGAAGGGGCAATTCTGTAGTGGCCAGGTAGGCCAGCTTTAGAGCCAGGTGTCGCCAGTAGAGCAGTGCAGAGCTGTGCTAAGGCAGCTGGGGATGTGGTCCTTGGTGGCCAGTCAGTGTCTCTCGATACTGCTCTTCATCTCACTGGGGGATATTTTACTCTCTTTCAGAGAAGCAGAGACTTTCAAGGAACAAGGAAATGCTTATTATGCCAAGAAAGATTACAATGAAGCATACAACTACTACACAAAAGCCATAGGTGAGAGCGACTGTTGGTGACCGTGTTCTGGGGCTCGCTGAATCCGACTGGGTTATGGGGGGAATAAACCAGCAGATTGGTCAACTCACGTTGCTAACGGCACACGTTGAAGAAACTTCTTCCAAGTGTCCCGGTGACACAGATGTGTTAGTTACCGTGTACGATCTCACCAGATTTACCGGGATGGCTGTAGCGCTGCCCGATGTAGCACCCTGTCTGTGTCTGGTCCAGCCAGGCTGGTTGAGTTGGATCTCCTTAGTGTTAATGATTGCGTGTGGGCTCAGCAGTGTTACCGTGCTGATGGGCACTGAACAGGACGCTATGCGATTTCCAATGCGCTTGTACAAGGGAACTCCGATCCCTCTGGGTGCTCCTAAATATAAACGGCTGACTCCAGGTAATTTTTAAGCTGCTCAGGTAGGGTATGAACTTGCAAACGGGGAATGTGATTTTGAACCCAGCAGTGACCTTGTAATGTGCTCTGTCGACAATCTGTGTAGCCCTTTGCATTGCACTAACTGGGATTGCTGTAATGTTTTCTCCAGACGCATGTCCTAACAATGCCAGTTATTATGGTAACAGAGCAGCCACCCTAATGATGTTGGGGAAGTTCCGGGAAGCACTGGGAGATGCCCAACAGTCAGTCCGATTGGATGATACCTTTGTACGGGTAGGTGACCAGCCATTCGGTGTATCATTGTTACTCCCCGTTGGAAACCCCCCACGCGAACTTTTGCCACGTTTCTAACTGTCTTCTCAGGGACATCTACGGGAAGGGAAATGTCACCTCTCTCTCGGGAACGCCATGGCTGCCAGCCGCTGCTTCCAGCGAGTTCTAGAACTGGATCACACGAACCCTCAGGCACAACAAGAGGTAAAAAACGCTCTGAGATCCAAATAGCCCCCTCGTGGGGGCTGCCCAGGGGAGCAAGATTATGCTATGGAGCCTTTCGCCTCTGGGCTGCAGAATCAAGTGTAGCTCAGGTTGGAAGTGACTAAATGGTGTCTCTGTGGGGCAGCCGCCTGATGGGGGGAGAGGTGACATGAGTTGAGGGTTCAGTCCAGTTTTTAACAGACTGATACCCACACTGCAAAACTGCGTCTGTGTGTGCTCTCCTCCTTGGTGGAGGTGTGGGAGCTAGACTGGGCAATCCGGGGAGTGGTGGAGGGGGGCAGTGTGTGGACGCATGCCCTCCTGTTGTCTGTGCTCTGCTTGGCCTGTGGTTGAGCAGAGGCCTTCATTCTCCAGGGCAATCAAGCCATCCGATCCCAGGGGCCCACATTAAACTGGTTTTAGAAAAGCAAAGGTGTCTCCGGAGTATTGTTGTTCCTGAGGCTGCTCTGATATCCTGGGCGCTGGCTGGTTTAAATGCCATCCGATGGTGGTGCAGACCAGGCGAGTGGAACCCGACCGTGCCCTCCTTTCTTTCAGTTGAAGAATGCGAGCGCTGTGCTGGAGTACGAGAGAATAGCTGAAACTGATTTTGAGAAACGAGATTTCAGGAAGGTAAAATCAACAGGGATCTTTTTTGTCCCATTATGACCAGAAAACACTGATCTGGCTGGCTCGGCAGGAGTCAGGGACAGGGGTCCCTCTCATTTTTTATGTCCATGTGCGGAGTGAATTTTATGATGTGCACCAATATGGAGGTAACGTGTAACACATCACCTTCATATTGGTGCACGTAACAGAATTCATGTGGTGGGGGTGGGGCCGAGGGATTCAGAGTGTGGGAGTGTGCTCAGGGCTGGGGCAGAAGATTGGGTGCAGGGGGTGAGGACTCTGGCTAGGGTCAAGGCTCTGGGGTGGGGCCAGGAATGAGGGGTTCAGAGTTCAGGAGGGGGCAGAGGGTTGGAGTGTGGGCTCTGGGGTGGGGACAGGGATGAGGGGTTTGGGGTTGCAGGCTGTCCCGGGGCTCCCCCCCCCGCCCTCTCTCACCGCAGCAGCTTGGGGCCAGGGGAGAGGCGCTGCTCCCTGGTGGCAGCTCCGGTGGGGCCGGGCTGGGGGAGGGGCTCCTCTCCCCCAGCGGCAAAAGTCCAGGGCAGGTCCACATTGGGGCCAGCGGGGAGGGGCGCCTCTCCCCGCCGCGGCAGGTCCGTGCTGGGGGACAGGCGCCTCTCCCCGCCGCGGCCCTGAGCCCCTGTGAGGATGGCAGAGCTATGCTGATCTAGCACTACGCCAGCTAACGTCTGTTAGCCGCGCAGGCTGGGCTGAGCATGGGTGGGACTGGGGTGTTGACTGGGGGTGTTACTCATCGATTATGTTCTCAGCAGCTGTAAAGCAAACGTTGGTCCTATAAGACATCCCCAGGATCCCTATTCACAAAGCAGCAGGTTCTCTGCCAGCGTTAAAGGGATAAAGGGGGAATGCATATCTATTCACGGCATCCTCCACTGCTGTTTCTAAGCCTCGCTCGTGCCCTGCCTTAATGAGAGTAGCCATGAAACCTGAAAGACAGATCTGCCCTCAGACACCCAAGTGTGACTCTCACCCAACTGCAGTTGCCGTCAGTGGATGTATGCGAGGTCAGGGTTTGGCCCAGGGCAGGAGACAGTCTCTTCATCACATCAGGGTTAAGGGCACTATTCATAAGAGTCTGCAGGAGGAGATGCCTGAAGCCCAGGCTCTGGATTCTGTAATGGTAAATCCCAGTTCTGCCTCATCTGATTGTCCTGCTGGGCCAGCTGCTCTTCACAATCTGGATTTTGTATCTGGGAATAACTCTGCCTGTGTCTCCGTCCCTCACTTCTCCCATCTCACTTCGCTAGGGATGTTGGCATGAAACAAAACCTTTGTTTCTGGAGAGCTGCTCCTGGTCCTTCCCCACCCAGAAGGCATCAGGCTCCTCGATCTGTAGCATCTCGGTGCTCCCCACAGCAGCTAATTGTGATGTCACAAACGGGGGATTGAGAGCCCGGCCCCAGGAGCAGATGAACCTTTGCGGAACAATGCTCCTGTTCTCCTGCAGCTGTCCCCACCAGAGAAACCAGAGCTGGAAAAGACCTATTAGGTCACCCAGCCCATCACAGGCCAGTGCGGCTTTGGTCCCTGCCTGGCATCTTGTGCTTTGTTCAGTCCAGTTCCAACTGTCTCTGTCGATTGAGTTGCTACCGCTTCCCGCACTCCCTACTAATGGGGAGGGAGAAGTGCAGGAAACGTGGGAGCATAATGGTCTGTCTCAGAGGGTTTTCTTAGTGCCTATCGCCATAGAATCAGAGGGCTTAGAAGGGCTGGGTTTCTCCTATTGCTGTCCCTGGGGCACACTGTGACCCTTCGTTGTGTCTGTGGTGCTTGGATACCCCGGAGATGGGATCGCTAGAAATACAAGACGAGCTGCAGGTCTTCACAAATGAGGGGTCTTTAGGACCCTACGCATGGGGGAGGCTTCTACTGAAGTGTTTTTTCAGCTATTGAGAACGCAGTTGTCTGGGTCTGCTTGGTTCAGTCTGAAGACAAATCTGCCATCCCAGCTGGTGCGGAGATAGCACTATCTCTCAGATCTGGCTCTTGGCTGTTTGCTTTGTTCCCACTTGCTTTTCTTCTTTCGCTAGGTCGTGTTCTGCATGGACCGTGCTTTGGAGTTCGCTCCTGCCTGTCATCGGTTCAAAATCCTCAAGGCCGAATGTTTGGCACTGCTGGGTCGCTATCCAGAAGCACAGTCTGTAGCTAGGTAGGAGCCTTGACGTACTAATGACCCCCTGATGTCCCAAGAGTGCTAGCTCAGCGAGAGTTTGTTCAACCTAGTGGGAAAGCCCTGAGAGGGGGGTTTTGTGATGGAAACTCGCGTGTAATCACTGAAGTTCCTTTTGCAGTGCAAGGTGTGGTTAGGAGAGATGCTCCAATTCCACCCCCTGCCATTTAGTCTTACTAAGGCCACCTGCTTAAAAACCATGCTGGGTTTCCCACCATGTCACTCGCAGGCCTGCCTGCGCTTCCCAGTGCAGCACGCTGACCTCAGGCTTGGTAAAATAGCTAACGCCTTGGTGGAGCAAGACCCTTCTTGATGGTTAGAAGGAAACGCCATCTCGAAAGTGCTTAGACTTGATTCTGAATGTGCATGTCTGGCTATTCCAGCGACATCTTACGGATGGACTCCACAAACGCAGATGCCCTTTATGTCCGAGGTCTTTGCCTTTACTATGAAGACTGTATCGAGAAGGCCGTGCAGTTCTTCATCCAGGCACTCAGGATGGCCCCTGATCACGAGAAAGCATGTCTCGCCTGCCGAGTAAGTACTGGGACCGGGAGCCAATGGCTTATGATGAATCAGTTCTGCTCAAATGCACCCTTCCCCATTTCCTGCTGTGTTTCCCCTCCCCTCTCCCCTCCCCAAAACTGCAGTAGCCAGTGCATCAAGTCCTTCCTGAACTCCACCTGCTGCTTCCCTGTGAGGTAGCCACTGACAGACCTCTCCGGGGTTAGGCCCCTCTGCGGGCTGCCCCTCCTGCCTGTTGTTCTCTGGAGCAATCCGAGACCTCTCGCTGCAGTTTCTAGCCTCTGACTTCCGGTGAAGTCTAACGTAGGCTGTCCAAATGTGAAGCTCTGCAGCTTGACTTGCATTTGAAGTGGTTTTCCTCTCGAGTTCCTGCCCCGGCCTCTCTTCTCCAATCTAGTTCTGCTTCACCCGCCTTGTCAGGCAACACAAAGCTGGGTAAGCTGTAAAATGTTGGGTTCCTTCCTTTTGCTGTGCTCTGACCTTGAGCCTTAAACAGTCTCCTCTTCCCATGCGGAATGGCTGAGACTGACACTGGCTGTTTTTAGCAGTTCTCTTAGCAGAAAGGAGCTGGGGTGGTGACAAAGCGTCAGGTTCTATGGTCTGGGGCTGTGTTTGAAAGCAAGTTAGAAAGTGTGTCTTGGGATCAGTGAGCCTTGGGCTTTGAGGTCATCTATAGAGTGTCTGCCCTCATCCCAGGGCACTTTCTCTTTCAGAATGCCAAAGCACTTAAAGCAAAGAAAGAAGATGGAAATAAAGCATTTAAAGAAGGCAATTACAAACTAGCATATGAACTGTACACAGAGGCACTGGGGATAGACCCAAATAACATAAAAACAAATGCCAAACTCTACTGTAACCGGGGGACGGTTAATTCAAAGGTAAGACCCAGGCAGCATTACAGGTGGGCGTTCATCCTGGGAGCTCAAGGCACTCCCCAGATAGAAACTGCCTCACCGTGGAGGAGAAACCCAGGGGATACAGACGAGGGACCGTTCGTTCCAGAACGAGGCATGGTGCCAAATTTCTCTTTTGGTGAAGCTGGTTTGGCTGGGCTGGCTCGTCCCCGCCTTACTGCAGGCCGGGAGCTAGGCTTCCCGGTCGCATGGGTAGGTGCGTTCCCAACAGCGTGGGACACGACTGTCCTAAAGACGTGAAACCCGAGCCAGGGGAAGAGTTAGGCCTTAGATCCCCTTCTCCAGCGGAGTTATTTAATCCCCTCCTGAGAACGAGGAGACTTCAGCACCCGCAGATCACTTCTTGTACTTCGTTCCATCTAAAAAGAAAAGACGTCTGTCCAAAGCCCTGGCGCCCTTGCCAGACGTCCAAGAAAACTATAGCAGAGGGGTTACTAAACCTAGCCCCACCCCGAGCAATACCTCGCTAATCATGTGACCCACACAGTGTGAAATCCCACCCCACTGCCTCAGCATTCACCCAGGCCTGCTCAAACCAATGAAGCCTGCCCAGAACATCGGGCCGTGGGAGTGGGGAGCCAGATCTGGCTCCAGTGGTGTATTGCTTTTTGGGGGAGTTCACGCTTGAAAACCAGTAACGTGGGTTTCCACCCCCACCCCCTTAAATTGTCTTAATTTTTGCCAATTTGTAATCCCACCTGGGAATTAGTTTGGGGCCAAGTCTTGGCGCCCCCCCCCCCCAACCCCCTTTCCAAACGCACTTCTAAGCCGCAGCAGTCGGTGGTTTATCAAAATAAATCTGCTGCTTCTCCAAGTGCCGTCCGAGTTCTGGGCTGGGGTGGGGAGCAGAGTCCTGGCAGGGAGTTCCGTGAGGCAGAGACGGAGGGTCTGAAAGGGGATGTGCCAGACCGGTGGGAAAAGGCGGCTCCAGATGAGCAGTGTATTTGTGGCTTTCGTTTTGCACGGGGATCGTAGCTCCGTCTCTGCAGCGTCGCGTAAACCGTATCGAAAGCCGTCCCCTCCCGAGGGGGGGCCTGAATAACTGTGTGTCTGGCTTTGTAGCTTAGGAAACTAGAAGAAGCAATAGACGACTGCACAAATGCAATAAAACTGGATGACACGTATATCAAAGCATACCTGAGGAGAGCACAATGGTAAGCAGGCCGTGGCTGGGAGGTTCAGGTTCAGGGGACCGGCTGTCTGCAGTGCTGCTTGGCTGGCAGAGCTGAGACCAGTTTACCGGGGATGAAAGGCAGCGTGTGCGAACGCAGGCTCCGGTTGGAGCCAGGTATGGGCCTGGTGGCTGCGGGAAGCCCGACGGCACCGTCGTGGACCTGATGCCGCAGGCTGCCGGTCACGTTTAGCCTTGGTTTGTTCTCCCTGGGAGCTGGTTATTTAATCAAGTAGCTTAAAGCAACGTCCTGTCCCCCGAGTGGTTGAAATCTCACTCCGTGAACCTGGCTTACAGACCCGTCGCAGGACCTGCCTTTCATGCCTCCCTGTAAAGGGCCAATCTCTCTCTTCCAGGGACAGTGGCTGTGCTGCCCTGCTCTGGGTGAGGGTCTCTGAACCCGCGGTGCCTGGCACCCTGGGCAGTGAACGCCAGCACTTGGGCCCCTTGCTTTAGGGATGGTGCTGCTGCTTGGAGAGTTGGCTGTCCCAGTCCAATGCATTCTCAGATGCAGGGGCTGAGGACTTGCTGCACAGAGACAGGTTTTAACGTCTTTTCAACAGTCTCCATCAGAAATTCTGCGTTTCCCTTTTCCTGGGCCCCTGGTGTTTCTCCTGGGCAGTGTCCGAGCTTCCTGGGCACTTGCTAGGCTGAAAGGGCCACTGGGGGCCCCCTGTCAGATCACTCTTTAAGTTGAAGTGCAGGATATTTTTCTTCAAGTTGGCTCCCCCGCCCCAGGACTCGGTAATATCTGGTAATGGGACAGTGTTGCATGTCCGTCAGCCAGTGGACAGCCACCATTGATCCCTCTGATAATTCGGGGTAGTAACTGCAATGTCTCATCACTCGTAACTGTCCAGAGACGATAACGAGTGTCTGACTCTGCCTCAGTTTCCTGGAATTGCCAGTGGCTGCTGGTAGTTCCTGCACCTGGTAGATGGATGAAGCAATTCTATCAGAGATGGCTTCTTGACTTGCTAGGATTCCTCCTGCACAACGAGACGGCAGATGCACGTCAGCGCCAGAACGTAGGCTTAGTCTGCCAGGGTTTCCTTGGTGGGTTACCCCTGAGAAATGCAGGTGGCTGGGCTGTGAGCTTTAGTCCTCACCCTTTGCATCCCACCTTGGGCTCTCCCTACTGAGCCCCTTTGGTTTTGCTTCTGCGGGTCCTATGCACATCTTTCCCTCCGTAGTTTTATCCCTCCAGAAGCTTCATCATTTACCCCCTGCTGCTGTGGTTTTTGTTAGTCTCTCTAAACTGTTCCATTGTAACAGTTGTTTCCTTGCATAGTTACATGGACACAGAACAATACGAAGATGCTGTGAGGGATTATGAAAAAGTTTACCAGACAGAGAAAACAAAAGGTAAAAGCATCGGCCCTCGCTTTCTGTGCGCACGACCTGCCCCTTGACAGAGGCGTTTCTTGTAAGGTGGGAGCGCTGGTAAACGCTCTGAATTGCCATTGGACGCATGGATCTGCCCCCTCCCGCTTTAATGCTGCCCCTCGCTTTGTTGGGATGTTGGGAAAAGCCCCCGAAGCTGCGGAACAGCTGCTTAATGGAATGGTATGAGAGTTTGTTCTCTCCCAGTGTTGGGGGCGGGGGGTAAAGCGTGGTCTAGTGATTGGCGCTGGACTGAGATCCGGAACGGGGTCAATTCCTGGCTCTACCCTTGGGCAAGTCACTTGATTTCTTTGTGCCCTGGTTTCCCCATCAGTGAAAATGAGGAGCAGGACACGTCTCCATCTCCCAGGGGAACGGAGGGTAAATTAACCTGTTTGGGAGATGCTTGGATACCGCAGGGATCTAGAACTGCCTGTATTTTGCTAATCATGGGCCTGTTACTAGCAGCAGTGGCATGAAAGCCTCCCCAGTTCTGTTGCTAAGTTGATCTCTGTAGCACCAGGGCTACAGTACTGCCCAGGGCGGGAAGATGTTCAGTGCTAAGGTTTTATTGACACCCTGAGGGTGCTGCCATTTCCCCTTGCGGAGCAGCCAGAGGTGTTTTAAGATAGTGCCGGGTGTACCAGGCACCCGCCAGGGGCTCAGGGCAGTGAGCACCACTGCTGCAAGAACATTAACATTGAATCAGCCGGGGCTGGAATTTTCCAAGGGACCAGAGTTAGGTGCCCACACCCCATTGATGAGCAAGTCACACTTCTCTGGAAATTCAGCCTTCGCTGACCCGTCCTGTTGGAGCCGTCCCTGACGTGCCAGGCCCGAGCACAAGAGTCTCCTCTGTTCTCAAAGATGAAAAGATGTAAGGCCGAAGCAGCACTCGATGGCTGGTTTGGCTTGGGTATTGCACCTAGCTAATGCAAAGGGATTGTCATGTGAGTGGGGATTGGCCAGTATCTAAAATGCGGCGTCTCGAGAGGCTATGGCTGCCTGTAGTACCTAGGCCCCTGTTTCCCAGCCCCCTGGGGTTAAGTATAAGGACGTGAGCTGCGGACAGCGAGAGAAAACAAAGTCTTTAATTCTCAAAGGATGCTTCCTTCTGTTGCTCCGAAGGCTGCGTGTGATACGAGGCGCCTGCCTCTGCCTTGCTCTTCTTTCTAGAACACAAGCAATGCCTAAAGAATGCCCAGGTGGAACTGAAAAAGAGCAAAAGGAAAGACTACTATAAAATCCTCGGGGTGAACAAAAACGCCTCCGAAGACGAGATCAAGAAGGCCTATAGGAAACGGGCACTCATGCATCACCCAGGTAGAGAAATGCTTTCTGCTGTTAGCATGCAGCTCACTGCTTTTGGTTTTTCAGAGAGCAGAAGTTAACGGAAGAGAGAATTTCAGAGGAAGCACTTTCCCAGCCTCCAGAGCCCCCCTCTGGGCTGTATTGTTTGAGTTCTTTAATGACTGTTTCAGCAGGATGACCATGGTGGTACATAAAAGCCGATGGTTGGCTGGAATGTGTAGTGTTTTCCACCTACGCTTGGCAGCAATTGAAAGCTGCTTCCCTACCTGTCTTTGCCCCTTAGACCGGCACAGTGGGGCGAGCGCAGAAATACAGAAAGAAGAGGAGAAGAAGTTTAAAGAAGTCGGAGAAGCCTTCACCATCCTGTCGGATCCCAAGAAGAAGGCTCGCTACGACAGTGGGCAGGATCTGGAGGAGGATGGCATGAACATGGCAGGTAAGTGCTCCCACAAGCATGCGATGCCAGGTCTGCCTTCACTTCTGGAGGGGCTGTTCCTTCCCTTGCTTGTGTTAAACGCCTGCTAATGTGGGCAGCCTGCTATGTCCGACGGCACCGTGAACTGATCGTGGTCATGCTGTGCCGATACTTGGGTGGGAGATGGCCAAGGAACACTTGAGGGCTGCCCTTGGCTGTTGGTGATTCAGCAGATGGCATCCTTCCCTCTGTCAGTACTGACCAGTGCCCCAGCCTGTAGCTAGGGGACACTGTTCTGCTGAAGAGATTGGGTGCTGACAGCTCCTGGTCCCTGTTGGTTGCATGATGTTTATCCCAGCCATAAGCCTGTTGGCCCGTAGTGTCCAGACCAAGCTCTAGTTCTAGCAGTTACTCTCTTTGTCTGTCTCTCTGGTGACTCCGGGAGTCTGCACTCTCTGCCCTAGACCCTGCAGCGCTGCTCCCTGCTGCTGCATTTCCGTGGTGGATAAAGCGAGCCGTCTACACACAGCTTGTGTATCCATTTGTGAAGGACTTTAGGATCCTTTGTTTAAAAAGCCTCTACAAAGATGTGAAATAACACCAGCAATGTCTCTAACTTACAACTCTCTTCTCCCTCCGTAGATTTTGATGCTAACAATATCTTCAAGGCTTTCTTTGGTGGGCCAGGTGGCTTCAGTTTTGAAGGTAGGTGACACGTCTTTCCACCAGCGTGAGAAATGTGTGTGCTGTTCATATACGTGACGGTCACATTAACGTCCCAGACGTAGGTCAGTGGTCAAAAGGGTTCATGTTTGATTTCACTGCTTGCGTGCGTGGTCTGTGCAGTGCACCAGCAGATGGCTGCTTCTGGGGCCTATGTAGAGAAAAGCTTCCCCCTCGAGGTGTGTGAAAACTTGGCACTAATGGTGTTCTGTTGCTGAGAAATAGGCTTGGCTGGGTCATTGAATCTGGTAAGGAGGGTGTCTGATCAGACACGTTGCATAGCTAGCCTGTCCTGTCTCCTGTTAGACGCACACAACTCCCAGGGGCCTTCTGGAGGGCCCGGCCTATTGTCGCTGCATTTGAGTTGGCCAGGGGATGTTGCAAATGCTGTTATGCTCCACACTGACCATCCTTCTCCTGGTGCATGGTCAGCTCCCCATAGATTGCACGCCTCTTGGCACAGGAGTGGCTTGTACAGCGCTGAGCATCTGGTCAGCACTTAACCAGCATTAATACAACCCACGGGAGAAACTCACGGACTCCTGACCTGGGAAGAGTCTTGTTTGCAAATTACTCTCGCCCTTGCAATCCTTTCTCCAGACCCCTTTAACGTATCAGCACTGACCCTGTGCCAGCGTTACTCCGTTCCCCTGTTTGTGTGGCGGAGTTAGGCTGCCCGGAGCCCATCCCTTGTGTTTCTGTCCAAGGGCTGCGTGTTTGCCCAGCGCTCCACGGATGTTCACGAGCATTGTTCTGGAGAGAGACTCGCGAGCTCTAATATTTCTCACTTTCTCTTTCAGCTTCTGGGCCGGGAAATTTCTTTTTCCAGTTTGGCTAAAATAAAAACATACAAACCACATACACCCACCTGAAATCCTCGTTTTAACCTTGAATACGGACATAATTAGACTCCTGCCTTCATCATGTCTCATTGTACTTAGAGCAGTTTCATTTTCTCAGTTGGAAACCTCTCTGTGTGCTTTGTGTGAGAAGAGGAAACCAGCGCTGAAGAGAGGGGCGGGGAAGGCTTGTGAATTTTGTTTTACTGTTAACTTTATTAAAAAAAATAAAATGTTTTGAATCTTTTGGTCCCTCCATGCTGGCCCATGTTTTCAGACTGTTCGGACTTCTTCCAGGGTCCTGTTGCTGGCAACCCAGCTTGTTCATGGCTCCTTTTGGTTGGTTCCAGAGTGCAGGATGGCACCACATCAGGGTTTCTGGAACCCCATTTTTACTTGTAAGTAATTGAATCGTAACTGAGTTTTTTATAACATTCAAGCAGCTACATCCTGTTTGCCAGCTGCAGTTTCGTTTGCCATGGCTATACGAGAATGTACACCTGGGCATTAATGTAAATGACAAATAGGGATCTTAATGTTTTCGTACTGGAGAGAAATCCTTCTTCAGATTTATGGGAGCCGTGGATATGAGAGAACTCCCTATGGGGCAGCTAGAAATAAGCGCTCTAAATGCTTCCACTCCAAGACGCCCCATCTTTGTTTAAGGGGATATTTAATTTGGTCTGGGGTGAATTTCTTTTCAGTTCCTCTTTCATAATTAATTCACTCGGTCATTTATTTGCAGCGTATGTGATTAAAACATGGCTTTGCTAGGTTGGGATTGGTTTGTTTCTACGGTCTAAAAACACCCTTTATGGTTATGATGTTTTTCCATATTGCAAATCCATAATGCGGGCTGCCTGTTTCCAACTTGTAAAAAATGCACAGCATGTTTGAAGAATGGTTACTATGGGCAACTGTTGGGAACGTTTACAGAAATTGTGTCTGTTTTTAATGTAACACAACTGTGTGAGTTTTAAATGGCATTCCAAGTATTTTACAGGAACAAAGAAATTCCAAGTTATGGCAGAAACTCTGGGCTGATGGTGCATAACTTGCCTCACTGCCTCTTTGTGCCAGCGTATGTGATCTGTTGATGAGCTAAAGCCAGAGTTGCATGCTGACACGCTATCTCGAACTCAGAATTGACGTGCTTTTCGAGCGGTGCCTGACTTCTCACACTAATACTGCCCTTGGTTGTTTACTGTGGATTTGGGGTCAGACCCTGATATTGGCTGTGAGGGGAGTACGTCTTTGTAGAACAGTTCCTTTTTCCATATAGTAAAGAGCTCATGTAAATAGTCATCTCCGCTGAAGGGATGCGCCATCCAAGTCAAGTACCACCTGGGAAGTAGTTTTGAAGCTTTTCACAGTAGCCTTATATCTGATGGGATTTTCAATGGCCTTTACCATAGATGTGGAGTTTGCATTTGTAGAAAGTCACTGGATAATTGCTAGATAAATGCTGACCAGCACTGGCCCAAAGGGGCAGAACCGTTTTTGAGGAAGATTCTCTTGTGATTGTGTTAAACTGCAGTTGCTGTTTTGTAGAGACAGTTGTTGAAAAGCTGCATTCTGATTGGCTAAGAGAACAGATGGGTTGTGCATAAAAGTAAATGTAAGGATGTATGTACCCCTTAGAGAAATCTGACACAACTTTCTATCCAGCAGATCTGACTGGCTGACACTTTGTGTGTAATATTACAGAAAACAAGGTTTACAATGAAATTCTAGCATAAAATAATTGACTTTCAATTCACATTTCCTTAATATCTTCCCTCCAGTCAAGGGCTAGACCCCTCCTTCAATTCAGTTGGCTGCAGGATTGCCAGATTGCAATGCCAGTCACGTGTCTCTCACAGATGGCATAGAAATGCAGGTACTGCCACCAAAAAGTAAGTCATGCTGCTACTTCTATCCGAAATATGACAATCTGCTCGCATGGAGGGCAGATTTAAGGGCTTAATTCCAGTTATTGCAGCCCAATATCAGCAAAGGAAGTTCAAAAACCAGCATTTAAACTGAGCCAGCATTGAGAAATGGTTTAGAAGACTGAGACCCCCACAGCGTTTATTCTTCTCCCTTACACCAGTGTAACTTGATGGACTCAACCTTGTGACTCTGGCGTAAGTGAGAGCAGAATAAGGTGCTAGAATCTTGTCAACTCCCGTAGGTTAAATGTCTTGGGGCATAAAAGTTGGTCTGCATTTGGAAACTTTCTCTGGTTCTTCTGCAAATCAAAGTTTACATGACATCACTTCGGTGGGATGTTCGAGATTCACAATTGTAGCATCTTGCATTTTATTCACAGCTGCACCGTTTGGAATCGTCTCAGATTCTATTAGCAGAGTACAGAGACATTTCTTGCATTTTGTCGATGTTCTTTTTTAGTTAAGTGTTGGCCGACTTCCCTGCTCCCCACTTTTAAAAAAAGACCATTCTTTTGGGGGCAAAGAGGGGACATATACACAGCAGATATTTATAGAAACTGTACATGATTGCATGATTTATTGTAGTTAAATATTAATATGGTGAGTGCCAAGACTTTTTTTTAAAAAGCACTATTGTGTGACTAAAAGTGAATGCAAACATCCATTCACTTTGCAGAGTGCATTACAACACTAGTGGAAATTCAGTAATTATACTGTTATCTCAGGACAGTAGCAAATGAGTATTGTGGCATACGTATGTTAAAATTGCAGCCTCCCTCTTGTGTTAGCACAGTCGTTTAGGCAGGTGGAACTGTTTCTTTCAGACGGTATCTGCCTAGCTGAGTGTGTGGTTTAAAACATTGCATTCACACTTTACAGTTACTGAGCAGGATTGATTTTATAGATTGTATTTCGTAAGTCGCCAACAGGGAGCCTTGATGCCATTTGTCTGACTGCTACATCTATTCTCTTGTGTCTTCCCTCTGGCTTGTTAGGAGCTACAGGATGTAGGAATTTGCCACTGTGAGTAGCAGGTCTCTTAACCTGACAATGTGTTCAAGCTTTCTATAGGTGGTAGAAGACAAAGTTGATGTAGGCGGTAATTCCCATAACAGGCGGAGTGGGAAAATGGATTAATTAGACCTTATTTAGAGCTGTGCTCTTCCTTTTCTGACTCACCTGTGGAATATAGGCTTTATTTTCCATGTGAAGGAAACTGACACTCAAAGGTCCTACTCTTAATGAAACACGTGTCTTATTTTTTGGAGTCAGTCTTTACAGTGGTAAATTACTAACCGTGTATTTGTGGCACAACAGGAAGAGCCTTAATCTGTTTTTATTCTGAAAAGTGACTAAAAACGCCACCATGCAGTTCCCTGCGTAGGGAACCTCCATTCTTTCCGGAGCAGCCTGGCTTAGTTTTACAAGTAAACAGCGGCTTTTTCCTTAGCCTGGAATCTGGAAGTTGAGTGGCTCTTAAATCGCCACTCCACAGTCTGCTATTGGAACCTAATTAAGACTCCTCTGGAGCGGGCGTGAGCCAAAACGGAACCTTTCTTTCCCACCGCTGCAGGCAGTGACTCTGGTAGGAAAAGGAATAGAGAGTTGTTGTTCCTCTGAAGTCAGCAGATATGACCAAATGCACCGAGAACTGAGTTAAGTGGGTGGCCTGGTCACTTGTGAGAACACCTGAGATCAAGGACCTTAAGAGAGAAACTACAGAGACGTATCTGCTTTTTAAAAGCCCACACAAATGTACCTACTGGTATAAAGTCAGACTAATCTCGGTTATTCTAAAAAAACGTTTGTTGAAATAAGAGAACTGTTCAGGAATTTGCTTTCCCCTGTAGTGCTCTTGTGACCAAAATGGGACGTATCTGAGCTGCAGTTGGGTTAGTCTCAGGGAATCCAGCCCAAGTCCATTCAAAATGAAAGCAGGAGACGCTGCATTCTGTTAAAAATCTGTCCATGTGGTGTTTGGAGATGCTTGTGTGTGGAATGTCTGAGGTCTAAAGGCAGGCTACATTTAGACTGGCAAACCCGGGTATATTCCTTCTTCCCCTTTCTCAGCACTGGCTTTACTTCCAAGAATAATAGGTCTATTGGCAGCAACTCCTGCAAGAGGTGATATTAGTGTTGGGTTCAAATCCTGGTCAGGCACAGACACAACCTGAACGCCAAAAAATGAGTTTTAAAGAACATGAAGCTGCTTCTAGCCCCCTTTCTGTGGGTTCTTTCTTGGCTGTTTTGGCTGACGATGCTGTGTAAGGGGGGGGGCTCTTTATCAGTACACTTGGCGTTTCCATCCAAGGATGGATTTTTATTGGAGCTACAGGCTTGGACTGTTTAATGCAAATTGCATTTGTAAATAATTGCATTAAAGATTTTTGGGGCAACATAATTAAGTACTTCATGAACCAATGTAAGTCCCCAGAGCACTTTGGCATCCAGCTAGAATGAGGATTGAGAGCCACTTGGCTGTAGTTTCTTTCCAGGGATCAGGGTTTAACCAAACTGGTCTTCAGATAAATGAATGACTGAAGTATTCAGACCACGCAGTGGCTTGCTCTCTTGTCAGATTACCTCCTCGCTTCTTTAACACTAACAGTTGGCAATAGATCTGCTTTGAGTAGACTTTTGTGTTCTTCCAGCTTAAGTTTGTGCCTTGTGCCCCACCCCCTGCTCAGAAAAACAAACAAGCTTGTGTGTCACACCACCTTTAGATTTCCCTGGTCTAGTGCTAAAGTCCAGCTCCCTCAGTACTAAAACTGGTTCTGAAAAGCAACAAACCCAATGCTAGTAAGAACTGTGACCCTGCTCGAAATCTCATGTCATTTACATGCAACAGCTGCTCTGTTGGGAGCAGATTTTCACATTCCTGCCTATTCCCCAGAATAGAGGAACATATATGTGGGTTGAGATAATAGGTAGGTAACCTTTTGGCTCTAGCCTGACCTAGTTTGCCCCAGCTGTGCACACAGTGGGCTACGATCTTCCCTTCTCTGAATAACTTCCCGCTAAGCTGGGCACTGGCCCAACTGACCTGGGTCTGAATGCAGACGTGCTAAGGTGGCTTGTCATCTATTCCACAAGTGGCAGAATGTTTTTGGGCTAGAGCTTTGGTTGAATCAGAGATGGCACAAAAATACTGTAGTTTGTCAAGAGCTTGTTGGCTTTCCATCTTTCACCTCTGTGGCTGGGCAGGCACTGTGACAGCCACTCTTAAATTGATACCCCGTCTTACTCCCTGCTTTCACTTAATGGCTCGTGCTACACAAGAAAAGTGAAAATGGTAAGAGTGTGAAGCAATGTTTTTGCAGTGCAAAATGGCAACCTGAACACCTGTTGTTGCATGCATAATATCGGCTTTATTGTAAAGAGATATTAAGGAGTACTAGAGACAAAAGCGGATACACTGATGTGAAGCCACTCAGAGGACGTTAGCCCCCATGCTGTAGTATTTAATTGAATTTAAGGAATAGATTCTGTATGTTTACCTCAATGTAAAGATTTAACCTTTCCATTGAGAGGAAAGGTTATTGCATGAAGCAATCTGTATTCTAGATAGCTTTCCTAACTGCCCAACCCTCTTCAAGGCAGGCTTCACATTGGTATAAACACTGTCCCTCTTTGGGCCCTTTACCTTTCTAGGATGTGAAGGGTAAAAAATGTGAATATTTGTTGTTTACTTCATTAGGCATAATTCATATGATGTGTTTATATGCAGAATCTCAACCAGACTGAAGCAAAACCATATGCAATTGGTTTATTATAAACTGTATATGATGTACAAACTAATAAACACTTAAATGATGAGTGTGTGACTGTTCTTGACCAGGCAAACAAGCCAGGCTCGCCAGCTACCCCACGTTTTAAAGTTGGGCACCCTGTTCTGAGAACTTCCCGTCGGGTTTTCAGCGTACCGACTGGGAGGAAGACTTGTGGGGTACATGCCATTAAGGGAAAGGCATGTTCCCCCCCAATGACTATAACGATGGGCCTGCTCTCCCAGGGATTTAGCTGAACACTTAACGGTCTCCTTTTAGTCTGGGCTTCCCCCGTGGAGCACACTGGAGCTCGTGACCGTCTAGGGTTGAGTTTTGGCAGAGGCAGACACCTCACAGTTTCTCTGCTGAAGGGAAGGGAAACAGAGTATGCCTTGCTCAGAAGCAGAGTAAAGTGAACTGTTGTCCGTGTTCTCACTTAGAGCAGCAGGGAGGTGTTTATTGTTTTCACCAATAAACTCACTAAATTGCAGAATTTGATATTCCACCAGGTGAGCCCTAAAGCTTCCCTCAGTTTTGTTTTAGATGTTCAGAGAGGGGAACCAAAAGAAACTTCCCCACATGGATTTGGATTTTGCAAGCTTACTTGGTAAGTGACCTCCTTGCCCACACTCAGCCGCTGAGCACAGTTAGGGTGGTGGTGTCAGGGCGAGAGATCCTTTACTGCTGTGAACCTTGCATGTGCATGTCAGACACAGTAAACGCTTACATATTAATACTGGATTTATTTCAATACACTTTACAGTTCATGGGACACTAAGCCATAACGTGAGTTTAAACTGCTTGTTCTGACCTGAATTGATTAGTTCAGCCAAATGTTACAGGAGTGTAATGACAGCAAATATCTGTGATCAATAGGCAAGCAGTATTTGGCTATGTTCACGTGAGCAGAAACAAGTTTCAACTATCATTAAAAAGTGTAATAACTAAAATGTCTGAACATTAGACAACCAGCTGGAAATTTGAGATTTAAGCAGGTTAAGTTATGCATAAACTACACTGCCACCATTATTTACTTCCTAAATAACATGTTAGCTTCATGTACTTCCATGCTAATCTTAACATTCAAAAGAATTAGACTTTGAATCCTAAGTAGGAAACCCTATTTTGCATGAAGTACAATTTACTACTTCAGATGTGATTTTAGTTTATATAGGATCAGGAGTTAGAGATGGAAAAGACCTATTAGTTAATCTATTCCATCTCCCTGCCAGGGTAGGATTGTTCCCTACAATATACATACAGTAGTGCTTTGTCCAGTCTACACTTAGATGTCTCATATGATGGTGGCTCCTGTAGAAGACAGAGCAGATCTCACTGCTAGGAAGTTTTTCCTGATATTTAAATTCTCCTTTTCATGATCTTACCCATAGTAGTTCCATTTAATAGAGCTTCAATTTTAAACTGGAAGTAGATCCTTCCCCCACCCACCAATGCACTTTTCACTTCTCTCACTCCCAAGGAAGTCTTCAAGCCATTCTGGTAGCATATGAAGTTAGGGTAGCCCTGGGGATGCAATAGTTTGACCCTTCCGAATGAAGATTCTTAGACTCCCCTAAGTACATACCTAATCCTTGTGCTTGTAGACCAAAGCTACTTGGCGCACTTGTTCCCCTCCCACCGAGGCTTAGTGGCTTTAATCATCAGCTACCCAGGGCAGTATATCCCATCAGCCTGTTGGGGACTGTACCAACTTAAAGTTGGGCTGAACTTTCAGCTTCAACTCAGTTGGCTTCACAGAATGAAAAGTAGCTAAAAACTTTGGTCCACCACTGTCTAAATCAGTTATTAGGGTCACATCTTCTAGGGATTGTGGTTCATAGGGAAATTACAAAACATGTAGACTATCTGGAATGATCCTCTGAGGAACAAAACAAGAGGAATGAGACCTCTCTCCAAAAATCTATCATTTTAAAAAGTCATTCAGCACTTCAGTTATTTCAAATCTCCTATTTGGTCTACTTAACTATCAGAAATGGTTGTTTAGCCACTTAGTTTTCCTTTAGTCAGGTCACCAATTTCCTTCCTGAGGGCCAATACATTGTCCCAGGAGAGACACTTCATACTAGAGTTTGCAGAAGGGCTACTTTAGTACACATAGAACTTTCTTTTTACAACTTTATAAAGGTTACCCAAGTTATTGTCTTAAAAACAAAAAGCCGCACTGCAGGGCTGGAGCACTTAGATGATAGTGCAGGGATTGAAGGCAGAGCCTCGCTTGTTACTGCCCTGAGTAGGCACTAGCTTTCCCTTGCCATAGTAACCTGAGAAAATCGCTTTCACTTCAATCTTTTTAGAAAGTAGGAGCATCCACATGCCATTGCCAAAGTACTGCAGTTTCCCTCCACCAATTTCCTCAATTTCATCATCTTTGGTCCCTGCCTTTTCCAGCTTGACAAACTCCAGCAAGTCAATTCCAGTCTGGACCGGTTCTATGCCACTGGCGCATCCAAGGGTAATGTGAGCCCGGCTGCCTTTGGGCAGGTTGTCTGTAGGCAGGATCTTGTCGACGTCTCCCGGCCACAGCAGCAGTTCTTGCTCACTCAGTTCCACACGAGCACCAGCTGTTTTAGTTGTGAGGAACAGCGCAGAGATAGTCAGGGTAAAGGCTTTGCCGTAGGAAGCCTTCACAACCTAAGGGGAGAGAGGACCAAACAATCTGAATCCAGAAAAGGACTTTAACTGACTCAGTGTGACATTAACCTTGCCCTGACAAGCCCCTTCAAAGGTTTACGCATCCAGATCTACTACTTTGCCTTTTCAGTTAGATTCTTCACTGATCTCCTTTGAGGAATTTTCACACATTCCACATATATGCTACAAAGTGTACCATGAATAACTGCTCTCCTCAACCTTAGGGTCTTTCACTGGCCTTCTCCAGCACTCAATATGGTAATGAAAACATCATCATGGTTACAGGTCACTGTTTTCTCTCTTCCTCCCTCCTCTCCCTTTTGGTCATCTTAATTTATGTATTTTAATTGGAACCTCAGGCTGATCAGATATGGTACAAAAGATGGAAGTGACCATACCTTAACTCACGAGCACTCAAAACCAAGCCCTTAGAGAAGAACTCTAGTACTTACAGGAAAAAACCCACAAGAACTTGCAGTTAGTTTGGAGGCAAGATGAAAACTTCCTCAATGCATCTCCCTGTCAATGTTATTTCTCGGTCCTGAGGAGTAACAGCCTTACTATTTCTCTACTAAACAGGCTGTCAAGTGAGCCAGCTTCACAAGTGCTGTTGTGACGGGGACATATGCAGTGGCGCTAAGGTTTTAGAAAGCTGCACAGCCACACCAAATCTACCAAGGTAAAAGGTTGGCGTAACATACAACTTGAACACACGTTTTTGAAAAAAAACAAACCAAGACACTAACTTCTTGTTGTGCATATTCATCGGCTCCCATAGCCTTTCCGAAGTCAGTAAATTTTGTAGTACAGTGCAAGACGCTGGGTGGCCTTTTCACAAAGTAGCTGGTCAGGTCCAATTTTACTTTGGGATCTTCAGCAGGAAGAACTGCAAGTGTAGACAAGCAAAATTACTACTGACAAATTAATGTTCCTCTTTCCCTGCAAATACTCATTTAAGAGGTATACTTAAGGTTTAATTTTACTTAGAGCTGAGAGTGCTAGCCAGCAGTAGAAAATAAAGTATTCTTTATCCACACAACTCGTGTAGCCCAGCAATGCAGGCTTCCTTGCACTGCTAGCCAGTTTGCCTAGGCCTTGATATTGCAGGGATCACTTTAGGGGCAACATGATGTTTCAGTCCATTTTTATTCAATCCTTGGCCTCTGTCCTCCAACTTACTTCACATAGGCCATCACAGAAAGCAGGTGGGAATGGCTTGGTTATTTCTAGCCTACGCTGGATTCAGACCTGTGGGCTGCAGGCTCAAGGTTCTATATCTCCCTGCAAACTCCCTAAACATCAGGTTCCAAAAACTTCAATTTAAGAGGCAGTGGGTTGTGCTTCCCTACATAAAAATGATTTAAAGCTGCTGCTGCTTTTTGGACAACATGCCTTGTTATTCTAATCAGTGTCTTTAAATATAACCTGTGGAGAATTTAGACTGAACTGGAAGTGTTACTTTGGAAGCTAAGTGGGCAAGTTTGTTCCCTGTGTTGTCTATTAAGTGGTAACCTTCCCTCTGGTTAGTGGAATAAAAAGCTTGGTAAAATATTTATATACGTACAGTACTTAGACTCCTTTTTGAATACTTTAAGACTTCCGAGCTCATCTAAAAAGGCTTTCCCGGTCTTCCTCAAGTTCTCAGAACTCTTTTTGCTCAAAAACCATCCATAATACAAAGGTAGGAAATCTTTCTCCAAGCTTGGTTTCATCTTCTTCAAATCTTCCACAGACAGTTTCCACTGATTCTTATCCTTAAGCTGCAAGCAATCCATCTTCCAAGGTGTTTTGGGTTCAACAAAGAGGACTTTATACTGGTATTTGTCAGCAATATCAAAGAGTTGGTCTAGCCGTTCCCGTTCATGGTGCGTATCATCCACAACAACAACACTGATGTCTCGCTTGCAATAGTCAACTAAATCCTCATCCAACTTTGAATAATCTTCAGGAATGGAGCTTCTTATTGCAGGTGTAATTTTATAGGTATCGGCAGAAATGACCTTGCAGGCATCCTTATACTGGTCTTGAATAGCCTGGGCAAGAGTGGATTTCCCACTGCCAGGCAGGCCTCTTATGATAAAAAGGGTTTTAGATTCTTTGACTGTAGACATGGTAGTGTCGTCATCAAGGAATGGAAACTGCAGATTTTCGGGCCTCTCTTTCGATGACTGAGTAGACATTTTTCTAAATATTTTAGGCAGGAATGTATGGCTCTTCCGGGTAAAGCCTCTGTTCTGAAAGTTTAAAAAAAGAAGTTAATTTGTATGATTTTTTGCTATAACAATCCAAACAGATACCATCTTTCTGACACTAAACAATATATCACTATTTGAATTCTTACTAGACAGAAGCAATTTTTTTGCTATTCACATATGCATTAAATGGTCCATTGATAGTTTTAAATGACACTATTATGTCATAAGTCTGTGCCACCATTATCATATTAAACCTCAGCTGCTTTTCTCAGCTTACAGTGCCCTGAACAACTAAAACACAACTTTGCGCTTAAATGTTTCTGCTGACTCCCCTCCTAATGGGTCAAAGTGAGCCTTTTAAGCTGAATTTAGAAGAAAATTAAAATTTAAAGGTGTAGGCCAGCCTGCCTGCTCATTTATCTGTGGATTATGCCTGTTACTAGCTAGATGCTCACACCTGTTTCCAAACTGGCTTGTGTGGGGTTATACTATTGCAAACTCCATGCTTCTACAGATTGTTTATCCTCCTTGAATTCTAACATACCAGACACCAGTTCATGTGTCAAACTCAATTCAGTCTATCTGAAAATAAAAGAGCTGTAAGGTTACCATATTTAAAACTTTTATTCAAAGACACTGCTCACAGAAACTTAAATATAGCCTGAACAGGAGAAGTGAAAGCTCATGCTACTGTGACAGCTGTTGATGTTGGGAAGATTCAGTTCAAGAACAAAAACTAAAATGCAGAGACTACAAAAAGTTTGATTTGATTTTAAGTCCGATATTTTACGCAGTGGTTCTGAAACTTTTATACTGGTGACCCCTTTCACAGAGCAAGCCTCTGAGTGCAACTCCCCCCCCCCTTATAAATTAAAAACTTTTTTTATATTTAACACTATTATAAATGCTGGAGGTGAAAGAGGGTTTGGGGTGGAGGTTGATAGGTCATGACCACCCATGTAATAACCTCATGACCCCCAGTTTGAGAACCCTGCTTTACAGATGTTTTTCTAGTTGCATGTAAGAGACCGCTTAGAGAAGTCTGCCTGCAGGAGTGTGTACTTACTGCTGCACATCATGCCAAAAAGCCCCTTTCCTCTCAGATGCTGTGCAGAAGGGCTCCCCTGGAAATGCCTCTGAGGTAAGATCTTTATTGGCAGCTACCTGCTGCAGGGTAGAATAATTGTTTGTGGTGTTGTACTTGTGGCAAAGACATTTAACGTCCCACAACTGGCATTACGTGAGACTGAAGGGAAACCAAAACTAGTGAAATCACTTGGATTCTACAGAAGCAGGTGCTTCTGGAAAATCCTAAGAGGCAAGTGTTTGCATGATTCTGCCTGTCAGCATTTTGGACTGCAAGCAGGATTCACAATGAGATGTGGTTACTCTGGAAAGAAATTAGATTAGGATCTTTCCACGCAGGAGTAATTCAAAATATATCAGAATTAAACACTGGCCTTCATGAAATCGTAAGACATTTTGGGGTGGGGCTTGGTCCTGCAGTGATGTACTATCAATAACTCGGCATTATGACATCACACAAGTTTCTTTGACAATATACTGTGGAATCCCTATAGGGCCAAGTAGAAGCTGGAATTTGAAGAAAAAGGTATTTTAAAGGCACAAATATTTTCAATGGTACCAGCAGGGACAAAGATTTTTGTAAATGTTAAATAGCCTCTTAATTTCCTTCTCGGGCATATTCTGGCCACTGAGATTGGTTAACCTGCTATGGAACAACAGCTTGGTTTACCAAAGGTGGTTTCACTACAACTAATTAGTAGAAGCAAGTGTGGAGACAAAATGCTAGAGAAGTGAACAGTTTCACTGCTGACTCAAAGCTTGGATCATCTTTTACTATTCAAATATATTTATTTGGTCTGTGGCAGAGGGGAAGTGCTTGATTCTGCTCACCAGTACTCATGGGGTAAAGACAGAGTAGGCATGTATGTGGAAACTAACATTTTGCTTGTATCATTCTCTCCATCCTTCTTATGTGGTTTTCTTCGCTTTGAGCAATTTGGGACAAGGGCTGTGTCTTCCTCTATGTCTGAGGAGTGCCTAGCATGTTTGTGGGTGCTACTAAAATATAAATCCCTTTAAAACTGAATTGAAGCTATAAAAAGTAGGATGATGAACTCAAAATGAAGCCCTGTAACTAACTGACCATTGTGTACTATTGGCACATTTGAGGCAGAATGCTTACCAAAGAAAGTAGCTCATTTATATAAAAAGTGGCCTTGGGTCTTGTTTGGAAGAATGGTACAATCCACCTGGAATTCTCTTGGGAGCTTGGCAGAGCCAATATTCCCTCTTGGTAAGCACATGCTACTTTTTACACATTACAGAGGTACTTGGGGTCTCATTTCATCTGCCAGGCTCTTTGTCTACATCCAAGTGGTCTGAATGGGAGCTGTAAAACTTGTTTTTACATCTAAATGTTGGGTCAGATTTGAACTTGACAGGGTCCATTTAACCTCAGCAAGTACGCAGGTAATAAGGGAGAGAGATTAAGAGCTACAACCAAAAGAGAGCATTTGAGCAGGGCCTGCATAGAGTATTTGGACTGTGACTGGTTTGCAGTCAAACTATTTTGATGAAAACAGCTGTTGGTGAACAGCAGTAACTGAGGCATTTTTTTAAGATGCAAACAAAAGAACAATAATAGAAAACACCCTCAGCACCCATTGTTTATCAGCCAGCTTTCAATAATAAGCTCTTTAATGAAACCAGGCCACATACAAAATGGATAGACAATGGTACCACACAAATAAGTCTTAAAGGAGCAGTTGGCCAGTTTCTGATTAAACAATCTATTCAATTCAACACAAGCTATGTCACTTCTCCCCTTCCCCACAATTGTCCCTACAAAGCTCCTATTTATATGGAAACAAGTATTTGGTCTCCCTTCCAGGAAAGAGGATGAATTTTAAGTGGCACTGGTAAGATTTGCAACAGTGTTTTCTCCCTGCTAAGAAGGGTGGGTGGGTGGGTGGGTGGGGGGGGGAATAAAGCAGTTAGCAAACTGTTTTCTATTAGACATGACCAGTGAGGGGTTTTTTCTAGAGTGCACTGGCACCGAGGTTATGTGGAGAACCTCTAAGCACTGGTGGCCCAACAAAGGATTTAGAAAAATGGGTGGCATTAAGATGTCGGTTAAACTTTGCCACTCACATCACCTCACTTGGCATTCTGCCTTCGGTCGGTTTTTTTAAGTAGCTTACGATAGAGACCTTGATTTTTTACCATCTGTAATGCATACAATACATCTTGGGAAACTATACAAAGACTAAATTCCAATGCGATCTGTGACAGTGGGTTTGGAGCTATGTTAGAGAGTTTAGTTTCTGTTCTCATTCTTAATCACAATACCCATTTCTGCAGGTGGCAAAAAGCTGCCTGTCTCTTGGTTCAAAGAGTGGTGGTTCCAGGAAATGAGATTTGAACTTTTGTTTATAGTCTCATTGGACAGGTGTCACATGCAGGACACTTGCTCAGGTTTATTTTCCCTAGCACTCCTAACTCTAACATTTCAAACACTCCACACTGCAACAGACATTGTCTATTGCACAAACATAGGGGGTAGGATGACCAAATGTCCCGATTTTATAGGGACAGTCCCGATTTTGGGGTCTTTTTCTTATATAGGCTCCTATTGCCCCCCACCCCCATCCCGATTTTTCACACTTGCTGTCTGGTCACCCTAATAGGGGGAGACAACAGGTCAGGTTAGCACAGGCCAGCAATGTGCTTGATGGAGTTCCTAGGGTGCGTTTAATTGCTGCCACCAGCTGCAAGGGGGATTGTAGTGGTTTATATGGCTCCAAGGGAGACTTCCCCTCTCTTGGTCGTCTATTGAACCAGTCTCGTTAAAATACTTCTGAAGAACAAAGTTTTTCCCTTTTCACTATGGTACGCTATACCAAGTATTAGCTATTTAAAGTGTCAGTCAGTACCCTCTAAAAGTTCCTTGTGCCCCTTTCAAAACTACATGATTCTGACACTGTATAGTAATATCTCTACCCTGCTTGTTTCCTGAACGGGAAACATGAACATTTCCAGAAAGATCATTTAATGTGTGAGACAGGCTGCTGCCTCTTTCCTTGCCTACACCCACAGAGTTTGTATTTAAGTGAGAATACAAGTCCTATCATCCCTACCTATGGGAACACCTTTAGTACAGAAAGCATCTTGATGAAACAACAGCAGGAAATTGTTTAGGGGGAGAAGGTTCTAAGCTAGACTGGCCCTCTCAAACGTCGCTCTCATTCTACAAGTGGCTCTGTCTGAGCAGACCTTTACCTGCCAGCCGAGCCCTGGGCGAGTTCAGCTGCAGGATCAGGGCCAGTAGCTGTTGCAGATTGTCCTGTCCTGTCCCGCCCACTCACCTCATCCCTCTACCACCACTCCCCAGTCTCCCCCCCCCCCCCCCAGCATCTGAAGAGCAACATGAGCATTTGGAAATTCTGTCACCAGTTACACACAGCTACAGCACTGTATTGATTGCAAATTATGGAGTAGATCCTCCTTCACAGGCTCTTTAAAACTTTCCTCCCCCATCACTACCTGCCATTGTGCAATGCCTTTCAGCAACATTTACCCCCTCACTCACACAACACACAAAAGGTTCACAGGGCCCCAAATAAAAGAGGAGACCTTACGTTATCAGGGGAGCGCCAGCAGGCTCTCTCTGCCTCCAAGATGAAGGCTGTGAGGATCTTAGCGTGACTGTTTAGCCTGCAGTTTGGCACTTTACAAAGATAGCGAGCTGCTCGGAGCAGGGGCTGCATTGATCTGGCTTAGACAGTCACTACACAGCTCAGAATTTGTGGACGCTGCTGACAAAGACAAAGGGAAACGAAACCTACCAGGGACTCTGTATCTCTCACACAGGCGGATGGTGGTATGAGAAATTCAGATGCCCGGGTGGGTTTAGTGTGTTTCCTGTGTTTACAGACATGCGGTGGGGGCCTGGCCCTAACTCCTGTGTTGTAAAATCTGTCCTGTAGGGGTGAGGGCGCATGGCAAGTATTGCGGCTGGACCGTGCAGGGATCCCCCTGAATTTCCACAGCCTGCGAGCCCTGCCTGGCATGCTCAGCCCTCCCAGCGGGGGGGGTCCCAGTCACCAACAAAATACCTCTCACCCCCCCCACCGTGACCCCTGTATCCCCACAGCATATGGCCCCCTGCACCTGATCCTACAGCCCCACATGTAACTCCCCCTTGCCCCCACAGCCCCCTCAGGCACTTACCCCTACAGTCCCCATACCTTCCCTATAGCCCCCCCCCCCACAGACACCTACTCCCTATTAGGGTGACCAGATGTCCCGATTGTATAGGGACAGTCCCGATTTTGGGGTCTTTTTCTTATATAGGCTCCTATTACCCCCCACCCTCTGTCCCGATTTTTCACACTTGCTGTCTGGTCACCCTACCCCCTATAGCCCCCCCTTACCTCCTCTATAGCCCCCCCCAGACACCTGCCCCCCACAGTCCCCATCCCTCCCCCTCAGCGCGGCCCGAGCCCGCTCACCATGGCGAGGGCGGCGCCTCCAGGGGCTGCGGGTGCCGAGCGGAGGGGACGCGGCTCTGTCCCGGGCCCGCCCGCCGCGATTTTCATAGCCCCGCCGGGGTGGGCGGGCGCGCGGCGGCGGCAGGGCGGGAGGCGCCCAGTGCGCATGCGCTGGCCAAAGGCCTGACGACCCGCCGCCCCTAGCGGCCAAGCCGAGCATTGCAGACACCCCCACAGCAGCCAGGCACAGAGCTGCAGGGCCCCGGCTGGCACCAATGAACCCAAGATCCTGCCCCCCCAACCCCGCCTGGTGGGGTGAGAGCTCGCGGGGGGTCTGAACTCACACAGCTGCCCTGCACACAGGCCTTTGCACCCCCTCCCCACGCTGGCACTGCTAAAGCCCCACCCTTTGAGCGTGCTGCTCTGTGCAATGAGCCCGTTGACGGTGCTGCCCGTTAAAGTAGCATCAGCCAAGCTAGTGGCAATAGCGCTATGTGGGCAAAGCTTCTCAGCACAGCTGAATGGGGCGGCGTCTGGAGCTGTTTCAGGCTCCCAGCAAAGTCAGGCAGCCATCAGGTACAGTGGGGGGGGGTTGTTTGCAAGCTGAAGAGCTAACACTTTAACTAGCTTCCTAAATGTGGCCTATGGCGAATAACTGAGCGGTCTGGCTGCAGCGCCTGGCTAGTCCTATCGCATGCAGCCACACTGCCCTAAAAGGAGCAGACCCCTGCCCGGCTCTGCAATCGCTAGGCCCCCAGCTCCCACAGAGAAGGCACAGCCGGGGCAGCTCCCTCCCGCACTGCAGAGAAGGCACTAGCTGTTAGGCACTGTAGTTCATGCCCTCAAGGAGGCACGCTGTGGCCATCACTGTTGGCATCATTTATTTATAAGTCGCATACACTAAAAATAACATTTCCTTGGCGGTATGGAGGTTGCACGGTGACTCAAAGACACAGTTGACTTAGGCCACTCTCACCCCAGCACTTGCTCACAGCCTGCGGGAATCAGTCAGCGCTGGATGTGGCCTGGAGGACCTGCGCCAATAAGTCAGCTGCACGTGATCCCGCTGGCACGTTACACAACTTTGCCATGAGTGCAACTGTCCTGGTGGGTCAAATATACTTGCAAGAGCCCAATGCTGCCGTGCTAGTGCATGCGGCGCGTCCACTGGAGTGGATGGGACTTTTGCCCTTGCATAGCAGGTCCAGTATTGGGCCCGCTCTAATGTCTGACTCTGTGTCCGAGTCCTGGGCCAGGCATAGCTCCATCAGCCAGGAGTGTAGTGAAATGGGATCCCAGATCGACATGGCTGTACCAGCAAGACCCAGGTATATCAGCAAGCAGGCGCTTTTGCTGGTATAACTTAGTTTGTCAGTGGGGCTGGAATACGCTACATTGGCAAAGTTGCTGAGTTTTTTACCGGTGAAAGCTGTAGGCACAGTAGGTGCACTTTGCCTCTGTAGTGTAGTGTACTGGTAGAGCTATATGAGCAAAGCGTCTAAGCACTGAACTCTAGGCTGAAAGGCTGGGAGGGGGAGGGAAGTAACAGAACTCCTCCCACTGTAACAACCCAAACAGCCTTGAATGGAGGGCTTGGGAACGTGAAAAAAAAACTATTTAAAAGGGACAGCAAAGAGCAAGGGCAGCCCCCATTCTGAAGGGGCTGACTCCATGTCCAGGGGAAATAGGGGCCATTTCACACTAACTAAAATTCACTTGTTTGCAAAGCCAGCAACCCCTCCTGAACTTTAACCCTAACGAGTGGTTTCCTGGGGAGATGCTGCCTCTTTATTCAGGCAAATCCTGCTGAAGCTCTGCATAATCTTCCCCTTTCTCTCCCTCCATCTCCTCTTTTTCTTCTTCTTTTTCTCCTCTTCCGTTTCTCTCATTCTCTTCCTTTTCTATCTCCTTTTGTTTGTTTTCTTCTCTTTCGTTTTGGTCCTCTGCCTCCTCTTCTTCCTTGTATTCATCGTCGTAATCATAATCTGGAAAAAAAACCAATGCAGGTTTCTTAAACAGAACAGCAGAGTTCCCGCCCACCAAGCACGTAGCAGAGAATGGAGCTGCACCTTCCAGGTGTGGAGAGCACTTAAAGAGGAGAGGAGTACCAGGGCTGCCAAGCTCTTCCACCCCATTGATACAGTCTTTCCTCTCCCCCACCCTTTTTGTTTTGTTTCAACAGGTTAAATTCATCCCTGGAATAAGGGCTTAAGTTGCAGGTCAGAGCTGGCAAGTTGCATGTTTGGAATTCATGTTTGCACAAAAAGAGGTGAACTCTGGTTAGTCACCCAGGGGCAGTGGGGAGGTGGGGGAGAATGTTGCTGGGAAAAGGGGTGTGGTTGGGCATTGATCTTTCCTTTGCCAGTTCAGGGGCGGTACATTAAACCCAGAAGTGCATAACAGAGGGATGTATATCAAACTAGTCATCTGTTACACACATATTGAGATTTACCCCAGCCCAAGACCTGCATGCCTAACTCTGAACAGTGCATACCCTGCAGGCTGTCAGACCAAACAGCACTCTAAGAATGAAGCTAAGATTTAAATACTAAATTGGCACTCTTCTCATAATACTTAAATAAGTGGCATATACTGAAACATTTATTCTTATGGATTCAGATCTGTATAGCTCTATAATAGTCACATATATACTGGATATTGTAACATTGTACCCCATTTATATTTTTGTTTATTTTATTAAATAACAATCTCAGACCCTAGGGCTGCCCTCCCAGATCCAACTGCAGGAGCAGGGCCTCCTGTTGTATATGAATTGAGGCTCTATTACACCTATATTAACCACCCAGTTTGTGTATTACTGATATATTTCAGTGTATAAATATGGGATCCAAACTTTCAGGGTATTATGTGTAACAGACACAGTATAAAATGGTTTCAGTTTTATAACATTTCCAATATGATCACTCTTGAGGATCCATTTGAGTATACTCTCTTCCACGGTGTTACATAGCTGCTTCTCCCACAAGGGGTCTGTGGTGATCCTGTACTCTGGGAGACCCTGGATGGCCCTTCTCACTGCCTCCCTGCCAGCCTTAGACCAGTTTCACATCAGCACATGAGGTTACTCCTGATTGCACCAATGAGTGGAGAATCATGCCCTCTGCTTTCTTCCATGCTCCTCCTACCCTGCCATAGCTGGAGCACCCACCAAGGACCTCACTGCAGACCTAGCTTACAAAATGACCCATTTATTATCTTTTAAGGTGGGATGGATAGCTCAGTGGTTTGAGCATTGGCCTACTAAACCCAGGGTTGTGAGTTCAATCCTTGAGGGGGCCATTTAGGGATTTGGGGATTTAGTTGGGGATTGGTCCTGCTTTGAGCAGGGGGTTGGACTAGATGACCTCCTGAGGTCCTTCCAACCCTGATATTCTATGCTTGACACAGTTGCCAACTTTCACGTGGTAAATAAGCACCCCGACTTTCACAATAAGCCAAACATCAAGCTAATCCCATTTCAAAACAAGCCAGTCCCTACGAACCCCGATACTCTATGTGACTAGATTCCCCCTGGTGTGCAGTCTGGGACTGGGGTGGGTCCACTGTGCACCCCTGACTCTCTCCCCCCCTTGCCCCTGCTTGCCGGGAGCCAATAAAAAAAAGAAGCAACAAGCAACTCACAAGCCAATTAAGCCAAAAACAAGCCCCATTTCAGCATTTTTTCCACAGGTTTGGCATGTCTGGTGCTTGAGCGGACTGTTTGCCTTCTGCAAGCAGTCACAGGGAAACGTGGCAAATGCTGCCACCTACAGCTCAACGTTGATACAGCACTTAAATATATATCCATGGAAATCTCTGCATCGTCTACTGAATTCTTCCCCCGTTACCTCAACTTTTGCAGCCTCAGCCAGTGGCTGCAGCCCAGGTAACCACATCACGCAGCTCAGGGCTATTTTTAAACTTCGTTCTGCCCCCACTGTGCTGGTGTAATCCCCCCAGGGTCGACAGCAGTTACATGTGTTCGGAGGAAAGACGTAATGGCTGTTGTAATCAAGTTGGGACTGATAATTGTGGGGCACTGCACTGCAGGCTGGCACTGACTCTGGTCCTGCTGCAGCTGCTCCCGAGGGACTGGAGTTATTCAGGTGGTGATGGGACATTGGATACAGTTTATTTCAGGTGGATTCCAAAAGCCAGCTGAGCTTTTCCCGCTTCCTCTTTCCTGCATGTCTCATACTCGCGCAGCATTAGGTACAATCACGTTTTGTAACTGTCTATTTAGGTTCTTGCTAGGCCCATCGCTGTGGTGTTGGGGCACTGGAGAAATTAACATCTTTATAAGAGTCACTTTGTGTTTTGGAAAATGTCTTGTTTACAAACAGCACTAACGTGTGTTAAAGAATTGGGGCCAGATCCTCAGTTTGTGTCAATGAGCATCGCTCCGTAGAAATCGGAGAGATGCTGATTTACACCAGCTGGGGATCGGCACCTCACTGATGAAAAGCAAAGCCACTGTTCCTAGCCATGTTATGGTTTCATATGTCTATAGACAAATGCCAGGAGTATGGGGAAGAAACAGAAACCTGGAAGCATGAGCCATAAGCTAAAATATGACTCAACTGGCATCGCAGAGACTCTGTGGGATGAATCTCGAGACTGGAATATTTGGATAGAGGGGTACAGCTTGTTCAGGAAGGGCAGGCAGGCGAAAAAGGAAGGAGGTGTTGCACTGTACATCAAGAATGTATACTTCTGTTCTGAGGAGGTGAGAGGCAGACCAGCTGAAAGTCTGGGTGAAGATAAAAGTGGGGGAAACCAGGGGTGACGTCACCAGAGGAGGCTGCTATGTAGACCGCCGAATCTGGAGGAGGTGGGGGATGAAGCATTTCCAGAACACACAACAGAACTCAAGACCTTCTAGTAATGGGGGACTTTAACTACTCAAGTGTTTATTGGAAAAGTAATTTGACAAAACACAAAATGTCCAGTAAGCCCTTGGAATGTCTTGGGGACCACTTCTTGTTTCAGAAGGTGGGGGCAGTAACCTGGGAGATGGCCATTTTAGGAATTGGCTGCACATCAGAAGGTGGAAGGCAGTTTGGGTGACGCGATCGTGAAATGATAGATCTACTGCTTCTAAGGAAAGGAAGGAGAAAGAGCAGCAGAACAAGGACAATGGACTTCAAGAAAGCAGACTTGAACAAAATCAGAGAACTGGAAGGTAAGATCCATGGGAAGAAAATCTAAGAGGAAAAGGCGTTCAGGAGAGCAGAGAGTTTCTCGAGGAGACAATGTTAAAGGCACAACAGCAAACTATCCTGATAGGAAGAATAGTAAGAAGGCAATATGGCTCCATCAGGAGCTCGTTAATGACCTGAAAAGCACAAAGGAATCCTACAGAAAGTGGAACCACGGACAAATAGGCAAGAGTGAGAACAACAGAATAGCACAAGCAGGTAGAGACAAAATCAGACAGTTTAAGGCACAAAATGAGTTACACCCAGCAAGGGACATAAAAGGCAGTAAGAAGAGGTTCTATAAATACATTAGGAGCAAAAGAAAGACACAGAAAAGTGTAGGTCTGCTATTTAGTGTGGAAGGAGAGCTAACAACGGATGACACCAAGAAGGCTAAGGTGTTCAATGCCTATCTTGATTCAATCTTCACTAACAAGGTAAATTGTGAGCAGATACCTAACACAATAAATGTTATCAACAAGGGGGACGGCACACAAGCCAAAATAGGGAAAGAACAAGTTAAAGAATATAGAGATAGATTCAAGTTGCCAGAATCTGATGAAATTTCCCCTAAGGTACTTAAGGAACTAGCTGAAGCAATTTTGGAACCGTTAGCAATTATCTTTCAGAGACTCCTGGAGGATGTGAGGACCTGGAAGACTGGAGCAGAGCAAACATAGAACCTGTCTTTAAAAGGAGAAAAAAGCGGACCTGGGGAATTATAGACTAGCCAGCTTAACTTTGATACCTGGAAATATATTGGAACAAATGATTCAACAATCAGTTTGTGAGCACTTAGAGAATTGTAGAGTTCTAAGGAATAGCCAACATGGATTTGTCAAGAACAAATCCTGCCAAACCCGCCTAATTCCCTTCTTTGACAGGGTTATTGGCCTAGAAGTTGGGGTGGAAGCAGTAGATGTGATATATCCTGATTTTAGTAATGCCTTTGACAGTCCCACATGACATCCTCATAAGCAAACTAGGGATAGATGGTCTTGATTAAATTACTATGAGCTGGGTGCACAACTGGTTGAAAGATGGTACTCAAAGAGTACCTATCAATGGTTCACTGTCAGACTGGGAGGGGAGTATCTACTGAGGTCCTGCACGGCTCCGTCCTGAGTTCTGTACTGTTCAATATTTTCATTCCACTTTTTCATTCCACTTGGATAGTGAAGTAGAGAGTGTGCTTTCAAAATCTGCGGATGACACCAAGCTGGGAGGGGTTGCAAGCTCTTCTGCAAAAAGGGCTAATATCATGCTGGGGTGTAATAACAGGAGTGTTCTATGTAAGACGTGGGAGGCAATTGTTCCACTCTACTTGGCACTGGTGAGGCCTTGGCTGCAGCCCTGTGTCCAGTTCTGGGCACCACATTTTAAGAAAGCTGTGGACAAATTGGAGAGAGTCCAGAAGAGAGCGACAAAAATGATCAAAAATTTAGAAAATCTGACCTAAGAGGAAAGGTTTAAAAAACTGGGCATGTTTGGTCTTGAGGAAAGATAGAGAGGGAACCTGATAAGTCTTCAAACGTGTTATGGACAAGAAGTAATCCACTTAATCTGCAGGAGGGGGAGACTTAGGTTAGATATTAGGAGAAACTTTCTAATGATAAGGAATGTTTAAGCACTGGAACAGGCTTCCAGGGGAGTTTGCGGAGTCCCATCCTAGTGGGTTTTTAGGAATAGGTTGGACAAACATGTGTCAAGGATGGTCTAGGTTTCCTTGGTCCTGCCTCAGCGCAAGGAGCTGAACTGGGGATCACACCAGGTCGCTTCCAGCCCTACATTTCTGTGACTCTGTGTGAAATTATTTCTGCCACAATACACTGTTTATAGAGGGTGGGTGTACACAGGAAATACTGGTGCTTATTGCTTAGCAATGGGGCAACTGCTTCATTGCTACCAACAGTGTAAGCCTGTCTGAGTACCACTGCTGAAAAAAGGGTCCTCATTTCCCTACTGCAGCTGCACGCAGAGGGTCAGAGATTGGGTCCTGAGCTAGCAGGGGGCAGAGCTATGGCCCTCCAGTGTCAGTGGTATCCAGCCCGTTTCACTGGGGGGTAGCTACTCCCCCAAGAGTCCTGTGATGAGGTAGAAGAGAAGGGGATATGCAAAACTTTCTACATTGTTTTACACACCGATTCCCAGGTGAATTAGTACCTCTGAAAGATTCGAGTCTCTCTGTCCTTTGTTCTGCTCTCAACTCTTCGATGAAGTCTTTGTTCGCATCATCTAGGGCCTGAAGTTGACAAGAATAATTAGTGACAAATCTAGACGTGCAGTCACATGACAGGCCTATTCAAAAGTTTGTCCTATTCCCCTCTGCTGTCCCCTCTCCCATCACTCCTTACTCCTTTGGGGCCTTTAAAGCTACCTGCAGTGAAAAGCCTCTTTGCTCCGCTCCTACCCCCCGCCCCATTGTGATTGCACTACTCTAGTTAATATACTCCCTGGCACACTTCAGCTGGGATCATCCCTTGCTCCTTACACCCCCACCCCACACAGCTAGCACTGGTTTTCCCATTTTTAACTAAACATTAGAGGTGGTTCCCCTGTGCTCGGAAACCCACTTAAGGGATCCCTGAACAGGCACACATTCATGCTGCAGAAGCACTGTTCTGTGTTTTGAAACACTGGGTGAGATCAGCCCAGTGGGATCTACTCCAATGAGATTATGAATAACCTGGAGGAGTACCTATGCATGCAGACCATTGCTAGGGCAGCAAGCATATGTGCCAATAACATGCAAATCATGTACCCCAATTCATAGCCAATACCCATGATGTTCCTGTCATGGAGGTCATGCAGAGTAGTCTCTCCATAATATTTCAGAGAGGCCAGAACAGGGGGGCCATATTCAACCTCCCATTCCAGTTGCTGGCCACGAGCATGCTGGCATGCACCTGGATGCAATGAAAGACAGAATTTGACTCCTGGCTACACTGAAGTCAATAGAAGTTCTGCCACTGACTCCAACAGGTCCAAGATTTTACCCCATATATTTCCAGCATTAGCTCGCATTGGGACCGAGTTTTCTAACTCAAGAGGTTTCATATGTTTTTTATTGTGGGACAGAGACTGCCTTGTTCCTCTTGGGATACATTTCATTTCCTCATCCCCCAGCTGCCAGCTGGCATTCCCTCCTTGCTCTGGGTCCCTGGCCCCACAGACCACAGGCTGAGAACAACAGTGGTCAGTAACTTATGCACGTTACTCCGAAAGCCTCTCGATGACAGTAAATCACTTACGATGATGATAGCCTGCTGAGCTGCATCATTATGAATGAGTTTGGCCTTCTCAAGAGCTTTTTCAAAGTTCAGAACTGCAGATTGGAAGTCCTCGAGTTTCACTGGAACAGACAAACAAGAATCCATTTGAATGCAGGACTAAGAACAAGAGAAAACTATTATGTTAGCCCAGTGAGCCTGTCTTGAAAAGGCTTTTGCTCAGATGAGACTGTGGGGCTGTTTGTAAGGCACAGGCAGGTTTAATGAAGCTGGGGAGTAGACTCAAGGTCTGCCATCTTTAAAGCAAATTTTGCAACCATGTCTTTACCTTGTGCTTGTGCCACCAGCACACTAGCATTGAGTTGCCACTCAACATCGCCCTCCTCCTCCGCTGACTGGAGGGATTTTTCTCCATAATCCTGGGCCTCTGTGGCTTTATCGAGCTCTAGGTAACATCGGCCAATTTCGTGGAATAACCACGTCTTCTCCAGGCTGGTTTTTGCCAGTGGGATCTTCTCCTCCCATCTTTACACAGGAAAAGAAAGTTACTTCTACTGCCCTAGATCCAGCATAGTGTTAGCTCTTGGCTTTTTAAACCCTTACAAGGGTTCCAGATGCTGCCATTACCCAAAGTCTATTATGCTGAGGCCTCTTAGATGTTTGGAAAGAGAGCAAGTCAGAAAGTCTGGAAGACTCTGGGGGTTGGGTTACAAAGTCATTTACTCTCAGGGCTGCCGGTTTGAATCAAGGCAAGATCAATCCTTGCAATTGGAAATTGTTACCGTCTGATGGCTGTTCAGTGGCCTGTCCAGTTCAGCTCCTAGTGGTGGGTGTCCACATCACAGCTGGCACCAGCAGTGCCCCTTGCTGACAGCGTAATTAAATACATGGACCAAGCAACGCCCATTTAATTTTAAATCTGCTCTCTTACCTGTTATGTTATGAATGTTACATACGTGTCAATAGCTTGCTGGAATTTGCCAATTCTGGCATAAACCCTGCCAATGTTGTCAAGGGCTCTGGAGACGGCATCTGGCAGATCACTGCATTGAAGTGAAAGAAAGAGGTCTTCAGAGAGTCTTGCCCCTGAATAATCCTGCATTTTCTTAGGCTCTCTCTATATTCTCTTGGAGATTCACTGGTTCAGTGAGCTCACAGAACAATGTCAGACAGCACTAAAGGAACACTGTCAGTTTGAAATACTTTTTACCAACTACTGTAGCTGGAAGAGATAAGTGGGGTGGAATGGTTCTGCTTTATCCATTTTTGTTTGTTTGAATTTTTTTTGTGTGCATTTGATAACACACTTTTTGTGTGCAGTCACTTCCACTGTTCCCTCTGTGTAGTCAGTCAGTGGTGTGGATTTTCATATAGCAGCATGGGGGAGAAAAGCATTTGGTTTTTGGAAAGTGTACCGTTTGTAGGGGCGAGTAAGGGGCAGATGTAGTCCTTAAAAGTACTTTTAACTCATTTTTCTGTTCTGTTAAGTAGATTTCAAGTTGATAGGGCCCATTTAAAATTGCAGTGGGGTACTGTGCTGAGACAGATGCCATGTCTCTGGTGGCAGTTAAAGAAACAAAGCAGCTTTTTTAAATAGTTGAAAAGGAGAATCCCAGTGTCCTGGGCTGTATTTGCTCGCTCTCAGTAACCTGGCTCTGCTGTCCAGTGCTCTGTGTGAGCTATTGGTCAACGCTAACGGCTACTCACTTTATAATAATGCACCCTGGTGAGCTCTAAGTGTTCTTTACAAACGTTAATGACCTAACCCTCACTCCCCTCCTCTGATATGAGCCAGTTTTACTATCCCCAGCTTACAAAGGAAGAAACTGAGGCAGAGGGGGACTAAGGGTATGTCTACACAGCAAAGAAAAATCCATGGCTGGCCTGTGCCAGCTGACTCAGGCTCAGGCTGTGGGACTGTCTCCTTGCTGCGCCAGCTACAGGCGTCTAGTTGCTGTGTAGACATACCCTAAATGCATTGCCCCAGGTGTCACAGTGAGTGAACAGCAGAACCCACATCTTCTCACGCCTGTCCTGCACTTTAACCACTAGAGGATGCTTCCTCCCTGCCTGATCACTGCACTGGTGGCAAAAACCCAAACACGCCCAACAGGCACCTCCTTGCTTTGTGAAGTGCTCTGCAAAACTCCATTAGGAGAGGACTATATAAAGCCCAATCTGCTCCGTTCTCTTCCGCCTGAGAGATCCTGCAGAACGTTTTCTGCAGGAGCGGGTGGCTGTACCTACTGGGTCCTGACATCATGACTCAAATGAAAATGATTTTCCCAGCCAGGAAACCTATAAAGAAATTGGATTATAACATTTTCTTAGGCGGAAGCGTTGCCTGGGGCAGGGCGGGGGGCTGGGAATTGAGAGCCCTGGGTGCCAGCCCTGGCTCTGACATGGATTTGGTTTGTGTCCCGGGGCAGGACACATACATTGTTCTGCCTCAGCCTCCCTGTTTGTACCAGGGTGATGATGATATGTCAGTGGATCCTGTGAGGGCAGATAATGACTGTGTCTAGAGCCATCAGGTCCCCAGAAGAGCAGTGCTACAGAAAGTCAAAGCATTATTCGAGAATTGCCCTTCAGTCAGGCGGTGTGCCCTTCCCACCTGAGCTCCTACCGCCACCGTTACCTCCTACATCGGGCTTTGGAGCACTCACTTTTCCCTGGCGATCTCCAGATCCATCTTGTGACTCTGCAGTGCTCTCCCCATTTGCCCCATCTCGATCTGAGCATTCCCAATGCAGCTGTAGAGGTTTCCAATCAGTTCGTTCTTGTTGGGAATTTCATCCTCAGACCAACCTTGAATTGTGTTTAGCACATGCTCAGCTTTCTTACAGCTTCCTTCAGGGCAGCTACTGGTCAGCACTAGAAGCACAGAGAGAGGAGCGCTCAGCACCAAGTCCGGGGCACCGGGACAGCTGGGGAGACACAGGGCCCGATTCTCCACTGGCTCTTCGGGGAGCCATTTAGAGCGGTGCAAAGTGGGTGTGAAATACTGCCACCAAGGTAAGTCTGCGTTGGTACCGTTTTGCATTCACTTTGCACAGGTGCAAATGAAAACCCCTCGTGCAGGACAATGGAGAATGAGACCCACAGTCGGAAGATGGACTGGGAGAATCTAGTCGTGCAGCGGGGGAGCTGAATGTGTCATCTGAGAGTAAGTGCTAAACGCAACACCGGCTATAGCATCTCTTACAGGTCAGTCCATCACGCTGGGCTACGCGGCTCTAGTACCTGTCCCGGCTTTGTGCAGTGCTGTGGCAATTAAACCACCAGACTACGCTGCGTAGCTCTGTCATCTGCCACATTTGGGGGCAATTCTGTGGCAAGTGAAAGGAACGGAGCCTCAGTGATGATGACGGAGGTCTTATGAGTTAAAACACTGAACAGACATGGCTTGGATCCCTCTCTCCTCCCTTCCAGACCCTTCCCTGCAGATTCTTCATCCTTCTAGCCCTCTCTGTCCTTGTTACTTTTCAAATAAAGTAGAGAAGAACCAATGCCCTGGCCTCTCCAATGTCCCAGGCTGGGTGGGGCATTTGCTAAGCACACTGCATTTGCCTACAGAGTTCTAGTGTCCAAAGCACTGCTCTGTACAGCGCTCTGGGATACCTTGAGTATAGGAGGAGCTGGAAAATACCCCAGTGTGTTAAATTCTATACTAAAATATTGCTTGGGAAAGGCAGGGAAAAGCAGAACACAATTTTAAACCTGCTCGCGTTAGGAAATAACCCCCTGAACGCAGTGCTCCTGCTGATCTGGTCTGTAGCTGCCCACCAGTCACAACGCTCTTGTTGCTTCCATGTGGGACACCTACACATATCGATTTCTTCCATGCTCTTCAGGATGTATCTGGCAACTTCCGATGGCTTTCGCTTTCTCTCTGGGAGCCATCTCTGCTGCATGAGCTTGCGGTCTCTCACGCGGGCATAGATGGGCTTCTGCTGCTGCCAGAATTCGGTGCGGGTGTCCAGGTAGTTAATGCCGCCCAGGATCAGGTCCTCCACTGTCATCCCGTGCTTTGTGCTGCTTCTCATCAAGTCTGGAAATCAGCGAAAGGCAGAACCAGGAGACAGTATTAAAGGATCTGAGGAGTGAAGCCATGATGTGAGGAGGATGGGAAGATTTTTAGTGCAAGCCCCAGACTGAGCACCCTGGAGACTAAGTCCTTTAATAATCCCTGGAACAGGCACAGCATGGGTGGTGGCACGGCTAGCTTTCCCCACCACCTCACCACCCCCTGCTGTCGTGCCTAAACCTGCCATGTAGGCGTGACCAGTAAGAGTCAGTGTCCAAGGCCCCTTTAATACTTCTCTTCAATGGTGAAACAACCCAGGAGAGGCCCAGTGAGCACTAGTGGTGGTGAAGTTTGGTGATCTGGACACCAGTCCCACTGGGCCATAGTGGAAGATGAGGAACTATCTGATCCACTTATAGGGTAGATGGCCCCTTAACGCAATGTAGGCACTCTGGATTCCAGAGATTGTCCCCACGGAATACTGGGAGAACTTGTAAAGTCTCAGAAGACAGGATGGACCCATGCAAGTTATGAAGACTGGTAACATAACACGAGGTAACAGGGGACTAAAGCCTCAAACTCTCCTATGTTCCTGGGGAAATATGTCTCAAGAAAACTAATTAAATAGGGATGCATTTTCTGCCCAACTCAGAAATCTGATCCTTTTCTGAATCCCACATCTTGATCCTTAGCAGCAAAACCATGACATTGATCAATCCAAAGCAAAACTCAGTTACTGGTGCCTTCCACTTAATTCAAACACTAATTTATCTAATCAACTAGGACATTTGTACTTAAAATAATATAATTTCTGCTTTTTATTTTGATTGGTGTTAAGTGCTTTGGGCTAGTGTTAGTGGATAACTGAACTGCTCACTACAGAATGCTGCTATTTAAGTAATAAGGAAGTATAAAGGATAAAACTTATTTAGATATTGTTACAAACACTGGTCCTGGAAACTTGAGTAACTTGTACAAATCTGGATCAAGTAATTTGTAGGTTTGGGACAACTGCAAACACTAGTATGTGCTACACAAGGGGTGGTGCGTCCCCTGGTAGTCATGAATAACAGAATAAAGGGAAAAAATTGATTTGATTGAATCAAGAGGAATAACATGTTATATTTAGTTAAATACAATAAAGAAAGACCTTCATCCTTGAGGAGTTTCTCCAGGTAGGCCTTGTCAGCGTAAAGCTCTCCAAGAAGTTGCCGTTCGGTCTTTTCATTCCTGATGGGCCCCACTTTACTCTGCTGCTTTTGATCCTTTTTGGGGGCTTTGACCTGAAGTTTCTGCTTCACTTTTTTGCTCTGCCGCAGAACAAAACAGAAGGACGCAGAGGAGAGGGAGACTGACACAAGCAGAAAGGGCTCGCTTTTGGATCCACTTCCCAAATTCCTTATTCACGAAGGAGATAATGACACAGGCACAAGACCAGCCTGTTGATCTAGTGGGGATCAAAGTAACTTGCTCCCTAGGACAGCAGCTTTATAAAACCAGGAGTTCTGCCCCTTCGGAGAAAGAGTGTCTTGCACTGCTCTGGAGTGACTCCATCTGACCAGTGCTAGACTCAGTGCATGCAGGCTTGGGGGGGGGGGGGGGCCGCATCCAGCCCACCACAGTCCGAGAAAGGGTGTTGGGGGCAAGATCACCCCAGGCCTTCCCATCCCAAATCCTAATCCAGGTTCAAAACACACCCATAATAAATACATCCTGGGATGGCTCGACAGTTTAAAGTTACTGTACTTCTCCTAAGCACATTCAGCGACATATTCCCAAGTGGCCGCTGACGATGGCGGCCTCTATTTCTGGATGCCCAACTTTAGACATGTTGGTCCTGATTTCCACAGCTGCTGACCAGCCACGGCTCCAGCTGGAGTCCAGGGACTCTGCAGGACCTTCGGAAAGTCAGGCCCTTGAAGGCTGATTTTCTGCGGAGTTGAGCACTCGCTGCTCCCGCTGATGTCAAACTGGAGCTGTGGGTGTTCAGCGCTCCCGAGGAGCCACCTGCCTCAAGCTGGGCACCCAAAAATTGAGCCACCCAAAATCAGTGGCCACTTTTGAAAAGTTTAACCTTAAACAGCAAGTCAGACCAAAGTCGATGCTACAGATTGATCCTGGCCCCACTGAAATTGATGGAAAGTACTCCTGTGAGTAAGGCGAGCAGAATTTGGGCCCATGGCTAGACACAAACACAGATGCTCTTAATGTCCTCTCTTTCATAGAATATCAGGGTTGGAAGGGACCTCAGGAGGTCATCTAGTCCAACCCTCTGCTAAAAGCAGGACCTAATCCTAACTAAATCATCCCAGCCAGGGCTTTGTCAAGCCTGACCTTAAAAACCTCTAAGGAAGGAGATTCCACCACCTCCCTCCTGTGTGATAGTCTGTTTGAAAGCAGTGGGGGTTTTGCTGGTGGAAAGGTGCCAGATGAGACATTCAGGTTCTCCTGGGCTGGTGCTCTCTCCTGACAGAGCTACACAAAATGTCAAGGAGAAGGCAGAACGGTCTGCCCCGTATGGCACACTGGGCTGACCCCAGAAGTAGTTCTGATGTGGCTGCAGAAAGGCTCCCCCAGGTTAGCACTGTGGTATCTCTAGTGAGCGTCCCAAGAGAAAGGGGTTCACACCATACCTCTGCCTGCCTGCTTAAAAAGCAGAGGTCTCCTTTATTCTCCAGTTTAACTGAGGAAGGACCTGCAGACGGAGAAAAACGTACTTGTAAACATTCAAGAACTGCAACGCACAGGCCCTGGAGTTTATTTGAAATATGTGGCAAGTTCTGTATCCCTCTCTTCAGTCTAAAAGCAGGAATTGCAGCTCAGAGAAACAGCTCAGCTGTATCTATTATTAATTATTATTATTGTGGCCCCTACGGTAGTACCAAGGGGTCACAACCACAGATCAGGGCCCCATTGCGCTAGGCACTGTACAAATAAAACAAAAAGACAGTCCCTGCCCTAAAGAAGTAACAATCTACCTATAAGACAAGAGACAACAGGCCAATTAAACAGCCAGATGGGGCAGTACCAGAGTGGGACACCAGGACCTCCACCAGCCCAGAGAGTTATTTCTAAATCATATTTGTCAATATTTAGAGCAAAATACCCCTCTCTGACTCAGACAGTGGCTCTCAACTCTGCCAGTCTAACTGCCTGCTGGCAACGCACACAGAAGTGGGAGATAGCGCTCTGCTTTGGCCAAGCCAGAAGGGGGAAAGGAGATTCAGACACTGTTCTAACGAGTCTCCTCGGGTGGGAGAGTCAGGACAAGACTATTTAGACAGCCGGGGGGGGGGGGGGGGGGGAGGGGGTTTTCGGGGGGGGGGGGGGGGGGGGGGGGGGGCGTTTCTCAGACTATCTAGCTAGGTGTTCATGGGCTCCATTGCTGTAGTGTCCAGAAGCCTCCCAGTTACATGAAAATACAGATAAATTAACGGTAGTCTCTTGCTTCTTTCCCAGTCTCCAGAAGAAATAGTTTGATTTCTGATGAGCATGTCTGTTTGTTTTTGTGGGTGGGTGCACTGTCAGTCCAAGTCTCTGTGTTCTGTGCGTGTCGGGGAAGTGGGTCCGTCACTCCATGTCTATGTGTGTCCCGTGTGGGTAGGTGTTGTCTCAAAGTTGCTGTGGTGTGTGTATGTCCATAAGTGGGGGTGTGATGTGTGTCTGTGAATAGGCATGCTGTCTGTCCATGAGTGGGTGTACTGCACATCCTTGTGAAGACAAGAGAAGGCTAAGTGGAAGAAATGAGTTTTATAATTAGCTCTGAACATAGCAAGGCCTTAGATCACTTTTGCCTCTGGCTGGATTGAGTTCTAGTCTAAGTCTAGCTCCTAGGAAAGTGTTGCCTCTCCCTACTGGTTGAGAGTTTCACGGGTCCCATGCAGATCAGCTGTCATGGGAGGTCAGGGTCACAGCGGGAGATGTGGCTTCAGGAAGCTGAGATGAATTTCACTGAAAGGCTCTGAACATCGGGACAGAGACCTTGAAATGGACTCTGTAGTCGGTGGGGAGCCATGCAAAGAAAAGAGCAGCAGGGTGCTAAGCAGATGGGCTACTGCGTTTTGTACGAGCTGGAACATTTTCAGGGGTTGGGGCTTTGTTCGTAGATGTAAGTTGCAATAGTCAAGCATAGGGTAATGACTGCACGGATCAGGAGGGCCAGGTCTACACCTGAATCGGTATTACTGGGGAGTAATTAGATACTGTAACAAAATATACATTTGGCCAATAATACAGGTTGGACCCTATTGGGAATTCCCTGACCGCAGCTGAGAGTGACAATTATGCATGTGATTCAGGAGGCAGATAGATCTTGCTGTGCAATGTCCTCTCATTCTCTGAGCACACGAGGAACTAATATAATGTCAACAGCTACTGAATTGCCTGCTTTGGGATATGCTTGCATTATCAATAAACGGTTACATCTTACTTCCGACAGAGTTGTCAATCGCTTCCTGAGCTTTCTGAATTCCTAGCCTGAATTTCTGCAGCTCTGGACGTAGTTTGTGGCCTCGGTGATAATACACTAGTGCAAATTCAAAGTCGCCCATGGTGTACAGGGTCTCAGCCTTTTGGTAAAGTCCCTGTAACGAAGGAAACAAACTGTCTGAACGCAACAAAGAACAACGCCCAAAGCAGCGAGGAGAGCACTATGGGCCATCTCATCTGTGCCAAGGATAAAGCCCTGTCCTGCAACCACGACTCAGGTGAGTTTCCTTCACTTCCTTGGGGTCACTATAAGGGGTAGGGGTGCCAGATCAGGCCCCTGTTGCTGTTAGACGGTAAATATTTACAGCTGTTTACGTGGTGCTGGAATATAGCGCGAGTGTGTCCAGTAAACCTCAACTGAAACGAGAGTCTCCCTGTGGAATGTGGGATTTTCAACTGGACAGGAGAATAGCTCTCCAGACAACCCCCTCTCCTGACAGAACAGGCAGGGCTTGCGCTGAGCACCGGCAACACAAGGGCAGATTCAGCAACTCACCCGCAGCTCTGATCTCCTGCTCTGGAGATCTTGGGGCATGTCTACACGGCACAAAAAAAAACAAAAAGCCACAGCAGCAAGTCTCAGAGCCTGGGTCTATGACTTGGACTCCTGTCTGTCTATACTGCTCTTTTTAGCACCAATGTTCCCACTCGAGCTCTGAAACCCAGTCAAGGGGGGTGGTCACAGGGCCCCACTCCAACCTGAGCAGGAATGTCTACACTGCTAGTTTTAGCACACTAGTTCAAGACCTTTGACCACACGTCCGTAGACACAAGCCCTGAGAGACCCAGCTGCGGCTTTGTTTTTTGCAGTGTAGATGTACCCTTGATGCCCCACTCACTGAAGGCCGCCCTAGGTACACACCCGTCCCTTGTCCCCTTAATGCCATTTACCTTGGAGAATGTTTTGTCATTTTGAAGAGAGGCTTCTGCATCTCTCAGGGAATTTTCTGTGTCCCCGAGTTTCAGGTAACACATTGACCGGGCGACCAGGCAGTGCTTGTCCCCTGCTTGCAGCTGCAGAGCCTGGGATGCAAACACAGAGAAGCATTCAGTCACAGAGGTGCTGGGCTTGTCAGCACAGGAAGCACACACCGGCATCGGTATTTGATAGAACCTGCTGCACATCTGGGACACCCTCCAAGCCAGATCTCAAAGTGATTCCCAAGCATTCAGGAACAAAGTCTCACAACCCCCTGCGAGGGGTGAACTCTATCACCCTGATGGTGGTAACTGAGGCATGTGACTTGACAGAATCAGTAGAAGAGGCAGAAATAAAACCCAGGAATCCTAGCACCCAGACCCCTGCTCCAACCTCTGGTCCCCACTCCTTAGAGAACTGGAGAAATAACTTTGCCCTCATTAAAT
>NW_020664544.1:1856310-1920491 GCF_002925995.2 Terrapene triunguis
AGGACCCTCTGTTGCTTTTTACAGATTCAGACTAACACGGCTACCCCTCTGTTACTTGACTCTTTAAACTGGTCCCAATAGCTCTTCTAGTCTGCTACATATTACAGATGAACTATAAAAGACCCTGGAAGGAAGATTTGTGTGTTGCTAGTATACCCAGGGTTTCTAGAACACCATTGATAACAGGTGAAGATGGGGAATAGTGTGGTCTGAACACAGGGCTGGGAATCAGGAACTCAAGAGTTGTGATTTTAGCACTGTGACTGTGGGCAAGACACTTCACCTCTCTGGAGGGTTCTGAGATCTTGGCTAAAAAGACATAATAAACGTACCACCTTATTATGGATGCTTGTGTTGACTGTGTATTGTCTCCCTTGATCCTTTCTTAAACAATGTCAGCCTCTTAGCTCTTTCCAGAGACCCCAATGACATCTCGAGAATTGGAGAGGGAAAAACAAACACCAGGAGTGTAAACTCTCCATCTTCACTTTCTGAACTGTCCTTCTTCCACTCCCTTTCATAAGGCCCTGCCTATGCTCTGATCAGAGCTAGGTATGTTGCTACCAGAAGGGAGCTGATGTGGCTTGCCTTGTCACTGTGGGCCGGGATTATTATGAGTTGGTCTTGATGTTAATGAATGACCTGGAAAGGGGGCTGGTCTATAGCACGGTGGTGTAATTCTAAAAACAAACAAACTCTTGATGAGAATCTCTTGTCTACTAGCATCAGCAGTGTTCAAATGTGACTGCAGTTAGCTAGCATGGTTTTGAACCAAGTGTGGACAAGACATAAGTAGCCCCTGGTTTGCGTCCATGTAACTGAGAGCAGAATGCCATGCACTCGAGTGGGAACTGGACCTGTGATTGGAACAGGGTCCAGTATGAGCGGAACTCGGCACAGTGTCTTTAATCTCTCTCATTCCCATAGCTGCTCTTCCCCTCCCCCTAGTGAGAATACAGGTGTTCATGCTACTAGGACCAGGCACTCAAAATTGAGGAAGGAAGATAAATAGCAAAGAGCCTGTAAAGACTGAAGCAACTGAGATTAAGCCTGAAATTATCCTGCCTCTGTGTCCATATCCACAGCTACTGTGTGCTGCTAGGTCCCATGGAAAGCTTTGACCTCAGTGTCTTGTATTTCTAGTGTGTTTTGAAGCAGCACTGGCATGTCACCTTGAAGGAAGCTCCGGTGAGCTACTAAGATGAATAAACACTTCGCTCTGTCAAGTGTGACTGGATATTTGATACCCAAGCAGTGAGCTCCATGTCGTCTTGGGAAACCAGGGTAGTAGTTCAGACATTTTCTGTCATGAAAAAGAGGAGCAGATTTGGCTACAATAGCTAAGATTGTTGGCTGCACCCATCCAGAGTCCAGATTTTGTTAGTTGATGGTAAATATCTATTACTGATTTTACAAACAAGATTCATAAACATGGTCCCCAGCAGATCTGGCAAAGCAACTCTCTGGCAGTTGGAGGTTTGACTTCTCACTTCTGAAAAGCAAGAGGCCAGCTGAATGAATGATGAGGACAGCCTGGCATTGCTGACATGAGCTCAGCTTGGAAGGGGAAGATCATTGCTTTCTGCTGATTCAATTATAAAACAAACAATCTGCCATCTGTTGCATTAGCGAGGGAGTTTAAAAGTTCCTCTCTGCTGGTAGCGCTAGGTAAACAGGAACTCTGTCCAGGATCTAACAAATACTGTGCTTGGGTGCCCCTTGCTCCTAGGAAAGGCTTTGCCCTGGAGATGAGAAGGGAAATTGTTCTCCTAAGAAGAACACTTGATTTTTTTTTTCCCCCCTTCCCCTAAGCTTCAAAAATTGCTGCTCCATAGATCTGAACTGAGCCTTAGATGGGACACTCCACTCAAATGTCATCTTGGTAACTGCTCCTGAAGAGGGTTATCGTAAGCTCCTGTTGTTACCAACACCAATTTCACAATGTTCCCAGAAATGGCGGCTGATGCCACATAGTGACAAATTTTAGTTTAAATATTCCCAACAAATTCTCCTTCCTAAACAAATTGGACAATTTGTACTAGAGGGAATGGCTTAGTGGCCCTGCTCTGAAATCCCTAAACTACTGGGTCCTCTTTTCTTTCCCAGTTAGACAAACCTGAGTTCCATGCTGTTTAAGGTGTGTAGTTTCTTTTGGAGCACTCCTTAAAATCCAATGTCTCACTTGCTCTTAGTGGACACTGCGGATCCCAGGGAACTTTATTCAGAAGTCAAGGGGGGGGGGGTTGTCCTGATTCCTTTGCCTAAAATGCCCGTTCTGACTTCCCCTATCCTGTGCCATTGCACTAGGTGGTATTTTGCCTTCAGCTGGTCCTCACCAGATCAGGTTATTTGCATCTGTCGAGTTACAGCAGAGTCAGCGTTCAGCCACTCAGACCTATCTAGCTTGTCATCGTTGTCAGTATGAATATTTTATTTTCTTCTACCTTGTTAATGTGTTTGAATGACTTTCCTGAGAACAAATCCTTCCAGCAGCTTTGACAGGTGACATCTTTTTTGACAGAGGGAGGTAAATATTTCTGAGCCCCAGAGAACGTGACTTAGTCTGTTAGTTTCCTTTACCCTCTCTGGAGTTCCTAATGAGCATTGGAATGTCTGTAAAGATGGTACCTATTTATGAACTGGTAACATGTTTTGAAAACTCAGGTTTTCTTAACACAGTAACTGGCATCTTTGTGAAGGGAACAAACCCCAGAATAAATAGACCCTCACAGTTTAATTGAAAGCCTTTTGGAAGAACCATGTTGAATTGTGTTTAGCAACTGGCCCAGCAAAGTAGTGGGGGTAGCTTACCCTCTTGCCAAGTAATGTGTGTCCACTCCCATATGTATAATTTCTCCTTACAGCGAGAAGGGATAGGAATTCGGAATGGCCAGGGATTTGTCTAGCCCAACACCACGTCTGTGGAAGTAGCAAGTACAAGCAGTTTCAGAGGCAGGTGCAAAACCCTGTAATAGACAATTATGGAATAACCTGTCCAGAAGGGACGTTTCTTCCTAAATCCGTTAGCTAATGGTTGGTTCAAACCATGAAGTAGGAGGGTTGATATCCTCTTATAGATCGGTTGGAAGTATATGGCCTTCCGAACATAACGGTAGGGTCTCATTTTCCTTTTAAATATCCAGTTCTCTTTTAGAGCTACTAGGCTTTTTGGTAGAAGGTAAATGTTATATTATCTATGGGCTGAGTTTGTGGGGCCTTGCACTCAGTTCAGTGGCATTTCTGTTTGTCTGTCTGGATGTAACACAATGACTGTTGAACATGGCATCTGATCAACTCCACCAGTTCAGGGAATGTTCTAGGCACCGATGGGCAGAAGAAGCCTGTTGATTTTGGTGAAAATCAGAAGACTGAAAAGGGAGAGACATGGGGGACACATGGAGCCCCTGGCATTTGGTCAACGGAGCCAGCAGCTTGAATCTCTTTAATTGAAGGGGGGAGAATAGGTGTGCACACAGAACCCCTCGTGGGGGGGCACATAGAGCCCCTCATGTGGGGGAGATGGTTGGCACGGGGGGCACACAGCGTCCCTGGCATGGGAGGAGGAGGATGGGGGAAATGTTGTATAGGGGGAGGGAAACTCGTAGAGCCCCAGCATGTGGCAGAAAGGGGAATGGGGAGCACGGAGATACTGCCCTGATGGGGCGAGGGAAGGGAGACACCCTGAGCCCCTGGCATGAGGGGCGCGGGATTACAGCGAATGCCTGACATAGAGGGGGATGGCAAGATGGCTCACAGGGAGCTTTTGGGGAATGGAGGAGTGCAAGAGGCTCCTGGTATATGCAGTGAGCTTGGCCTGCAGAAGCAACAAAGTGTGCAACCCTCTAGTTATTCATCTTCTTGACACTCACCCTCCTAAAAATGTAGGCCTGTGTAGTCAACTGGGATGTTCCTTGTTCTCTACCTAGTGGTTTCTAGCTAGATTGGGCTGGGCAGAGTCCTCTTTGTTCAGGACCCTCTGTCTAAGGAGAAGACTCCCTATCCAAATATCTCCGTAGCTGCATCCAGGGCTGGTTTAAGGACTTTCTGTTTGGGTCAGCTGATTTGTAATTTTGTTCTTTTCTTGCCCTTATGACCTAAAATACAGTGAATTAAAAATCTTCTGTTTTGTAGTGGAAAATTCCATGCTGAAAGATTGTTCAACACCTGGTGTGGAATCATTCAGATGGTCTCCCCACAAAAATGCATCTACTACAGGGTGTGAAAACAGAGCTAGAATCTTGGGCCAGAATCTGCTCCAAACAGGCTACAAAACCCCTTTTTCCCCCCTCAGTGAGTTGAGGAATGAGGATGTGTTCTGGAATATGAAGGCTATTCTGAGGCACAGTGTGGAGGTTGGCAGTAGGGGCTGTTTTTATTTTTCTTTGGCTGATTTGTGATGTTACTTGTGACCTCTTCATCCATCAGGGAGTAGCTTGAATCTCCCACGAGATGCGCTCTGGTCCTTCCTGTCACTTTCTTCAGCCCAACTTGATACTATGTGACCAGCATATATAGAGGAACAGAGCATCAAATCACCCAGAGTTCACTAGGAAGAATGCGCCCTTCAGAAAGCATGAAAACTCCGCAGACCTCTCTAGTTTAATAATGATTTAATCTTTTTTTGCCCTTCTGATGTTGGTATATAACTTTATGGTGCTCCTTGAAAAGCTGTTGGGTTTTACACCCTTGTAGATAACGCTACTGCTTTCAAAGAATGCCCTCAAAATAATTTTTGTTGCAGATAGACTGTTCTTTTGCAAAGCCTCTGTAAACACAGCAAGATCTATTCAAGGCACGTGTGAAGGCTGGTTCCATGAGACATCAATGTCTCATAAAAAGTAAATTATGTTTAATGTAATTCTTACTACAGTGATTCACCCATCAGAAAAGGCAGGGTGCATGGCTTTCATTCAGCAGAGCTCTCTGTTTGCGCATACAGAGGCACTAAGTCTCGTGCAGCTGTTTCAAATAAATGTCCGTGGCATATTCTGAAGTTAAGTCTGGACCAAACACTCTGAAATGCCAACTAATTGTCCTTCACTTTGTTGTCTTGTCTCCCATTCAACTGTGCTTCCACCATTCTCCTTTCAGTGAGGATGGGATGATTTCTGATAATGAAATAACTGGATCCTAGCAGTAACCCTGTGTGCCATGCCTGCATAGGGTCCCTAGAATGGCTCCTTAGCCAGCCAAAGAGTGCTGTGGATTAGCAATCTAACAGGTTCACCAACTTTATCCCACGCCTCCCTTGAGTTGAGGAATGTTGCTAAGGTCCTGACCATATAGCAGCAGGTGTAGGGGTCTGCCTACGTGCATGTAGCTTGCAGGATTGCAGCCTAATGCTGCAAGAAGACTGTAATCTGATTTGACCAGGAAAGCAAAAACAATGGGGTGTCAACAAGTAAATGGACCAATGGACAGGAGGTGGGGGTGACCCTGAGGCTTGTGTGTGTACCGGAGACACATATATATTTTTTTCCAGAGGAGCTGAGTGCCCACCGCTCCCACTGGCAGCAGGTATAATTGTGAGGCCCTCAGTGCTTAAAATGAGCCTGTAGGGTTTGGGACCTGACCTACTTAATTATTGGAAAACAGCAAGGTCTTTTTGCAGTGAATGTTACATGTACCTCACTTAGAGTTTGTGCTATTGCTCTAATGTTTGCTAAAGAACAGATACAAACAATTAGCAAGGCCTGCTCTGATTGTCTTAGTGACAGATGGCAGACCTGCACTCAGTGCATAGAGCAGGCATCTGCTGATGCCTTGTGGAAATTTTTCTGCTGACTGTTGTGCAGAACAGTTCTGCAGATAGTAGCATATTTTCAGTTTTCTCTCTATTCCCATGGTCATGGGAACAGCAGGGTCAGTGCAGCTGAAGAGCTTAACTATGATAGAGTCCTACTGCTTCTCCCCCCACCAATTGTATTACTAAGCAACACTTGAATGAAAGCAGGATCTGTTGCTTTTAACATTTTAACTGCTTCCAGTGTCATAATCTTTTGGCATCACCACTCTTACCACTGCAGCTGTGATGTCACAAACTCCAGACGATGGGGTCAGGTGAGGAACAACCATCGTGAACAGCTGAATTAATAGGGAATACAGATTTTGTAAAGCCTTCTATGAGCTCTTAGTGGGCTTTCAGTGTCATAACCCACAATAACAGCACTCTTGCCTTTCTATCAGAGGCTCTCAAAGCACTTTGCATACCCCAGGTTTAACAACTGCCCAGTGGATTAGGTTAGTATTCCCCCATTTTACAGATGGGGGGGGGGGGCGCGGCGGAGGACAAAACAGACACAGGAAGCCTCCGGTCATGAAGAGTCCCAAGGTCACACAGAGCCAGAATGAGAGCCAGGAATCCTGATTCCCAGTCTCCTGTTCTAACCACTAGATCATACTGCCCTCCCAGAGGTAGGGATGGAACCTTGGAGTACTGACTCTTAGTCACTTGTATGATATTTTGTGTGTGTGTGTATAGGGCCTTTCATTATTTAATTTGTGTACTGCAGTGCTTTGCAGAGCTGTACTGTTGTATGAGAACTTTAGTATTTCATGCTGAAAGAACCCAAAATGTAAGATCTGTAATTAGCTCTTTAAAATACGTAAGAAATGGATTTGCCAGACTTAGTATCTTAATGCAGTGAAATGCGACCCTGGTTTTCTCTGAGGCTGCCCTTTGGCGTACTTTAAAACCGGCAACTGATGGATTTTCATGGGGGGTGGGAGCCAAGTGTATTGTAGCTTTCTATCCGACACAATAAAAGCTAGCGCATGGCGCAGGAGCTCCCGGAAAGAGCATCACTTAAAAGCAAGAAGAGGATGGAAAGCTTTGTGAGTGATGCTGTACGGATTGCCAAGAATAGCATGCTGGCTGCTGTGAAGGTGATTGGCAGAGCTGTGTCTGGGAGGGCAGGGAAGGCTTGCATTTACCTGTGCCAGCTACTAACCCAACACAATTATGCCTGGTCTTTGCTGTCTAAAATGAAAGGTTGACGGTGGGTTGACCAGGCAGTAAATCATGCTGGGAAGGAATTCACTTGCTTTTCTGGATAGTCCTGTCCAAAACAATCTGTCACAGTGACTTTAGAGTCAGGAAAGGGACTCTGTAAAGGTGATGTTCCAGCTCCTTTTTGCTAATTGCAGATCAAATTAGCTCAGTTTGCAAATCATCAGACAATCCTCCTAACTGTTGGTGCTGAAAACACCAGCTGGTTCCCAATGGTGCAACTGTTCTTTCTGCCTCTTTTAGCTTCCCTGCTAATCAAGATTCAGCAATCAGAACAACTCTGCAGCTCACGTTGGTGCACAGAAGAATCCAGCTTGCTCTCCCAACGCTCTGTGGCATCTGCAGGGCTAAGAAGGGCAGAAAACTTCTTCTTGACAGTAGACTCAGCAGATTGGATTCTGTAGTGAGCAAAGAGGATGGTCATCTTCCAGCCATAATCACCACACTTGAAAAGCTCTGGGTACAAGCATTTTGCTGACTTCTTTTCAATGTACCCAGACATACCTGCCAATATTCTATATATTCCTTCTCCTCAATACTGTCTTCTGTCATGCCTTTGCTAGTTCACAACTGTTCAATCCAGCTTCTTGTTCCTCTAAAGCAGTGGTTTTCAACTTGTGGTCCGCAGACCAAGATTTCCAAATGGGTTCACACCTCCAGTTGAGATATTTTAGGGGTCCACAAATGAAAAAAGGTTGAAAACCACTGCACTAAAGGAGCCTGGTACTATAGCCCTCACAGCAGTATGGCTGAGTAGCTCCAGCAACACCAAGAGGGTATCTGCACAACTCTGTTTGTAGCCAGATCCGGAGACGAGCTATGGAGCAGGCCTTCCAGGTCATAAAATGTTAGTTTGAAGCTAATCCATTGGCATGGAGCATATCCACTTACCTGTTAGCTGCCCCCATCTGCTCTTAGTAGCATTGAGATAATGTTCTGATGGGTTTGTTTTTGTTTTTTTATATCCTGTTGTCACCTGATTGCAGCTGCACTTCCTCTCCCTCTACAGGCTGTTGCTAAGTCAGTCATAATGACGGACATCTGACTGAAACTAGCTTGCTGCTACAGCTATTTCAGGATGACTGCATGTAGACACCCAGGCTGAACATGCAATCTAGTACCTGCCAGACATACGTATCCCCGAGAGACGGCTATAATTCCACCCTGAGAAACGATAACATTGTTTAGGAAAGTCTCAGAATAAGCAAATAGAGCTAACTTTAATCTAGTTGATCAGTCAGTCGGCAAATTCATTTTGCATTGTGCTATAGCCTAGTCAGAAAGCAGTCTGGTCTTGAGCATTGGGCTGCACTCTTGCATTCAGCCAACGCAGCAGTTCAGCTATCCACCTCCATGAGCACTTTGAATGCCTACCTGGGTCTCCTGGATTAGCATGTTAGATCCCAGATTTGTATGGAGAATGCTGCATGACTCCCATCCTTTTCTCCATCGAGAGTATTCCTTCCTTTAAATTAAAACTCTGCCCACAAGGGGGCGGGAAGACCATTATTACATTGGCCAAACTGGACAGTCTCTACGCAAAAGAATAAATGGACACAAATCTGACATCAGGAATCATAACATTCAAAAACCATTGGGAGAACACTTCAACCTCTCTAATCACTCAGTGACAGACTTGAAGGTGTCAGTTTTGCAACAAAAAAACTTCAAAAACAGACTCCAAAGAGAGACTGCTGAACTCGAATTAATATGCAAATTAGACACAATTAACTTAGGTCTAAACAGAGACTGGGAATGGTTGGGTCATTACACTAATTGAATTTTTTCCCCCCATGTTAAGTTCTCCTCACACCTTCTATGGGTCATCTCGATTATCACTTCAAAGTTTTTTTTCTTCTGCTGCTACTGATAGCTCATCTCAATTGATTGGCCTCTTACAATTGGTATGCATACTTCCACCTTTTCATGTTCTCTGTATGTATAAATATCTTCTGTCTGTGTGTTTCACTCTATGCATCTGAAGAAGTGGGCTGTAGCCCATGAAAGCTTATGCTGAAATAAATTTGTTAGTCTCTAAGGTGCCACAAGTACTCCTGTTCTTTTTATTGTTTATAATCACTAATTATTCCCAGTCATGGGCCTAGCTAAATCAAAGATGAAACTGCTCACCTTGGCACAGGTTCTTGTTAACCATGAGACATTACAAGAAATAGAGGCACTGAATAGATTCTGTTGTATCTGTTTAAACTGCTTCCTTTCATGGATTTGTACGTGCTATCTGGCCCTGTCCTGTGATGGGATTGCCAGTTGTGTCTTTGCCAAGTCATGTTTGTACACGTCCATGGCCAGACTGTTGCAAGGTGGCTGAAGGTTTGTTTTGGGGTTTTTGTTTTTCTTATGCTCTTCCACTCCTCGCTGCGGATTTTTTTCAGAGTAGTTCTTGGCTCACGATAATTGGGAGAGAATCACTTGCGTCTTCTTTCTTCCCACAAAAGAAACTGGAATGAAAGAGCTTTGCTTGTGTGAACTCCTCCACGTACTGCCATCCCTAGCTTTGCAAAGGGAAGTCCTGCTAAGGCAAGTAGCCTGAAGAGCACTGCTGTCATGCCCAGAAATCCATGAATTGTTGCCTATGCCAGTTCGTCAGTGATCTAACCACTTAGAAAAAAATGGAGTCGTTTATTAACTTCTGCGGGTCACAAGCTTTTGATCTGGTGCCTGTCACGTGGAAATGGGTTCAGTAAAATGAGAATTTTTATAATCAGCATTTACTTGTAGCAGCAATAAACATTTCTGTGCCATTTATAACTAACACTTTTTGGTACTTTGATGTTGCAACCAAAACAAAGTTGCAACTCCAAGAATATAGAGCCCTGTGTGCTGGTGTCTTTAAAGGAGCGAATTCCTAGCTAGTCATAGAGCCCATCCCTTGGAAGGGGAAAGGAATTTAAGAACTTCCAGCACCTCACTTTGTCCCCTTCCAGAATTCTGCACATAGAATTTCCTGCCCCATAGAAACTAGATGCTGTTAAGCACTTAGTCTACATGCCTGAGGCTGCTCTCAGGCCACTTGTTCTAGAAAAATAAAGTGAGGTGGTATTGTAAACAAGGGTTCTCTGGGGGGGGAAAAACCACAATGGAGGGTTTTTTTCTGTTCAGATATAAGCATTTGATTAGTGATTCCTAAAACATTAAGAATTGTAACTTTAATAGGGTCCTGTCAGGAGGACATGCTGGAAATGCAACATACTTTGGAAAAAAGGAGTGGGCTGGAGGAGGGGTTTCTGTCATACTGCCCTACTGCCACTCGAAAACAACCTAGGGGGAAAAAATGGCAAGTATGTTACAGGGAGGCCCTGTGATGAGAGAGAGAGCCAGTGCCCGGAGTATATGTAGTTGTGGGCAGGTTGCACTGCCTGTAGGGGTGGGGATGGTGGGGAGGCACGGACCTGACAGGTCATCTGCTGTGAAGGCTCCTCCAATGCAGAGTTGGGTGGCTCTCCCCCAGGGGGTGGAAAATGGATAGGGTGTTAGGAGTCGTTGGATGGGGTGAGGTTTTTGATCAATGGGGACTATTTACTTGATCAATGGGATTTTGTAGGTTTTTCATAATGACAAGATGGAGCCTGGAGCTCTGGATAGGCACTTGGATTAATAAATGTCTCTACTTAACCTAGCCTTGTGTTCTCATTGAACCTGAAGGATGAAATGTGTGTGCAAATCTGAGTCAGTGTCTCTGTCTATATAAAATATATATATAATTTTTGTAGCTGTGTTGGTCGTAGGATATGAGACACAAGGTGGGTGTGGTAATATCTTTTATCGGACTAACTGCGGTTGGTGGAAGGGATAAGCTTTTGTGTTTCACAAAGCTCTTCCTCAGGTCTAAAGGAAGTGAAAAGATATTACATCACTCACCTTGTCTCTCTTTTAATTGTATTCAGTTACTAGATAGCCATGTCGGCCAAAGCCATATCTGAGCAGACGGGGAAGGAGTTCCTGTACAAATATATCTGCACATCCTCAGCCATTCAGAACCGCTTCAAGTATGCCAGAGTGACATCAGACACCGACTGGGATCGGCTGACCCAGGATCATCCCTGGCTCCTGACTGAGGTAAGCACAATGACTTGCCCTTCTGCAGTGCCATACATTGGAGAGTCTCTGAGCTTTTACAATCACTAGGCTATACAACATACTTCCTGTGAGGTGGGTAATTAGAGTGGGAGGTTAGATGACCTGCCTTCAGAATCACACAGTAAGTCTGATAGCTGGGACTAAAACCCATGCATCTGGTCTTCTGGTCCCCTGCTCTCACACTCTAGTATGGCTACTGCCAAGATGGCTGTACGTTGGAGCATTGCATGCAGGTTCTCTAAAGCTGATGGCAGTGGCAGCCTGCATTGTAGAACGCCGTTCTATCGTGAAGTGTCGGTAGCTGTTAGGGTCCATGCCAGGAAATGTGGAGGAAAGTCTCCCAACGTGGCAGTGGAGCACTGAGAATTGATAAATGTGGCTTCAGTGATGCTGTATTGGTATCAAAGGAACCTGACTGTGTTGCTGATTTGAGGGCTTGAGTGACTGCTATTAAACAAAGAAATGTCAGCAGACAAATAATCAAGAGATTGGCCCATGCCAACAAAAAACTTGTGTGAGGTCGTCATGTAGCTACTATGCTCTAGATATTTCAGTCTTCATTCCCAATAACGTGCACTCTTCCGACACCCTTTCCTTACCCAAGCATTATAGAGTGGGTTGAGGATGATCATAGCATTCGAGTGACTGGCCTTCACTCTGACTAGTTTTGTGTTTCGCTAAGTAGATCTGTTGGATTTCTTGTACCTGAGCAAAAATGTAAGGTAAGTTTGTTGTTTTTCTTTCGTTTCCTAAGTCTTTTTGTCTTGCTTCCTAGCCATGCATCCTCTCCACAGAGCAGTGAGCATCTCTTCAGAGTTCCTTTCTCTGTTTGGCTAACCTGGCTCCTTTCCAGCTATTAATTACTTTAAGCCACTGGTTAGCAGAACATGGATGTTCCACACTGTCCACTTATTTGCTGATTGATAGCACCTGCACAGTAACTAATGAAATGCTCACCACTTAGCTGCATGAGTCTGCTGCTGGGAAATATCAACAGTATCTCAGAGAGATTTTTCAGGAATCCTAAAAGAACCGTGGACAGCACACATCCTTTTGTTGGGGTTGTTTACTGAACACTTGAAATGTCCGTGGGCTTTCAGTGTCCATCCAGCAAAGGGACACTGCTATCACCATATTATATACTGCAGTGCTTTGTCGTTGCTATATACCAGTGACTCAATCTTTCCAGACTACTGTACCGCTTTCAGGAGTCTGATTTGTCTTGCATACCCCCAAGTTACACCTCACTTAAAAACTACTTGCTTACAAAATCAGACCTAAAATACAAAAATGTCACCGCACACTATACTGAAAAATTACCTACTCTCTTTTTTACCATATCATTTATAAAAAAATCAATTGGAATATAAGTATTGGACTTACATTTCAGTGTATACTATATAGAGCAGTATAAATAAGTCGTATGAAATTTTAGCTTGTACTGACTTTTTGCTAGTGCTTTTATTGTAGCCTGTTGAAAAGCTAGGCAAATATCTAGATGAGTTGATGTACCCCCCTGGAAGACCTCCGTATACCCCTGGGGTACATGTACCCCTGTTTGAGAACCACTGCTCTCTAACATAGATCACTAAAGCTATAGTCTGTACTGGATGGATGGGGATGGGCAGCACAGGAGGGGAACAGCACTGTAGAGAATTCTCTCTGCTCAGCAGAAAGTGACCTATGTAAGCTTGAGATGTGTACTTCCCTTAGGCGGAACTTTCTGCAGTGGTCCGGTAGAGAGCTACTGTGGGTCAACTGAAATGTGATACCCTCCTAATTCCAGCCTTATCCCTGGCATTGGCATATCTCCATGTGCAGAGCTTGTGGGGACGGTAAAGAAAAGAGTCGTGTTTGTGAGAAGTCAGATTGCATTTGCTTGCTTCTCTGGCATTCCGTATTTCTACTTCAGTATCAATTTTGCCTTTATAAGCCTCGGCTCACCAGGGAAGCTTTAGTTAATGATGCATTTTGCCAAAGCAATTTGCAAAACCAAGGGAATAATGAATGCTGTTCAGTGTGGATTCTCAGGGAAGGAGAACAGCTAAACAAATCACCTTTTGATAATCTCATTATAATCACAGCTGCTCTCACAACTTTCACTCAAGGATCCCAAAGCACTCAACAAATTGTATCCCTACACCCACTGCTGACATATAGCAACCTCTGAAGTGAATAAAGGGCAGCTTTTTTAACAGCACAAAGCAACAAACTGCATCCGTTCAGGACAGGGAGTTAGGACAAGTCCTGTATCCAAATGAAACAACAAGGGAAATCGGATTTAGAATGTTACCGCCCAGTTGGAATTTAGTCAGGTTAAATGTCAGAACAAAAGGGAAATTGACTACAAAGTTTCTGGAGAATTCTTGGGATTATGTTCAGTTGGCTCATAACACAGCTCTGCAAATATGAGCAAAAATCCAAGTGAGTTTTCACTGCAACCAGGATTCTTCCAGGAAGGCTTCATCTGACTCTGTCCCTCTCCTAATGCCCACCTCTGCCAAAACCCACACTTACCTGTATTGCAGCTGGATTTCTGTCCCAGCGTTTGTTCTGTGGCTATGATCTCTTGATTTTTTTTCCTTTTTGAACTTGGTGGAATCTCTCACCTAGTACCTAAGGCAGTACTAGTGGTGCATTTTGCCCAACAACCATAGTACATTGGGTGCCAGCCAGTAGGTTAAACGAACTCTCCCCCAGAACATTTGCTGCAGAGAATTTACTTAATTTAAAACTCAGTTTAATTATCTGCAGAGACTGTCTCTGCTTAACTCAAAGCTTCTGATTTTTCTCTCTTCTCCGACCCATCGTGTCTGATATTCTAGCGTCTGGTGGTGAAGCCGGATCAGCTAATAAAACGGCGTGGGAAGCTCGGATTAGTTGGCGTTAATCTTGACCTGGGTCAGGTGAAGGCTTGGCTCAAACTACGTCTTGGACAAGAAACTACGGTAGGTATGGAGCGTATTGGCCAAGGTTCTAATGGCAGATGTAGCAGTGAAGAGATGAAAAGTCACTTGTATTGCTCTGACCCTTTCATGCTATAAACTTGATCTTTAGTGGGCTTTGTATGTTAGTTTCTGTGTGCCAGGTTCTCCCTCTTGCATATGCCAGTGTAAGGCAGGAATAATCATTGAAGTGATGCTGATGTAAAAGCAAGAGAGAGGAGAATCTGACCTGTGTGTATCTACTGTTGGGAATTAAGCACCATTTGGTAGCCCACTGATGGCACAATTCAGTCGACTTACTACCCATTATTTATATCCAATGACTAAGCCTGTTGTGAAGCACTGTCAGTAAAAAGTGGTGAATTCTCACTGAATTCTCGTGTAATTCTAAATATCTGTCGGAAAGAGTACCTTAAAGAGCCAGCACTGCCTCTAGTTGGGGTGGCTGTTTCATTTTACTGGTGCCCAAAGTAGCTGTAACAAGACTGGTCTAAAAGCAAAGTCCTCACATCACCCCTTCATTGTTGCCAGCCAGTGTATTAGTCACTGTGTGTTGGCTGACAATGGAGTTTTATGTCAGTCCTCTTTTTAATTGGATGCTGTCTTGTAACTTTTATTCTCCTGGGAACACTCTGACAATGATAAACACACCTGTTATCTCAGCCTCTGCATCTCAGGAGTTGATGGAGTCGTGCTTCCTGGAGGTAACCAAGGCCTTGTCGTTCCTGTGACTGATATGCAGCTGGCTCCATCACTGAGAGGCACAGCAGGGACTGCAAAGCCACTGCTGAAGGACGTTGTGAAATGGGGCAGGCAGCTGCATCCGGGTGGGGCTGCCCCTTGAGAAACAAGGGGTGTTAACATAACTGCTGGGGAATGCAATGGCCATGTCAGAATGAATGAGCTCAGTATGGGGGCGTGGGCTTTATGTCTCTCCCCCATTTTCCTAAATGTGTTGAGCCTTTAAAGGCATAAAAAATCATTCAGGGTAAAAACACATTTAAAAAAGGATTAAATCAGACAAGGCATTTTGTTATCCATAAAACAGACCTTCTGGAGACCGGATTATTCTATCTTCATATACATTTCTCCCCCCCACGCCCTCCAAATTAATGTTCAGGGCTTGTGAAAGTGGGGGATGATCGCACTAGTTAGACTGAGGCAGATTAGACTACTTTGAACCGTGGGTTTTGCAAGCTGCCTTACGTAGCTCTGCTGATGACCCTTACTCCTGTCCTGCAGCCCACTGACATCCCAGTCTTGGAGGTCTTGTGAGCAGGGGCTGATCACTTCAAATTGCACACTCGTTTGGGGATCTGGACAACTGTCTAATATTTAAAGAACCACCAAACATGGTTCTTTACATGATGACTTAAGATGGCATTTGAAACCAGGTTTCCATGTGTCTGAAGTTAAAATAGTAACCAGATGTTCCTGCTAGATCTCCCATCCCCTTCCATGATCACTAATATTTATAACCCATAGTGTGAGCCTAGAGGACAGGTCGCTGTCCCTCCACAGCCTGTGTTTGGGGAATGGTTCCTCCCAAGCCTGCTTTTCTGGGCTGATGTGGGTGTTGATCTCCTGGGTGACTGCATTCTGCCTTGTCTGAACCCAGCCTGTGAGCTGCTGCCTGTGGCTGGGCAAATGGATTGTGGCCTGTGCTGATGGCCTGTCATTTTTGCCGTTCATCTGAGGATAAAACCATTCTGGTGCCTTCGTGTGCCCTAGCTGATGTAAGCTGTCAGCCCAAGGCAGAGGACAATAACTGACTATTCATCTGACGATAACCCTTCAGAAAATCAGCCATTAACAATGTCCAATGAGAAAATTTGGGTCCTCCTGCCCCACACTGGTAATAACACTGTGGAATGTGTTTTAGTTACTGAAGGGTTAAGGGGGGGACAGTACATGCATTTCGTGTAGCACTTAGTACTGAACTGAGTGGTGCCCTTTGGAAATATTGTGCTTCTGGGATGTGAAGTGGCAAACTACTATTACATTGCAGTTTGAGTAAGACCAGCCGCCGCCACTGGAAAAGGGGAAGGCAGACTTTGTAGGTGATGTCCGTACAATGTCCTAGATTGCCAGCTTTCTGGAGAACACAGACCATGGAGATGTGGGAACCACTGAGCTCTGAGAAGGCTCCCTGAAGCTTCCTTTGAGTGTTGAAATGCCACAGACTAGCTCAGTGGTCTTCATAGCCGCAATAGTACACGCTGCCATGCTGGAAAGTGGAGATCTTGGTTTCAGGGATACACATTCCAACCAATAGGTTGTTGGGAATCGATTTGAGTCAGAGCAGCGTTAAAGACATCTTGGAGTGTGTTTCTGCCATGTCTTAGCTGTGGATACTGTGTGAAGCTTTAATGGTGTGTCTCTCTCCTATCAACAGATCGCTAAAGCTACAGGTATCCTTAAGAACTTCCTGATCGAGCCCTTCGTCCCTCACCAGCAGGTTGGTATTCCAATTAAAACACAAAGAAGTGCTCCAAAATAATCTTGTTTGGCCCAGACTGACTGCTCTTAGGGGTGGTGAAAGCAGGCACTTGAGTGGATGTCATAAAGGTGATGACGCTGACACATGTTGTCACTGAGAAATAGAGAGCTTTAGAATCTTTGCACGGAGACAGCGATTTACAGCTGCACTGGTTGGTTGCTTTTCCTCCCCACCAGGAGGAAATCCTGCCGCAGTAAACATCACATGGGAACAGGCAATAAATTGTTCCTCCAATCTGGTGGCTGTCAAGCAGGAATAAGAAAGAGTGCTGAAGTGAGACAATTTACGTGATATTGAGGGAGATGTAGCTACCACATAATCTTCTCCTGCCTTTAGTGTGTGGTGTTGGTTGTATGCTACTTTCAACATCTGAAACTGAGGTTCCCTCATTTTGCCCAACTGAGGATTGTGCTGGCACCTTAACAGGCATCTGAAGCCTGTACTTCAGCTGTTTAAAATGGGAGCAGGTTGTAGCTGACCAAGGAGACTACAGGTCCTGGGATATGATGTGCCCAGTAATAGCAGTCGGGATCAAACTGGAGCATTCCCTGCTGGGACCTGAAGTCTCCACAGGCTGCCCCTCCAAGCGCAGCCATGTAATAGTCTATAGAATTCCCTGGGATGTATTAAGGACATCTCTGATGGACACCAACTACTCCTGGGTTGGGTTATTCAATGAGTTAACTTGGGGACCCCTGGAAATTTAGCTAAGCAGTGCCATTGCTGGGTGTGACTTACTGGCTAATGTTCATCCCCCTGATCTGTGCCACAGGAAGAAGAGTTCTACGTGTGCATCTATGCTGCCCGCGAGGGGGACTATGTGCTCTTCCACCATCAAGGGGGTGTGGACGTGGGAGATGTTGATGCCAAAGCTCAGAAGCTCTTGGTGAGGGTGGATGAAAAGCTCAGTGCCTCTGATGTGAAAAAACATCTCTTGGTGCACGCACTGGAGGAGAAGAAAGAGTAAGCAGGGATATAATTCTACATCCTATATGCCCCCAGTCCCAGTGTTGGATATGCCAACTCTCCTTTCCAAAAGCTCTCACGTTTCAGTGGAGTTGATCCTCATTTTTCTCCCTGAAGGTCCCTCTCTTTATAGCTTATGAGTTTGAGCAGGAATGTGCACTGCATCCCAAACAATCTAAGTTCCTTGGGGTTGTCTGTGTTTCCTGTTGATCTGCAAAAGGCATATTTTACCCATCAGCCTTCAGCCCAAGGACAGCCCCTCCCCGCCCCCCCATCATTCTTTATGTAAGGGCGGCAGGACAATTCCTAGAGTCTGATTGCTGTGTCCTGCAGGGCTTGTAAAACTACTTGAATCCAGTGGCTGATTATGGAAAGGTATGATTCCTTATCCTGATTGAGCTACTTGAGATTTTATAGCCTCTCTTGATATTCAAAAGCTTATTTCAGATTGATCTTCAGATTTCAAAACTAACTATTAAGCATCTAGTTAAAGAAGATGCAGGTAACTAATCTCGTTATTCATTATTTGGAAACACAATAATTGCTGAAGGCCTTCTTTTGACATGCACCTCATCGGGCTCTTAGATCCACTCTTGTTCACTCCAGTCTTTCCTTTCTCTGGCTAATGGTCCTTGAAGTTGAGTTCTGACAAAAGATGCACATCTGACAGAGAGAGCGATTTCTGCCTCCTAATGAGATTAAATCAGATGACAGTCTTGAGAGAACATTTTCTCTGCAATTTTTTTTTTTTTTTTTTAGTGGGGGTTTAGTGACCTCTGAGTCATCCCCCAGACATCTTCCCATGAGAATGAAAGAAATTGATAGGAGGTAACTTCTCCACAGACGAAGATGATAAAGGAACCGGGACAGGCTCTTCTATGTCAGTTCTGTGTCTATCTGCTCTAATGAATTTATGTATTTTAATTTTTGTGCAGTGTCCTGGCTAGCTTCATATCTGGCCTTTTCAACCTTTACGAAGACTTGTATTTCACATACCTGGAGATAAATCCACTAGGTAACTCTGATGTTTTGGGGGGAGGGTAGAAGAATCACTGCAGGGTTGCTTTGTTTGTTTAACAGTGAGATGTTGTTCATCCTTCCACATTCTATACAGGTCAAAGTAATACCTAAGCAAAAGTGATACAAAACATTTCATAGGCTTTCTATGACTAGTTAATTATATACCTCTGAAATAGACTGTATACCGCATGTGTTAGTTCCTAGCAGTATAATTGTCTGAGGCAAATAGAAAGTTTTGTTGGGTGAATCTTAGGTAAAGTCGAGGCCCTACACAGGAGGGAATCAGATCATTTTCAGAAGATGTCTCTAGTGATGTAATTGGCCTGGTTTGGCTATAGAATACTCTGAATGGCTTAAAGAAAGCAATGGAAAGATCCCTGCATGGTAAATTTTGTGCAAGCAGACTGCAGTTTTCATACAGGTTTTTAAAATTCTCTGTTGTAGATTTTGGTGTACTAATGTGTGTTCCTAATGGGTAACTTGCACCCATCGGGGACAAAGTGGTCTATGTGTATCAAACAGATGCTCAGAATTCTGTGGTATCCATTTGCCATGGATAGTGGAGTTAGACCCTTCCTCCCCCCTCCCCCCCCCCCCCCCCCAAAAAAAAGGGGACTTAGTGGGTATAGACCCTGGGATGGCTCTCTGTATAGAGGTGACCTTCACCAAAAGTCAATAATATAAAGAAAAAAACAAACAGGCCACCATTCCTAATATAGAAAGCATCACAAAATATCCAGTTAGTGGGGAATCCATATTGTTAATCCATGCATAAGGATGTACAAGCAAAAGACTAACTCTGGTGAATCTCTTAATACAGTCGTGACTAAAGATGGCGTCTATGTTCTGGATTTGGCTGCAAAGATTGACGCTACTGCTGATTACATCTGCAAAGTGAAATGGGGGGATGTGGAGTTCCCCCCGCCCTTTGGCAGAGAGGCTTATCCAGAGGCAAGTAAAGAATCCACTGTTGCACAGTTAACGAGAAATCATTCTCCATATACATAGGTCAAAATGTCCATGACACAGATGGGGCTTTCCTTTCTTATACAGCCCTGTAACCATAGTTCATGTTGCTGACAAAGCTGACCTGGTAAGTAATAGATGTGGACCATAGCTCATGGTAGTTCTTACATTGTTATTCACGTAATGCCAGTAACAGTACTCTTCGCTGTAGCCATTTTTCATCATTACATGGATCTTCCTTGGGCTCTTCTCTCTCATTTAGAATTTTTACCTTCCTTATTAACTGGAGGATCAAATTTAACTGCATTGAATTAAATGGCAGGTATGCTGCTGTGTGTGGTGGGGTTTTCGTGTATTTTAATATTGTGCAAGTGTTGTCTGTGTTGGAAGGGCAGCCCCTGCCATACTGGCTAACCATAGCTGTTTGCTGTGTCGTGTCATATGCTGATGGTGCTTCTAGAGTCAATGGTCACTCAGCATTTCTGTTTATAATCCCCCCCACACACACACAGACTCTCTCACACTCTCAGGAGTTATAACTCGTGTAAAATCTCTGTCTGGGCTGAAGTCTGATGTGTTGATCCAAGAAGAGAATTGTCCTCTATCAAACTTTGAAATAAAATATTACATCTGAAACCAGTTGCTGGCCTGCAAAGTCAAGAACAAGAAAAAATTGGGTAGGATTTTTAAAGTACCTTCAGAATACAATTTTCATTGGAAGTCAACAGAACTTGTGCTCCGAAGTTACTTAGGCACTTCTGAAAATCCCACCCCATATATAGAGGCTTCCAGCAGCATCCGAGATTGCTGGGTGTGGTGCACACTCACTAATTATGCAAAAACTTCTTTCAGATGCTTGGCCTGGCACTTCTGGAAGACTTGTCTGTTGTTCAGACCATTCATTTTAATAATCCTAACGATGTTTACATTGGGAAAGGTTTTTTGTAATCTGGCCAAGAAATCCATTTAGATATTTCCCCTGCCATGTAGCTTGCTGGGTGCCAACACTTAATTCAATTTGCTCTTTAATGGATTCATTTAATTTCAGCCTGTCTGAATCATCCCCCTGAAAGTCACTCTGAAGGTTATTCCGTCTCTATGCTCATTGAGAATGTTAATGAACTCCCATTACAGTGTTTAGCGTGCCTGCCTGTTGTGATGGTAAAAGAACAGAATGGTGAGCCAAATGATGGCTCTTCTCAGTGATTAGATCTCTGGCTGCAGCTTAGTTAGAAAGTTTATAACCAAGGGTGTTTTGGTAACACCCTTCCCCTACTTTACAGCATCAAAGGTCAGCAGAGAGATTTTTGAATAGCGTGGAGTTCCACGTAAAGGACTGTTTGGGCAAACTTTCTTGCAATTGAGGCATGTGGGGACATGGAACCTGGGAGCTTTCAAAATGGAGCATGGGCAGCAAAGTAAAATTCCCATCGTGAAGTGACAGAACAAATAAAGGCCTTGGCTACACTTCAGAATTCACAGCGCTGCCGCGCGAGTGTAGTCGCGCTGCAAGAGCTCTCTCGCAGCGCTGCAAGTACTCCACCTCCACGCTCTGCGAGCGAGTGTGTAGCGCTGCAGGCACTGATTACACTGGCGCTTTACAGCGCTGAACTCGCTGCGCTGGGGGGGGCGCGTTTTCACACCCCTGAGCGCAGCAAGTTGCAGCGCTGTACAGCGCCAGTGTAGCCAAGGCCACAGACAGAAATTTAAATGGCAGTGCAGCCCAGTCACATTACAACTGGCTCTGCATGACTCCCAAAGGCTCTTTACCTACACATGGCCGGTCTTAACTCCTACTTGGTAAGGAGGAACATGCTGTCCAGGAACAAGATGACAGTGGAGATGGTTGGGGTTGACAGTTTTCATAGGCAGGAATTTTAATTTGTTTCACATCGGTCAGTGGTGAGATCTATTACCCTCTGATGTTGTCCCTCCAAGGGAAGTGGGGTAAGCCCCATCTGCAGGGACATTTTAAAACTGGACTGGACAAAGCCCAGGAGAACAGCCCTACTCTGCCTCTGAGGGATGGGGTTAGATGAGACTGAGAAGCTCTCTTCCACTTCTGGATAGAAATACAAATGGATGGGTGTTGTCAAAGTAGGTTATTAACTGTAGCCTGGTGTCCAACAACAAGAATTAAAAGGCACTAGGACATATGTGGTGGGCCTGACTTTCTGAAGTTCTGAGCACCCACAATTTCAGTTTAAGTCCAGGTGAGCTGCAGGGGCTCAGCACCTCTGGAAATCAGGCCCAGTCTCCCTAACCCAGCCTGCTTCACCAGGAGAGTGCAGTCACCTTCCAAAACATTTGTGCTTGTTTGTCTGCAGGAAGCCTATATCGCTGATCTGGACGCAAAGAGCGGAGCCAGCTTGAAACTGACTCTTCTCAACCCCAAGGGGAGGATCTGGACCATGGTGGCTGGAGGAGGGGCATCTGTGGTCTACAGGTACCAAGCACATGTTTCTATAGGGGACAGAGGACTCTAACCCCAGAGAGCTGCCAGTGGAAAATAATTGATGCAGCTTTTGGAAAAGGGAGTTTTCCTAGTGCAGCAGCTCCCAAGCCATGTGTGCTTGGGAGTAGGGGTGGCTAAAAACCCAAGAATTCTGTTTCATGAAAAATGTTGGTTTTTACAACCAAAGCCTGTCTCATTTTTTCACAAAAAAGTTTGAGAGAGACCGCAGAGTAGCCAATAGCCCTGTAGTTAGGGCCTGAGTGAGATGAGGGAATTAAAGCTGGGTCTCCCAGATCACAAGTGAGTGCCTAACCCCGTGCTATTGGCTATTCTGGGGCAGGTCTCCCTTCCTTCCTTCCTTCCTTCCTTCCATTTCAGCCTGGACCTGAGAAACCGTCCTGACAAAAACTTAGTTGAAACTGATGCATTTCATCGACACCGAAACTTTTTGTGGAATTAACATTTTCCAGTGGAAACAAGTTTTCTGAAAAAACCCTGACTAGCTGTATTTGGGTCCTGTTTAGAGCCAGGACCAGCTGCCATGAAGCACCCCCTTTCAGGGTGCAATATGTTTGTTTCCTTGTTACAGTACTGAATACAGTTTAATTCTGGGAGGTGGGTAAACCTATGAAGCGGGCTTTAAGCAGTGCTCTCAGGAGAGGAATCCAAACCCAACTTAAAGGACTCCCCCCGTCCTTCTTCAAAACCTCTCTTCCCATCTCCAGCTTGAAGAATGCAGTCTTGGCTGAGGCAGTCTCTAGCACGCTCCCAGACTTCGCTGAGGAGCCTCCAGCACCTCCCAGACTCTGCTAGGGCTTTTCTGACCTCCGCCTGGTTGTGAAGTAGATTTTCTCTGTGTTTTGGAAGGGAAGAAGCTAGTTGAATGTTATGTTTAAAGCAGTGACTCCCTCGTGGTGGTCATGGGTTTATTTTGTTTTCTCTTCTGTCCCCCAGCCTCGTATCTCAAAGGCCTTCCCCTCACCTCTGGGAAATGTATTTGGGATTAATCATAGTAAGCTTCATGTGGAAAGCATCTTTGTTTTCAGGAAATACTCTGGCCACTCAAACTCCTTCTGACCACCTCCTCCACCTGAGTGCTTATGAAGTTTTATTAGGGCTTGTGAAGTGCCTGTGAAGAATATTTAGCATTTCCAATTGAATTTTTGTGCCTTCCTTACAGTGACACCATTTGTGACCTGGGGGGTGTAAATGAACTGGCAAACTATGGGGAATACTCTGGAGCCCCTAGTGAGCAGCAGACCTACGACTATGCGAAGACCATTCTCTCCCTCATGACTCGGGAGAAGCACCCAGAGGGTAAGAGAGGGCATCTGGGATTTGGACTCTAGAGATTGCAGTCAGATCTGTTACAGGAACTCTTCCAGAGCAGTCTAAGGAGATCAGCTATCCAGTTGTAGCAGCAAAAACACGGAACAGATTTGAGCTGCTATCATGTTTGGATGTCTGAACAGCTTCCTGAGCTGTGGCATAGCCTCCCAAAGCAAGCAGTAGAAGCTCCATCACGTGGAATGTTCAGAACATTAGACAATGTCTTATTGTGGCCGGTTAGGATGGATGATTGGCACCTAATGGGTCTCCTCCCATGAAAGTTAGAGATGACAAAAGCCAGTATCTTTGGAATGGTAAATGACACAAGTGTGGACCATCCGGCTCTTATCAGAAGACTTTTTGCTTTGCTATTGCAGGCACAAATCCCACTTCTTATCAAACATCTCCCAGAGTCTGGCTAGCCATTCTGTCCAGGGCTGTGGCTAGCATCCAGAACTGAGAGACCCTTTGACTGTCTCTGCCGCCTCCTAAGCAGCTTAACGCTTATGAGTGTGTCGTGCCAGTGTTCTAACAGCTGTTCGTTATTCTCCTCTTTTTCCCTAAGGCAAAATCCTGATAATTGGAGGCAGCATTGCTAACTTCACCAACGTGGCAGCCACCTTTAAGGTAGCCTATGATTCTGAAACACAAGGAAATGTATCCTGTTGGGTATCCTCAACACACAATGCATACTCCCAGCTGGTCTCCTTTTTGGCAGTCTCAGCAGAGAGGCTAAGGGCTGAGTGAATTTCCCTCTGCTCCACGCACACTGTCTATCTGGACCGGGGTTGGAATATGTGTTGGGGAGGGAGGCTGCATGGTGTGATTCTTGCATTGCTTATGCAGTGCTATTTCCAAGAGTGTTTAGGTCACTCGGCAGAGTGAAGGAAAGGCGGCACTGCTACACAGAGGACTCAGGTGTGATGCCTCGTCTCTCGCTTCCGTGGGCTGGCGGGGGTTCAGGATTAATGCTCTGCACCATAGCGCGTTAGACCCTAGTTCAATCCCAAGTCTCATGCCCCGGCATAGACAGGATTGACAAGGCACTGCAGAAACAAGCCACTTGGGAAGGTGTTCAAGAGTGCCCCCTTCTGGCCAGTTATGGAGAGTGTCTGATGGACTCTGATCCAATACAACCATGAACGTGGTTTTCAAAGAGTATAAAGCAGGAGGAGGTGTTCTGAATTCCAAGAGGGATGTGGAAGGCAGGAGAGAGAGGACCTCTCTCCACTAACAGACACCCATATGTTCTGTTTTAGGGTATTGTGAGAGCCATTAAGGATTACCAGGGCCGTTTGCAAGAGCATGGCGTGAGGATCTTTGTACGGAGAGGAGGCCCTAACTACCAGGAAGGGTTGCGTGTCATGGGTGAAGTGGGTAAGGAAACTCAACCAACCACTTAAGCTTCATTTACTTTGGGTACGTCTTCACTACCCACCGTATCGGCGGGTAGCAATCGATTTATCTGGGATCAATATATCGCGTCTCGTTAAGACGCGATATATCGATCCCCGAACGCGCTCACCGTCGACTCCGGAACTCCACCAGAGCGAGCGGCGGTAGCGCAGTCGACGGGGGAGCCGCAGCCATCGATCCCGCGCCGTCTGGACTTCGCGTAGCTGAAGTTGCGTATCTTGGATCGATCCCCCCCCAGTATAGACCAGCCCTTTGTTGTCATTTTTCTTATTTCTGTTGCTCTTTCTTCAAACCTTGACACTTGGCCTCATTGGAGAATCACTTGGGTCTTGTCCTCAAGCCTGATTGGGTTTTGTGTTTGCTTGTGTGCAGGAAAAACCACCGGGATCCCGATCCATGTCTTTGGGACAGAGACCCACATGACCGCCATTGTAGGCATGGCACTCGGCCAGCGACCTATCCCTAATCAGCCTCCTGCGGCAGCCCACACTGCCAACTTCCTCCTCAATGCCAGCGGTAGCTCTTCTGTGAGTTTTCCAGCCACGGGGATCTGCTTTGTTTTGCTCTGTGTGAAGAAATAGCTGTAAACCTTTTTTAGAAAATAGTGAGAAGAATAATGACAGCAGGGTTCTAATCCCCCAGAGTCCAATGGACGCTTCTTGCAGGGGACTTTCCTCTGTGGACTGGTCAGGCTTAATGCAATAAGACTTTCAGGGCTGGCTGTCCCCTTGCTGTTGCTCTCCTAGGCCATATCCATGCTGTGCTCGAAACGCTTTTGGCTACATTTATTGTAATCTGTACAGCATGATCTGTCCAACACCAAAAGTAAATCTCTTCCCAGGGAAATCCTGGCAGCAGCAATCATGATTAAATTCATGTTCAGCTAACCCATATCTCATTCCTTTAAGCACAGGGGGTTGGTTCTCTCTTAATAGAAGAAATGTGTTGGTTACAACTTCTTCTCTCAGACTGAGGTGCTTTTTTGTCTTTCAGCCCTGAGAACATTGCCAGGGAAGCTTAATACACCGTAAAAATACTCTGCAATGCTCAGTAAACTGGAGTAGGCTGTCTCACTGTAGATCCATGCTCTGACTTTCATTTATTTTATGGTTTAAATCCAATATTGAAAGAATTACAGTTATCTATGTGAAAAGTGACATTATGTGCAATATGAACCTTTTTGCCTGCTGTAATGTAGGGTATGATCCAAAGCCCACTTGAAGTCAATGGAAAGACTCCCAGTGACTTCACTAGGCTTTAGATGAGGCTCCTACCAATACAAACTGGCCCCATTTCACATCTAGTGTCACTTCCTTGACCCCCCCCCCTTTTTTTTTTGCAAGCCTCTAATACAATCCAATAAGAACAACTACTTAAAAATGTGGCATTACCTCTTGGGAAACAGTCTAATCCAGACTCCCAGATGTGTGGGGGTTTTACAGCCCATGGAGTCCTGGCATTACACTGCATTAGGTGTAAGAAAAGCCACGATTTGAACAAGGTTTGTGCCTGTTTCCGCCCATCTGGCCAATCTTGCAGTGAATCCTCCTAATACCAAACTCACTTCTGCAGCAAATCAGCAATGTCTCAAACCCAGGAATGTGATTTTCAGCACCAAATACAGTCTCCAGTGGGTCTTCTTGCATCTGGGGTGAATCCATCACTTAGAAACACAGCCCCTTACTACACTCCGGGAGGGCGGGCATCTGAAACATTTGTCTCCAAAATTAATTTTCTTCCATTTTCTTTGGAGGATACACACTGCCAAAGTCAGTTGCTAGCCCTCAAGAAGAAGTTCATCAGGAAGCCCCATTCTGCTGTGTCATCTTTTGCTGACCCTGCTCCTGGGTTCTCTTTCAGACACCAGCACCAAGCAGAACTGCCTCTTTTTCTGAGTGCAAACCTGATGAGATTGCTCCAGCCAAGAAAGCGAAGCCCACGACACCTCCTGGTAAGCCCAGGGTTCTGATGGATCGTTAACAGCACTGCTTTCTCACACACACCCCCCCCCCTTCTCTGGCTGCCAGTTGTTGCAGGAGTGAGTCCCAGTGCCTACCCTTCCCCTCCACCACTTTCCAGCCTGGCATAGGGGGGACAGTCTTCACTACCCATATTTGTGGATAATGAGCAAGAATCTTGCTGTAACTTGGATGTAGGTGTTTTTTAATAGTTGTCACTTGGAGTCCCACTAGATTATAAAAGATGAGTCAGGGTTGTCTTTGACTCAGGATGTGTCCTCCAGGGGAAAAAGCTAAACTTGAGAAATCCAGCTTTCTCAGCTCGTTACACGGGTGTAGCCAAGAGGTAGAATATTCTCCAGGTTGGTTGGGGTTGGGTTTTTTTTTTGGGGTTTTTTTTTTTCTGTTTTTGGATGTGCTCCGATAGTAGGCTGTTGGAGGCCACATAAGTACCTAGAAAAACATTCCCTGCATGTGGATCTTCCTGGACTAATGCCATTTCGATGTTTGTTGAAAACCTTGCTGGTGCAATAGAGGTCATGGCCTACTTCTTGAAAAACATAATGAAAACCCATGATATCAGATTCCTGATTTCTTAGTTCAGATAGCTGGGAACTCTCTCTGGCTTGACACTATAGTTTTGGATGTACTTGTTAGAAACTTCTGCAGAGAAGGAAGCTGATGGCAGAATTGGGGGTAGGAAGAGGTGTTTGTGGAAGACAGTCGGATTCTTGGTTTTCTTCCTCGAATTTGAAGGCGATGCTGACCTTGTTATATATGTGCAGAAAAATGAATGATTTTGGTGAGACTAAGTCCTGTTCCTAGTAGGCCAGATCACAAGAGCCAGGATTGCTATCCTAGTTAGTACTAGCTGAAAATTCTGTGGACAGTCTTAGCAAAGAGGTTGACAATTTAAATGGATTGTGGAGACTGTAACGTGTCTTAGAATGCCGAGGACTGCGCTGCTTGAGCCTGAAATGTATCCACATTGGGCTGAGCAAAGATTCTTGGGTGGTGAAATTACAAGTTTGATATCCAGTTATCTGGAAGGCCGATGTTTTGACTTCAGTTCTTTGGAGCTGCTCGATTGCGTTGGTATAATGTCTTATAGTATTGGGGCAACCTAGCCATTTTTTGTTAATATGCTTATTTTCCTCTGTATTTTTAAAACACTCCATCTATTGTGGCCTCTTGCTTTTCAGAGTTTGCTGTTCATGAAAAAACTCTGTAGGGCAGGGAGGGCACAATCTAACCAACTCACCAGGCACCCTGATTGGCTGTTGTCAGCCCTGACAGCCCGAGTTCTTTGTTCCATCAGTTGTGTCATATTGTTGCATTGGTGATTCTCTCTTTAACAGATTCAGCCCCAGCTTCAAGACCTGTGCAAGGTAGGACACGTGTGACTAGCTGAATGTGTCTCGCCTTGCTGACAACTGACTTTTTATTTTTATTTTTTTTCTTCCTCCCCCTCCCTTGCCCCACGCTCCCATTTTCTCTCTCCAAAAGTTTGCAGTGTTGTCTGGTCCCGCACCTCTTCCTCTCCCCTCCCTCATGCAGCATATGTAGCACAGCACCATTCTGACTTTTCAGCTGTTTTTGAAATGCAGATCTGACACTCATTTGTTCCAGGGACAGTTGTCTTATGGGGTAGGGGGCGGAGTGGGGACAAATTTCAGGCCAAAAGAAGAGAGCTCATTAGGGGGAAGATTTGAATGAATGATCAGTTGCCTGGTTTAACTCAGGCACACTGCAAAAGGTTTGATTTTCTTAAAAACCCAGATATTATTAGGAAGATTTTGATGTTTATTTTACTGAGAATCAGGTACTAGTGTTTTTTAAAAACACATTTTATTTGTATGCTTAAATGGGTGCATAGTAATGCAAATACCATTTGTCTGTGTTGTGATTCATGCAAAGCACAGAGGAAAGTCTTTGGATCAACCCCAAGTTGTGGTGGCTTCACATTTAAGCAGGGGCTTAGTTCCTACTGAAGTCATGGGACTTGAGCATGCTCCTAAGCCCTTTGCTGAATGAGGATGGACTGCCGGGTCAGGGCCTAACTGAAGTTTGAAATGATTGCCCTAGTATGGCATAGAAGCAAGGCACCGAGGCCTAGCTCCACTGTCTCATGGCAGTGACATCAAAGACTGCGGAGTTCTAATTCTGGCTCTGTTGCTGACTCACTGTGTGGCCTCAACTAAGTCACATTAGCTCTCTGGGCCTCTGTCCCTGTCTTATAAATGGGGGTAATGACACCTCCTGGAGTATCCTGGAGAAGTATAAAGACACAAATGCTAAGGATTTTTTTATTTGATGTTTTCGGACTAGAATCGTTTCGAGATGTGAGCTAAGAGCAACCAGTCTGAATTAGCAGTCCATATACTCATGGGGATGGGAAAAATTGTGAATTTAACAAAAGGATCAGGGTGGTATCTTATAATGCAGGTAAATAGCATTAAGGATTCTGCAAAGCCAGAAAGAACCTATCTGATTTTCAGCTCCAGGCTGTCAGGCGCTGCAGCTGAGGAAGAATCTTTAGACTTTTAGTTTGGAGTTAGTTGAGGAACCCAAAATGTCACTTTTAGCAATCCGTGTAAATGCACTTTAAGCAAAGAGTCCATCCTCACTAGCTACAGAGCTGCCTTTTCAATGAGTTTGGTCTCAGAAGCCAGGTTCTGTGTTACCTTTACATTCCTGGGGCAGTCAGTCACCTGTTGGATTCTGATCTCCAAACAGAACTGAAAACCTAGGCTGAGTTTTGTGAAGCTCCTTTGCTTTCTTTGTTCCTTGTTTCCTGCTTTTTCTCCCCATTTCCTGCTCTCCCACTTTGAAAACTCGATCGATGGGAAGTCAAGCCCCTGTGGTCCTCCTAGGTCACAGTCCACATGCAAAATATGGGCGTCAGAATGATGCATTTGAGCTCTCTCCAGCTCCATAGAATAAATCTATAAATCCAGTTTGGGGGGAATGGTTGGTATATTTGGGGGGATGGGAGAAGGAAGCAGTTTTCCCTCCCCTCCTCCCCCATTTGTGAAACTGAAGTGTGGCTATTCTATTGAAAACTCTTGGAAAGGCTGCTTCAGCTGCAGTTTCATCTTTCTCTTGGATGAGGTGTCTGCTGCTTCCTGCAATGCAGCCAGTGGGTTTGGAGTGGGGGAAGTCACTGAATGTGGAAACTTCTCAGCAGCCGTGTGTATGAAGTGCTGCATTACAGCTTTTTGGCACAGATTTATATGTGGGGGGTGGTGTTTTTTCTTCGTATAGGTAAAGCCACGACCCTGTTCAGCTGTCACACCAAAGCTATCGTTTGGGGGATGCAGACACGAGCTGTGCAGGGCATGCTGGACTTTGATTATATCTGCTCCAGGGATGAGCCATCGGTCACTGCCATGGTTTATCCATTCACGTAAGTGTCCTGTATCCACCATGTAGTTTTCCTGACTTCCCTTCTCAGATCTGTCCACTGGCTTTCCCCCCCTTCAAGCTCCCTTTTATTCCTCAAGTCTCCGCCCACCTCCATCCCAACCTAGATCTATGATAATACATTCTCCTACACTCTGACCTGCCACCTGAGCTGTTCTCCCGACTGCTCCCTTTGTCTCCCTTGCCACTCCTGACTATACGCCATCTCTGTGAAATGGCTTGGAACAACCCCAGGGTTCACGGTTGCCAGGTCCCATCTCTCTCTTTCAAAGAATTCCCAAAAGTATAATGACCACACAACACTGGAATGTAGGAACTACCACACTATATAAGACTACTGGTCCATCTAGCCTAGGATCCTGTCTTTGAATGTGGCTATTTGCCTCCTTTAAGCTTTCTTTGGGGCAGGGAGAGTGCAGTTCCTTTAGCCTGACATCATGAACACTTAGTGCCTTATTTATAATTTTTCTTTTTTAATCCCTTGACTTTAGTGTTGAATCCAGCATCCACAATTTGTTTAAAATTTCCTGGGATCCTTCAGCCTGCTTCACCAGTCAGACTGAAAGTGCCAGACATTGCCTTGTTCATTCTGCATCTTGAATAGCTTAAACTCTCTGGACCAGAGAGACTCCCAGCTATATTTGTACACTACCTAGCACAATGGAGTCCCAATCCTCATTGGGACTTTTGGATGTAATCATGATATTTAATCCTGCAGAGCTTGTTTAATCTCTTTGTCAATTGCGCTGGCTCCCTGTAGGATGTGGCTTTTCTGGTGCATGGTGCCGACATGCTGCCTAAGCTGCCGAGTTGTCCTACTGAATTGCATCTAGGAGGGGCTTTCTCCCTGAGGGGAGGGAGTGAGATGTGAAGGAAACTCTTCACTGAACAGGGTGGGTGGCAAGGAGGAGAATGAGAGAGTGGCTGTTGATCTGTTTGTCTGAGAAATCTAGACAATAGCTCCCTTAAGGGTTGTTACTTGTTTGCTGCTGGAGGTTTTTTTTTTTGTTTGTTTGTTTTCGTCTATGAATCTGAGATATGAGGATTTAGTATCACTGTCCTTCAGTGAATTCCTCCTCCGCCCCTAGTCAATCAAAGACTCCACAGTGTTTTAAACTTTGATCATGAGGATAACATCTCTGGAATCCCTTCTGGGTGAGAAGCACTTTACACACTCTCTAAATGCAGGCAGAGCTTCACTTTCTGCTGAAATGCAGCCACTTGGAACTTGGCAGCTGTTACGAGGAAGCAGCGACGTGGCAGCAAAGTTTAAGACCAGAAATGAAGACGTATCCTGTACCTAACTGAATCTGCAGGGGGAATTTAGGTTGGCAAAATGTAATGGCTAGAGGTGGAATTTGGCTAGGATGCTCAGGATCTTTAACACCCAAGCATGATCGGAACCACTCAGTTCAGCAATCTGATTCTAGCTGCACAATCTCTCTTGACTGCAGAGAATGACATCTATGCATGAAGCTTTTACTGGGGTGCATCTCCTTGATGTGTCTGGGTAAAATCCCCCTTTCATGAAATGGAAATTCAGCTGACCCTCACTCTGCCCCTGTGTTTCTCAGGCATGAGGATGTCGGTGCCATGTGCTCTCTTATCATTTCTAAATGTGTCTTATTGATTGTTTCTTCACCTTGCTTTGTCTATCCAGCTTCTGGCAGAATTGAGATCCTGTTTGCTAACTTCACTGTGGAGCTGATCATCCTTGCTAGGTGATCCTGCTTTCCTTTACCCTCTCCATCCCATCAATCCAGCTTTCTCCATATGCTTCTCTGTTTTATACACTGCACACCTGCCTGCTAGTGGCTCTTACTACCTTTACCTCTCTCCTGAGATCTGAAAAGCCAACCGGACGGTGTCTGGGAACTGTGTTTTGCTGACACATTCCTGTGCCTGCAGTACTGTGTAGCCATGTCTCTTTGCAGCAGTGTGAATGATCAGGTCTGTCTCATCTTGGTGTTCATAGTGGCGATCACAAGCAGAAATTCTATTGGGGCCACAAGGAAATCCTGATCCCTGTCTTCAAGAACATGTCTGATGCCATGAGGAAGCACCCAGAGGTAGATGTGCTGATCAACTTTGCATCTCTACGGTCTGCTTATGACAGTACTATCGAGACCATGAACTTTCCACAGGTAAGTGAGGAATTGGCAGCGGTCCAAGCAGTAGAGGATGCTCAGGTTAATAATACCAGGGAGACAATATTCTAGAACCACAGTGTTGGCAGAGTGTTTTGGGGTCCATGAAGAACACAGCTGAGTCTACAAGTGGCCTGTGAGCTGTAGAAGGGGTACCAAGGGTGTAGAACAACTTGTTGTCTAGTGCTGTATTACAAAGCTATGTCTGAATGGATTTTTGAGGCTTGTGGAATAGGGAGTCAGCTCCCATCTGCCTGGTGAGGAGGACTAGATTGGACTGGACTCCCCCTTCAGGACACAATAGCTCTTCTTCTTCTTCTTTTTCTTTTTCTCTTTTTTTTTTTTTTTAATTGAAGAGTGGCGGTGATAGCTCTTGAACAGTGCTACTGGTGTCGTCTTCACAGCACTATCATCCCAGGCTGTTCCTGGGACTGGGACTCAAAACTGGGCCCTTTCACAAGATCGCACCCAGCGCTAACAACTAGACAGCTAAGCTGTGCCCTCTGAGAGACACTTGATCTTGCCCTGGCCAGTGTTGTGTTTATAGAACGTTCTTACCTTAAATAATTCTGTCTGCTGCCTCCCTAGAATTTGTCAAGCTGTTGACTGCTGGAAGTTACTGAGTGAGTGAGTGTTTTCTCTATCTTGTGCTGCAGATCCGCACCATTGCCATCATTGCCGAAGGCATTCCAGAGGCACTGACACGCAAACTAATCAAGACTGCTGACAAGCAAGGGGTTACCATAATCGGGCCTGCGACTGTAAGAAATCTGCTATCGTGCTTCCTGCTCCTACACTCCTTCATACTCGTTTTCAGATCAGTTTTCCTTACGGGGGGAAAATTATACATTAGAATCTATTTCAAATTCTTGTTTGTAATGTACTGTAAAGCGCAGAGTCTTTCCCAGTTTGAAGGTCATTATGGAGCAAGCAATTCTATTGCTGCCTTCTGTTTGTATAAATCCTGGCAGAAGCAGCCTGCTCTACAGACACGTCTCCGTGCTGCTCAGCTTCCATGTGTGTTCGTGAAGGGCCTGACTCTTTCTTCCCTCTTCCTGTAGGTTGGTGGGATCAAACCTGGATGCTTTAAAATAGGCAACACGGGGGGGATGTTGGATAATATCCTGGCATCAAAACTCTACCGGCCTGGCAGTGTAGCCTATGTTTCCCGCTCTGGAGGAATGTCCAATGAGCTCAACAACATAATCTCCAGAACCACAGATGGGGTCTATGAAGGTGTGGCTATTGGCGGAGACAGGTAGGAAACTGTTTCTTCACGGAACATGTCTTCGTTTCTTCCAGTGCCTGACTCAAAAACATCATGGGTCTTTTAGAAGTTGTTGTGGAAATGTTTTAAATTAACCTTCCTCTTCTCAGAAACATTCAGTATGAAATTTAAAATAAATAAAAGCTCAACTTCCTTTCACTTCCCCTCTACTCCACCCAGATATCCTGGATCAACTTTCATGGACCATGTATTACGCTATCAGGACACACCGGGAGTGAAAATGATTGTGGTGCTGGGGGAGGTGAGTTAAACCCATCTGCTCCTCTGGCCAAATGTTCTCTGGAAACTTTTTTGTTTCTTTATAATAAAAGTTCTTACAGTATTGGTTGAGAGACAGTTGAATCAGCTGTGGGAACGTCCAATAACGATTGCAGATGGGTTCATCTTAGTAACAGTTGTCTCTTCCTGCTAAAAGAGTGAATCTTTGCCTGTTCCTGTTTCACAGAAGTAGGAACATCCAGCCCTGAATAGGCCCACAGAGTCCTTTCCATTTAAAAAAAAAAAACTATTTCTGGAGATTAAGGGAGGCTTGATTTTTTTTGTTTTACAAGCATGTGGCTCTCTGTGTACGAGATGTGGCAAAAAAGGGGATTCGTTTAGAAATACTGCCCTGATTTTAAAAGCTGACTTCTACAGAAGTACGTAAGCTTGAACCCAGTCCAGCTACTGTTTGTTTCTCTTTGCAGATTGGAGGCACAGAAGAGTACAAGATCAGCAGGGGTATTAAAGAGGGCCGCATCACTAAGCCTGTTGTCTGCTGGTGCATTGGTACCTGTGCCACCATGTTCTCTTCAGAGGTAGGTGGGTGGGTGGGGGTGTGTGTGGAAAAAAAATAAATAAATAAAAATATGCACACTTGGGAAGGGGGGGTCACTTCCTTGCATTGCACCCAGGGAACCCAAACCTTTCCAGACATCTGTCATCATTAGCAGTCTGCATGTATGGATGTAGAAGTTAACAAATCCTAAATGATAGTAGCGTTCTATATTTCTGCAGTACATTTCATCCAGAAAGATCCCAAAGGATTCTGCACACACAGGGATTGCCATGAATGTCCTGAGTTGGAATGTGGCAGCTGTTTAATGGCATATAATGCTGTACATCAGTTTAGGAAAGGGAAATGAGGAAGATGCAGCTTCCCTGTAAAAATTCCGGGGGCAGGGATGTAGAGGAAAATAATGTAATTAGCCACACTGTAATAATATAGCTTCCAGATTAGATAATGCTTTGTGCCTTGCAGCATTAACAAGTGAGGGTCAGGGTCTTTGTGCCAGTGCTTGAAGTAATGAAGCTGAATAGAAAGTTGATATGACCATGTGCATTACCACTTCTTCATCTCCGGTCAACTTGGTTTCCTTCCTAAAGCTTGTGGCGTTACTTTAGTCCACTGGTTTCTAATCCAATATCTGACTCTATTTTCTCTCTCTTTATCAGCAATTAGATGACTGGATCTCTTGGTACTTTCTCTCATCATTAATAGGTGCAGTTCGGCCATGCAGGGGCTTGTGCCAACCAGGCTTCTGAAACTGCTGTTGCAAAGAACCAGGCCCTGAAAGAAGCTGGAGTATTTGTTCCCCAGAGTTTTGATGAGCTTGGAGATGTAATTCAGTAAGTGGTATGAATAGGGCACCATGAACATAGTGGTGTTTGCAGGGGATAGGAAACCACTGGGGTACTACCTCTAAACTGGCAGGGGAGATGTGATAACCTTGTTTTGTGAAAACACTTCTATTCATACTAGGTCTTTCAATATATATAATATGAATTTTGGACCAGAACTGCTTGACTTGAGTCCCCTTAGAGAACTGAAAATGAGCTGATGTCTGTCTCTTGTTCCCCCTCTGCCTAGGTCTGTGTATGAAGATCTCGTTTCCAAAGGAGTGATCGAACCAGCCCAGGAAGTGCCTCCCCCCACTGTACCAATGGACTATTCTTGGGCAAGGGTAGGTTGTGTATCTTGCCATCCAGTTACTTAAGAGCTGGCTGGGATGTTTGCTGGGATTTCAAATTGTTTGGGAGATTTTAGATGATAAAACTATTATGGGAGGGAAGGCATGTTTCTCATGCCATCTGATGCTGTCCATTGACTTATCAGTGATTCCCAGGTACCAAAAGCTTCTGACGTACATTGCTGGAATTATCCATTAGACCTCCCAGACGCTTCGACAATAGGGACTGCATGGTGCCAAGATAGTCATCCCACAGTTTGCCACCAATGGCTTTGTCACCTGACAGTCTGGTTACAGATGTTTCACTCCCACTTTCACTGGGACCAGGAGTCTCATGACTTTAGCGGGGCAACATCATACCAACAAAATGCAGTGTGATGGAGCAATGTCTTGATGCTGGGATAATGCAAAGATCTTAAAGCATGGGCTCCATAATATTACCTGTAGAGCTGGGTATTGGGGGATGTAGCTTCTATACCAGGTAGCAGATGACACCAAAAAATGTAGGCAAGTCACTGTTAGGCTACCCTGCATTGGACTAGAGAAAAGCGATTCCTCTTGGCTTAATTCAGGTACTGGAGTTGGGTAAAGAGCAATCAATGTCATCATTTGCAGAACAGTTTGGTTTGTGGGGGGAGGGAGAACCGGGGTGAAGGGTGTCCCTTATTTCTAAACTGGATTGGATCAGTCTCGTCTTTCTGTTCCATCCTTCAGGAGCTGGGTCTGATCCGGAAACCAGCTTCTTTCATGACCAGCATCTGTGATGAGCGGGGCCAGGAGCTGATCTATGCTGGGATGCCTATCACCGAGGTCTTCAAAGAGGAGATGGGAATTGGTGGGGTCCTGGGCCTGCTCTGGTTTCAGAGGAGGTGAGGCTGCTTTTTGGATGCTCTTGATTCCTTTTGGCTTCAAATTTAGCTTGATTTTTAATAGGGATTAGGCACAGATGTAACTCTGGTATTTCCTTATGAACAAGGAGAGACTATTGTACAGGAAATACCCTCCCAATATCTGCTCTCTCTGAGAATATATCAGAGTTTGAAGACCACATACACTTCTTTGACTTTGAGGAGGGGGGGAATTCCAGAAACATGGTGGAGCACTGAGGAAATCCCTCTGCGTTCGTTCTGTTACCCCTCTCTTGGCCCTGTTTTATGGCCTCCATCCTTCAGCACAAAAAGACTGGACAGGGCTGTCTGCAGAGCCTATAAAATTTGTTACCAATGTGCAGGGAACCTTCTGAGTGGCAAAGATACTCCCCCTCCTTGCCTGACCTCCAGCTGACAGGGGCGGCGGGGAGGAGGGGCGGAGTGACGATGACACACACACACACACCCTGCACAATACTCTCACCTCTAGCCAGTCCAGGTGGCCAAGGAACTAAGAATGGGACAAGAACTCAGTTTCCCACATAACAATGTTGAGTGAAACCACTAGGCCACCAGGTGAGCCAACTAAATGTGCCTGCTGAATGATCCCAGATTTAAGGGGATTTGGTGTTGCCAGGAATCTGGATGTGAACTGGAAATAATCTGCAGTTAAGATGTGGAAAATACAAGTTTGGGACCAGATTTTCAAAGGTGGGGACAACAAGTGGGCCCACAAAAATGGACAGGTGCCCCGAGACACCTGAATTTGTATGAACAAGTGTCTTTCTGGGCACATTTTATTGCAACCTCCTCTGAAAATCATGTCCTTGCTGTGCAGTGCAGGAGATGTTACTTGCAGTAATTCCCTCAAACACCATCCACTAACAGATAGTCTTGATAAAATATTCTTACACAGAATTCCTCTTTCGTTCCAACACACCCAAGACAACCCCAGCTAACACTGAGTGAATGCTAGTATGAGTGGATGTCCAAGGTGGCCTCCATCAGCGTGTAAGGTTGGGTTCTGTGACACAGAGGTGTTAAATGCACTTGGCTTTCAGCTGTGGAGACCTGGGTTCAAATCTTGGCTTTAGCTCAGAGAGCCAATTCTATAATGAAATAGCTATCCATAGGGGGAAAAGAAATTCCATAGTCCGTTTCATTCACTCCCCTTGGGTTTAAATCACTGATCAAATGGCCAGAACGCTGCAGCCATTAGACGATCTGAGAAATATACCACTGTACAAAGCATTGAGTGCACTAAGCAAAGGTATAAAACCAGCTTTTTTTCCTAGCAGTCTCAGATAATTCAGGGAGACTTTCTGGGCTCTGAGACCCAACATTAGGTCTGATCCTGCATCTCCTTTCTAGCTCTCCCCTTGTTTTAGTGCGTGGATGGGAGAGAGCCTCATTATCTGGTATAAAATAGAGATGCATGGTCTGTCCATGTTGATTTCTTCCTATTAGGTAATGTCACCCATCTCTCTCTGCTCCTCCCCCACCCCCCAGGTTACCAAAGTACGCCTGTCACTTCATTGAGATGTGTTTGATGGTAACAGCAGATCATGGACCTGCCGTATCGGGAGCCCACAACACCATTGTCTGTGCAAGAGCTGGGAAAGACCTGGTCTCTAGTCTCACCTCAGGCCTTCTCACTATTGTAAGCATTTAACATTTGAGACATTGTCTTTCTCCTTACTATACAATCCGATTTTTACTTGCGCTCCGTAGCAGTAGTGACCTGGCAGCAAGTCAGAACTTGGCATGACTCCTGTGCCATAGACAAGGCTGAGCCCCGCTTACTGTCTCGTCAGTTGTCCTCCCCTAATTACTCTGTCATTGATTAAAACATTGGCTTTATGTTGAATCCAATACTAATGAGGAGTAGCTGGGGAAATACATTTAATGAAACTGGATCAAGTTAAGAGCTACTGGAAAATATCTGTGTGAATTGGACCCTTTCATCTCTAGATTCATAGATTCATAGATTCTAGGACTGGAAGGGACCTCGAGAGGTCATCGAGTCCAGTCCCCTGCCCGCATGGCAGGACCAAATACTGTCTAGACCATCCCTGATAGACATTTATCTAACCTACTCTTAAATATCTCCAGAGATGGAGATTCCACAACCTCCCTAGGCAATTTATTCCAGTGTTTAACCACCCTGACAGTTAGGAACTTTTTCCTAATGTCCAACCTAGACCTCCCTTGCTGCAGTTTAAGCCCATTGCTTCTTGTTCTATCCTCAGAGGCTAAGGTGAACAAGTTTTCTCCCTCCTCCTTATGACACCCTTTTAGATACCTGAAAACTGCTATCATGTCCCCTCTCAGTCTTCTCTTTTCCAAACTAAACAAACCCAATTCTTTCAGCCTTCCTTCATAGGTCATGTTCTCAAGACCTTTAATCATTCTTGTTGCTCTTCTCTGGACCCTTTCCAATTTCTCCACATCTTTCTTGAAATGCGGTGCCCAGAACTGGACACAATACTCCAGCTGAGGCCTAACCAGAGCAGAGTAGAGCGGAAGAATGACTTCTCGTGTCTTGCTCACAACACACCTGTTAATACATCCCAGAATCACGTTTGCTTTTTTTGCAACAGCATCACACTGTTGACTCATATTTAGCTTGTGGTCCACTATAACCCCTAGATCCCTTTCTGCCGTACTCCTTCCTAGACAGTCTCTTCCCATTCTGTATGTGTGAAACTGATTTTTTCTTCCTAAGTGGAGCACTTTGCATTTGTCTTTGTTAAACTTCATCCTGTTTAACTCAGACCATTTCTCCAATTTGTCCAGATCATTTTGAATTATGACCCTGTCCTCCAAAGCAGTTGCAATCCCTCCCAGTTTGGTATCATCCGCAAACTTAATAATCGTACTTTCTATCCCAATATCTAAGTCGTTAATGAAGATATTGAACAGAGCCGGTCCCAAAACAGACCCCTGCGGAACCCCACTCGTTATGCCTTTCCACTGGTTTAAATCCAACCCCAGAAGGGTAGTGACCAAAAAGTGACCGCTGTTTGACATTCCTTTATGTGAAATGGGTTTGGGTCTAGGTTTGTTTTGTATTTTTTGTCTACATCACAAAAAATACCATCACTATTAGCACTAACTGGCCCCTTTTTATTGGGAGTCTCAGGCTATGTCTACACTACTGTGGTAAATTGACGTAAGTTAGGCAACTCCAGCTATGTGAATAACGTAGTTGGAGTCGATATAGCTTAGGTTGACTTACTGCGGTGTCTACACCGCGCTGGGTCACCGGGAGACACTCTCCCGTCGACTTACCTTACTCCTCTCGTTCCTGGCGGAGTACCGGGGTCAACCGGAGAACGCTGTGCCATCGATTTAGCGGGTCTTCACTAGACTCACTAAATTGACCCTGGGTGCATCTATCGCTGGAGTGTTGATCCCACGGTAGTGTAGACATAACCTCAGAAGTGACCAAGAATTAAATGGGCCTTTTAATCTTATTTGCCTTTTTGTCCCTAGAGGTAGTAGGTCACATCTCTAGTTGTTGTTTACAGTTGTTCAATGAATCCCAGCTGGCTCTTTATCTCGGACTCCTGCATAGTCTAATCCTGTTTTCACAATGTCCCTGTTGTGGGGATGGGGGGTGCTGTGGGAGAAGGGATCTTGTTCATGCACCTATTGTAACATGCTACTGTAGAAATCTTTGCTGGAGTTCAACTTATGTATGCTGGGCACAGGGAGACCGATTTGGTGGTGCGCTGGATGCCGCAGCTAAGATGTTCAGTAAGGCCTTTGACAGTGGTATTATCCCTATGGAGTTCGTCAACAAGATGAAGAAAGAAGGGAAACTGATCATGGGCATTGGACACAGGGTCAAATCAGTAAGTAACTTACCTTGTTTTAGTAGGGCTTTCTTCAATGGGAGAGGAAAATGAATAGAAGAAAAAGCAAGTGGAGGAAGGATGGCAACTTTTAGAAGTGGTTTCTGGACTAATCCTTAAAATAAATCACTGACACACGTATGTTAAGTGGCCTTTGGATACTCGGGTGATATGTCATCAGTAGAGAGAGCAGTTCAGCATTGTTTAAGCAGTTACTTTGACAGCCCTTAACATTTTTCATCTCTTACAGTTCAGTTTTTGGTCTTCTCCATTCACAGGCCTTACAAACTTAAAACTAAATTTCTAAATTGAGTACATTTCATTTAAAAAAAAAAAAAAAGCCCTATAAGGACAAAATTTAATTACCTTGGCTTCAAACAAAGGGTTTATTTGAGTTGATAGGTACAGTAAGATGTGCACTCTTACATGCGTGTCTGGCTGTTACTGCAAATAATATAATGTGTTCTTAAACGTGCAGATAAATAACCCAGATATGAGAGTTCAAATTCTCAAGGACTACGTGAAGCAGCATTTTCCTGCTACCCCACTACTGGACTATGCACTTGAAGTAGAAAAAATTACAACTTCCAAGGTAAAACACCCCCACTGCATTTTTGTTCTCTATTACCTTGAAGAAAATAATCTTTTGGGGTCATTGCTGGAGTTTTGTTTCTGTGTTTTAACTGGAGAGGGAGTAATGCATTGGTGCTAATAAAAACCAGAGAGACACAGCACCAGCTTGGAGACAGGCACAGCTACAGGTTATGCTGTAGCTGAAGTGAGCCTTATACACCAGGAGAGGCCAAACTGCCAGCCAATGATAGCCCACAGCATGCTACAGAGTAGCCTGTGACTGCGCTCCTCATTTAATAAGGAGGTGTAGTCTGCAGAGATGCTGGGTCCCGGCAGAAGTCCACCTTGAACTGGGTAGAGCCGCATGCAGATGATGAGGGGGGAGTCCCCATCATTCAGATTGACAGACTAGACCTCTGCGTTACAAAGTTTGGGTGTCCCTTATTGCATGCAGCCTCTAAAGCAGGGGTTCTCAAACTGGGTGTCGGGACCCCTCGGGGGGTCACAAGGTTATTGCATGGGGGGGGTCACAAGCTGTCAGCCTCCACCCCAAATCCCACTTTGCCTCCAGCATTTATAAGGGTGTTAAATGTATAAAAAAGTGTTTTTAATTTATAAGGGAGGGTCACACTCAGAGGCTTGCGATGTGAAAGGGGTCACCAGTACAGAACTTTGAGAACCAATGCTCTAAAGCATCCTAAGGCCCTTTGTGATGAAAGTTGCCGGATGAGTGCGAGTTACTAGCAGTTAACATTTTTCACTTTCTTCAGAAACCAAATCTTATCCTGAATGTGGATGGCTTTATTGGAGTCGCCTTTGTTGATGTGCTCAGGAACTGTGGCTCCTTCACCCGGTAAACACTGACATATCTTCTCTAGCTGCTGTATGAAGTTGGGGGGAGAGGGTACAATCCTGATGCCATTAATGTGATGCGAGTTTCCCCACTGCCATCCAATGGGGCCAGAAGTTCATCTGACGTTTGCAAGGCACGGCACCCTGCAGAAGCCTGGTCTCTCTGCGAGGGGAAGATTTCCAGGAGAACTGGGCCTTGAATTTGTATTGGGGGTGGTTTAGAGCTGCTCTGGGAGCCACTGTACCAAGCACCCTGTTCCCAAGAATTGTTTGGCTTTTATTGCAGGGAAGAAGCAGATGAATATATCGACATTGGAGCCCTCAATGGCATCTTCGTGCTTGGCAGAAGTATGGGGTTCATTGGTAAGTTTCACATGCACCCAAAAGCCCTATTATTGTGATGTTCCCCATCATCACCACCAAAAGACAGCTCATACCAACCCCTTAATTCTTCACACCAGTCCTGACTGCATGTGGTGCATCAGCCACACTCCCAGCCCAGGAGAATCTGCTGGGTTGTTAGAGCTCCTGAATGGGTAACTTTTGAACAATAGTTAGGATTCTCACCCACCCCCCTGGAGCTTGTAGTCATGCCTTAAAATAGGAGTAACTGGATCTCATGCTTCAGGATATAATGATCATTTGTGGGGCCAGGAAGGGACCTAACAAGTTTCAAGGCAAGGTCAGTCTGGGAGGAATGGAAACTTGGATTGCTGCATGTAAAAATCACTTTCATTTTAGGACACTACCTGGATCAGAAGAGGCTGAAACAAGGTCTGTACCGTCACCCGTGGGATGACATCTCCTATGTTCTACCAGAGCACATGACCATGTGATAGCCAGTAGCATTGCTTCAAAACAGAGAAGCAAGTCGCCTGCATGGAAGACCGTTACATATGGGACTTAAATGTAAAGGCCATAGGTTTATAGAAATCAAGAACTACTGTGCAAAGCAGCTGTTCTATAAGCATAGAAACTGATGCAAATAAAACCAAAAGTGTGAGATTCCATATGCTACCTGCTGTATTTCATGCTTGGAAGCAGTTGAACTTTGTCTCTTCTCCCCAGCCTCTTTTAATTTTTCTACTCGTTTTATTTTGTGTGTGTTCTGACAAGATTTTAAGATGGGAGGGGGGGTTGTTTTTTGCTCATGGACACAGCTGCTTTTGACTTGAAGAACTAGACATGTTAGCTTGAAAATAAGTTGTAACCTTCCTGACAAAAGGAGGAACCAAAACCTGAAGAATATTGTTACCCATCAGCTCTGGGTTGGGGTTCTCTCGTAGGTTGTTTTTCAGCTTTGTTTGCTCTGTGTTTACTCTACCGCCCAATAATATCCTATGTAGTGGGACCACTGCTGATATAGCCAATGCCATTCAAACTTTGGTGTAGTAATTTAAAATGTAAAGTTGTAACATATACTCTTGGTAAAACTGTGAAACTACCTGTATTGCATTTTCTATATTTACACGGCCACCACATTACTTACAGGAATCGCTGGCCCCCTACATTATCATTAATTATAGTTGCTATAATAATCCTACTTGTCTCTATATTATTGTAACCTAACTTAAATAAACAATACATTAATCATTTTTAGCTGGATTTTGTATATTTTCAGTGCTGGCACCTTGAGATTTGTTTGTACTGAATCTTACTTTACACAGGGAAATAGAATACTTTAAAACACTGAGTAACCTGCATTCTGCAGATCTATGTCTACTCTCTTTCTTCGGGTTTTCCTTCTGAAGATCAGGCCCTCAGTGTCTCCAATTGGGCACCCCAAATCAGTAGCCACTTCTGAAAGTTTAGGCCTTAATGTGTAGCAGCAAATGGTCAAAATCATAGCAGTTTTTTGTCATGTGTATGAGATAAGCTACTGGGGACAATATATAAGTACCTGGATAAACTTGGCAGAAATGGGCAAGATCTTACAGCATGAGTTAAGATGCAAGGGGGAAAAGGTCAACATACCTTTCTGCAGTTTGCTTAATTAAGGGACTTAATATGTATAAATGCTCCAGTAACACTGCATGAAAGTTGGGGTGCTATATCGTATTGCATTAATAATCCCAATGTCTAAAGTCATTTAGAGTAAGATGAGCTGTAGTTGATTGAATCATGGTGACAAAAGTAAACTCTCAACTCACCTGCACTATAAATAAAGTACATCCTGAAGACAGAAAAATTAGTAATGCCTTGTGCCATCCTAGTAAAGACCCTATGCTGCAAAATTCCCCAACGAAGAGAGAGAGAGAGAAATTGAAATGAGGAGAATATGGTTCAAAACTTCCCTCGGGCTTGATAGGCTGCATGAGATTATGGGTAAAGGTATACTTGAGCTTTGACCGGTGGGTACCGTAGGTAGGTAGCATTTGGCACAGATACAGCAAGTGCTGTCTACACAACTGGATTCCCCAGCAATGGGATACACACTGTAAGACAGGTCTCCCTATTTGGGAACCTCTATCAAATCACACTTCGGCTGGATGTATCTTTTGTAATATTACTTCAGAGGTGACACAATGGATTCTAATAAACCAAGCCCCGTGCCACTTGCCTGCAGCCTGCGTATTGCAGGTGGGAGAGGTTCCAGGTGCAAGAGAAGTGATGTGTCTGGACTGACGAGGCTATCCTATCCCAGCCAGCCCTAGGATCTCTGCTGCCCTTAGCCCAGAGCCTCGGCCCCCACCAGCCTGCCCCCTTGCCCTCGCTGTCCAGCCCCCCATGCAGCCAGAGCCCAGTGCGCCGAAGGCGCAGTCCTACCTGCCTCTGTTGCTTGTGTCTCCAGCAGGGAGGATGCCGGGGAGCAGAGCAGGGCCCCAGCGTGACTTTCCTCAGGCGCGCCAGCCCCACGGGCCTGGTCCAGGGGAGGCCCACGGGCCTGCTGCCAAGGGGGAGGGCTGGAGCCCACCCCCCATCGTGGGGTAGGAGGGTTGGGCGGGATGCTCAGTGGGAGGGACCTGCTGGCTCAGAAATGGGGGAGAGGGGCCCCTGCCGTGACAGGAGCCACTGAGGGTGGGCAGCGCCTGGCTGCCCTCCACCAAGGAGACCTGGGGGGATGCTGTCCGCTCCCACCACGCTACCTGAATCTGCCCCTTCCTCGTGCCAGTGAGGCAAAGCCACACACCTCCAACCTACTTAGCGCCCTTTTACACAGAGGGAAACTGAGGCAAGAGGACATGCGCGCGCATCCCCCCCCGCCCGAGTCCCCAGCGGGATTCGAACCGGCGGACCCCGCCTCTTCTCGCTCCCTGCTTCTAGAACTCCCTGAGGAGAAAGCGAGGAGGGGGCGGAGCCGAGCCCGCCGCTTTCCCGCGTAGAGCTCCTCCCCCGTCAGCGTGCCGCTGACCGCCCGCGTGAGGCGGCGCGCGCGCGCGCGCGCCACCGCCGCTTGTCGGGCTGCGCGCACGTTCAGTGACGTCCTTCCGGCGGCGCCCCTGGGAGCCGTTGGCTAGCGGGCAAGATGGCGGCGGCCGCCGCGGCCTCGCCTCAGACGCAGCCCGGCCCCGCGGGGGAAGGCGCGGGAGAGGCGGGCCCGGAGGGGGCCGGCGGCGGCGGCCCGGGCGCGGAGGGGCCCGGCGGCGGCGGGGAGCCGGAGGCGGAGGAGTTCGCGTGCCCGGCGCACTGCAGCGAGCTGGCCTGGCGGCAGAACGAGCAGCGCCGCCGCGACCTCTTCTGCGACATCACCCTGGCCTTCGGGGGCGGCGCCGGGCCGCTGCGCGAGGTCCGCGCCCACCGCTCCGTGCTGGCCGCCGCCACCGACTACTTCACCCCGCTGCTGTCGGGCGGCTTCGCCGAGTCGCGCTCCGGCCGGGTGGAGCTGCGGAAGTGGAGCTCGGAGGGGGGGCCCGAGCCGGACACGGTGGAGGCGGTGGTCGGCTTCATGTACACGGGCAGCATCCGCGTCAGCCCGGGCAACGTGCACGAGGTGCTGGAGATGGCCGACAGGTGAGGGGGCGGGCCGGAGGTGGGAGGGGGCGGGGTAGCCGACAGGTGAGGGGGCGGGCCTGGGGCGGGGGGGGGGGGGGGGGGGGGCGGGAGGTGGGGCGGGCCTGGGGCGGGGGGGAGGGCAGGGGTGGGCCGGGGTAGCCGACAAGTGAGGAGGTGGTCCGTGGTAGCCGAGAGGTGACGGGGAGGGCAGGAGGTGGAGGTGGGCCAGGGTGGCTGACAGGTGAGGGGAGGGACAGGGCAGAAGGTGGGGGAGGCAGGGGGGAAGTGCAGGCGCCGGGGGCTGAGGTGGGCGGGGCTGGGGTAGGCCGAGGTGGCCCACAGATGAGGGGCGCGGGGAAGGAGGTGGCGGCTGACAAGTGAATGGAGGGAAGAGATTGGCTAGAGGCTGCCCAAGGCAATCTTCCCTCCCACCCCCCGCCCCCCATAAAACTTCAGTGTGTTGCCATCCCCCCTCCCCATAGGCCTGTGGTAGACTTGGCCTGGCCATTTCACTGTCAGATGAAGGGGTGGCTGCGCCAAATTTCAATGAGTGGCGTTTTGATCTAGTGCAGCATGGGGCGGCACTCAAATTTGGGGTGGCCAGGCTAAATCTGTCACCCTAGTCAGTGGTCTGGTTTGTTTGTAGCTAGAGTGGTGGGTGGGGGGGGGAGACAGGTGAGGTGGCAGGGAGGCGGAGTGGAGAAAGGTAAAAGCTGGTGTAGTACAGGCGCGCAGGTGAAGGGGCAAGGGAGAGAAGGTGATGGAGGTGGCTAGTAAGTGAAGTGCAGAAATAGTGGGTTGGAGGTGGTGGGCAAGACAGGGAGTTTGGAGGACAGCAGCTACTCATAAAGTGGTTACATTGGAATGGGGGGGAGGATGCTGGAGCTGGCAGGGGAGATGTGAAGGGATGACCAGTAGTGGGGGTGGAGCAGTGGCATGCTCTCCTGAGTCCTATGTCCTTCCTATAGGAGCAGGATCATGTTATCCCATATTCTCATCTCTGTACCCTCGTAATTAGCCAAATTTTACAGCTCCTGAATTCTCTGAAGATGAAGGGATCAAAGCTTCCCTTCAGGGAGGGGGCACACGTCATGCACAGCATTCCTAACCTCCAAAGAGCTTCCCTGAGCTGCACCCTGGAGATTGGACATACCAAATTCATCTCCCTTAGGGGATAATTCACTAGAGGTTACAGTGGACTAGTTGGAGGCATCTGAACTTAAATGCACTGATCTAATAGGTGCCCCCATTCCATCAGCGGTTAATATACCTAGTAAACAGAGCCAGTATTGCAATTTGGCTTGCGGTCCTTGAATGTATCTGTAGGCTACAAGATGGCTAAAGGGAGCTGTTAAAAGAACAATTATGTAACATTGACTTCCTAAAGTACATCAGGAACTTGGCTGTTGTGCAGTATAAACACATTTTTGTTAAAGATATATGATTGGATTTAACCTCACTCCCCTCAGTTCATGTCTTAACTCATCTTTGTTTGCTCTTCAGGTTTTTATTGATGCGGTTAAAGGAATTCTGTGGAGAGTTTCTGAAGAAAAAACTGAATCTCTCCAACTGTGTGGCTATTCATAGCTTAGCTCATATGTATTCCTTGAACCAGCTTGCCCTGAAAGCCGCAGACATGATAAGAAGGAACTTCTGCAAAGTTATCCAAGATGAAGAGTTCTACACATTACCCTTTCACCTCATCAGAGACTGGCTTTCAGACTTGGAAATCACAGTGGACTCTGAAGAAGTTCTTTTTGAGACTGTGTTAAAGTGGGTTCAGAGAAACGCTGACGAAAGAGAGAGGTACTTTGAAGAACTCTTTAAACTGCTCAGACTGTCTCAGATGAAACCCACTTACCTTACCCGGCATGTCAAATCTGAAAGGCTAGTATCCAGTAATGAAGCCTGTCTTAAATTAGTGTCTGAAGCTGTGGAAAATCATGCCCTGAGGGCTGAGAACTTGCAGTCTGGTAATTTACAACATTCTGCTTATCCTGTAGCATTGCTGCCTCGCTATGGGCAGAACATGGATGTCATCATGGTGATCGGTGGTGTGTCAGAGGGAGGGGATTATTTAAGTGAGTGTGTGGGGTATTTCATTGATGAAGATAGGTGGGTAAACTTACCTCACATACATAATCACCTTGATGGACATGCTGTTGCTGTTACAGAATCATATGTTTATGTGGCTGGCTCCATGGAACCTGGCTTTGCCAAGACTGTAGAAAAGTACAACCCCAACAGAAATGTCTGGGAGCAAGTCTCTCATCTAATAACCAGAAAGCATTCTTTTGGCCTCACTGAAGTCAAGGGGAACTTGTACAGTATTGGTGGACATGGTAACTTCAGTCCTGGCTTTAAAGATGTAACCATTTACAATCCCGAGCAAGACAAATGGCACAACCTGGAGTCAGCCCCGAAGATCCTTCGTGATGTCAAAGCAGTCACCATAGAAGATAGATTTGTTTACATTGCTGCTCGAACCCCAGTTGATGATAGTGAAGATGGTTTAAGGGCAGTCATTACCAGATATGACACGGAGACAAGGCACTGGCAAGACATCGAATCTCTGCCACTCATTGATAACTACTGCTCTTTTCAGATGTCTGTTGCCAACACAAACTTTTACCAGACAGCATCATGCTGCCCCAAGAGTTACCCCATAGATAATGAAGAGGCTAAGAGAAAGATCTCTGGCAGAATACCAGAAGAGATTCTTGAAAGTTTACCTCCAGAAGTTCTTAGCATTGAAGGGGCGGCCATTTGCTATTTTAAAGATGATGTTTTCATCATTGGTGGGTGGAAGAACAGTGATGATATAGATAAGCAATACAGAAAAGAGGCCTACCGTTATTGTGCTGAGAGAAAGCGATGGATGCTTCTCCCTCCCATGCCGCAGCCTCGCTGTAGAGCAACAGCCTGCCATGTAAGAATCCCATTCAGATGCTTACATGGTACACAAAGATACCCTATGCCGCAAAATTTGATGTGGCAGAAGGATAGAATACGGCAGCTGCAGGAAATACATCGGCATTCTTTAAGCTTGCGAAGAATGCCTCGCTCACAGATTGAGTGCTAATTCCTGGAAGACCATTCCTCTAATAAACCTGGTTTAAGAAATACGGTGCTATCTATTTTGTAAGGCTCAATACATTGCCATCGTATATTAGGATTTGGATAACTGAACTGGTTGCTGGTTTGATGCATAAAAGTAACATCTTTACTTAAATACTGAGGATGGGAAATAGTTAACAAACACCTAAAATCCCTCTCTCTTGTATATCATTGAGAAGAGCATACAGTAGCCCAGGAAAACTAAATTCCTATTAAGGGGATGTGATGAAATGCCTGACACTTTAAGAAAATTTGATGCAGAATCTGTTAATTCTCTTGTCCAACCCTCATTTTCAAGGATTTATATGGAGTTAGTCTGTCAACAATTCCTTCAATTTAAAAAACAAACTCCAGCTGTATTCTTAAAGCACCAATTTTATTTGCACTTACATATTGATATTCCTTTAGCTTCTCTTCTCCTGAGTAGCTGAAATTCACATACCATTGGCATCCGTGCACTTAGTTCTCCAAAACTGAAGGCACATGCAATAGTTAGGAATACCTGTTATATAAAAATAAAAGCACAATCTTTTTTCATAAAATTACTTCAGGAGGTTTCTCTGTGTGTTAAATACTTTGTTTCTGTATATTGTAGAAATGCCAGAGTTTACTTGTAACAAGTGATTGGTAAAACATCAGAGACTTACTAAAATGGCATTTGAGACAGCACTTGGGATGATTTCACTATCTGGACATCCTTCATGTTTCTGGGTCTCTTCTTTGTCAGCTTGATTAGAAACTTAGACAAACAATCAACCTGATTAAATGAGTGAAAACAGTAAAAATGTTAACAGTAAAAAAGTAACTGTCCACTTCTAAAATATCTGAGGACATTAGGGATTACTAAAAGCAAAATTATTTCCTAGCGGGATATTAAAAACGGAGCTACTTGAAGGTTTTTTCCGAACATGGCACACATTTAATTCCAGTAAGAGTTTGAAAAATGAACCTGTATCCAGCCTGCCTTTGACAATCAATACTTTTTTGCCATCGATATATTTTCCTCTATAAACTTAAGAGTAGCAGCGCCACTCTTCCCTGACAAATTAGCACTTGTGTTTCTGTTGAAGTGGAACAATCAGTTCTTGAAATCTAATTGCCAATAAGAAGCTCTTAGTGATCTTAAGCCTGCACAGTCTTCAAATGTTTGAATTCTCCATTTATTCTGTTTGCAGCATTTATAGACGGTTGGGGTGAAATTAAGCTATTTAATTTTTTGACATCTGAGATTGTTTTATGAATAGGGCCATGTTGGTTCTAGATTACTTAATACAATATTCTCTAAGGGAAATATCCAACACATTGCCCCATGGAAGTATCATTGCCCAGAAGTAACCATCCAGCTAAGCCCTCTCCCCTTATTCTCATCGCAAAAGTTTCTCAATTATTTCTTGTGAATTCCATTGTCCTTTCTACCTCCTCTTTATTTAACTGTTTGGATTATTTCCACTGTAGGCCTAACTCGGGATCTTAGGGAGAGGCAAGGAGTAGTAACAAGGGTATCCCAAACATCCACACAATCGACCATTGCTGAGAAAGCTGCTTACTTTCTCTTGTTCGTTTTATGGTCATCTTAAATGGGGGCAGGTAATTTTGGAAAGCTCTTCTAAACATTTTACGCTTTTTAAAAGTTTAACTTTCTGAACTGACGCGTCTCGTTTTCCAATTCAGCAGGCAGTCTAGATCATGTCTGAAATACTAGGTAAGTCTTTCAACTGCATGATGTGTACAGGTTTTTCTGACTTGCATATGACCCTTAATATTTCCTCTTGAAATTCACTTGACATTTTCTGTATCATTAACTTGCCTTGCTGTAATATTCAGACTAATCCAGGCTTGTAAAAATTACTATGAAAATGTAACAACTTAGATACAGTCTAATCATGTGCTAATACCATCATGTTGGATTTTACTTGGCTTTCGAATTACGCTGCAAGAGCAAGCGGGCAGGTCAAAATTTGCAAGGCGCAGGCCTCACCTGTTCAAGAGGGGAAATCAAGTTCAAGGCTGACATCCAGAAGTTGTTGGCTCTGAAAGACCTGCATGAACTCATTTGGCAAGGTGCTGATGAATGTAGTTTATCAACAGCACTGATAGAGCATTTGGTTGTAAAATATCACGATTATCATATTTTAATTGCAATCTAAACAAAATCTTTGGGTTGCATATCACCATAGATCAACCTAGGCCAGCGGATGCACAAGCATGATCTTGTTTGGTTATAACAAAAATTAATAATAGCCCTTACCATGAAATAACTTGGCTTTTGTACATCTTAGAGATCTTAAGATTCTTAAATGAAGATGTAAAAATAACTTCATGCCCGGGTGGTCTAACTTGTGAATGCCAGCCCTGGTTTATCGTGTGATGCACTTTATCTCCCTTCCAGTGTGTTCAGTTTGCATGATGAGTGATGGGCACTATGGAGCGTAGTCAATTTCACAGCAGTCTTTTTTTTTATGCCAGTTCCAGGGGACCTCTTCATTTTTAAATAGGTTTTTTTACATTGAACTTATGTGGCTCAATGGCATCTGCGCACATGTTTTTAAACAAAAAGTCTAACTGCCCATTGTACACAAAGTAGTAGTTATAAGATGTAGAAAACTTAAATGTGTGTTGACTGTGGATCTAGCTCAGTCCACTAACCTGTCAGCCATTTAACAAGTTCCTTGTGGCCCTTGATTGGCGTAGTGTAGTGGTACATGTACACTCTTCAGCTATAGTTACAGCAGGGTAGTTAAACTAACAAGAATCTTACACCTATATCCAATAAGGATAACTAAACTGACTCCTATCTTTGTCTTTCATTAAGAAAAAAATCAGGTAGAATATTCAGACTATTCTGCTGTTTAAGACAATCGTATCTTTTTTTGCTGTACTAAACACATGCCATGAAATGCATGTTCTATGTCCTATCTTTCTGTTCAAAATATTAGTGAAGTAGCGTAAACCTCTGACCAGCTAGACTGGCAATGTAATCATTTTTTAGGTGCCATATGTGTACATAGTATTTTATAACAACCTGAATGGTCTATTAGTAAGTAAATGTTTTGTATGTATTTTTAATACTTCTCTGCACAAAGTTAGAGAGACACCACCCCAAACATATAGAATATATGCCATCTTTTTAAATGCACTAAGTATTCTCTGCTACTGCTTATTGATGTTATCCCCAAATTATTTTTCCATTACAGTAAACAATAAAATAACAGGACTATTGCGTCAATGTATATTTAAGTTTACTAGAGGCAGACTGCATTGTGCAGATTAACAAAGTTTAAGGGCCTTTTGACCTGAAATTACAATAGTATACTGTAGTGTTAGACTTGTTTGTAAAGGACCCAGTTAATATAAGTGTATTTGTATGGCTTAGCTTTATTTTCAGCCACTTCTCAAATAGAAGATAATCATCTTTAATATAACCAGTTTAGGGGAAGCTTCCTAATACAAGCACTCTTGAGGATATAATCCTATAAAGTACATGAATGTTAAATGTAGAAATAACTAGAAGTCCTAGATATTCCTCATGGATCCACATCACTCTGGATCCCATGACCTATAAGGCAGCTGTTCACTTCTGCAATTGCTTGGATAAGCAGTACCCTCCATACCGGGAAGAATTACATTGCTTCCTGTAAGGTAAAGTAGAGTTTCTGTTTGAAACAAAGAATATTGTAATATTTAAGTCCTTGAAACTAAACATTGTACTAATGTTTTGTTGTAATAAAAGTTTTTTATTTCTCTATTATTGTGGTCTTCCATATGCTTTTTTGCCAGGTATGCACTGTTTAGCACTGTAACCCATGTTTGTAAATGATAGATGTCTGGCTCCATTGAATGAAACAATTTCCAGGACTGACTATTCCTGTGAGTTTGTATCCAATTGCTTTTATTTTAAAAAGTGAATACATACAGTTCTTGCTTAGAAGACTTTATTAGCTAGGTGGAGCTATTCATACAGGTAGGGTACTTGTCGAAGAGGAGTATTTGACTTCATCTCGCTGTGATAATCCTATAAAGTTGTCTCGTCTGGCAGCGTACTCCCCAACATTGGCTAGTCCTGGCACCACACAGCAGCTCAAAGCACTACGGTATATGCTCATGTCATGGGCATCATACCACTCATCAGTCTTTTCATCGTAACATTCAACATTGAATGTGGTAGTGAAACCATTAAAGCCACCCACCACAAACAGAAGGTCATCCACCACTTCAATGCCAAAATTACTACGGGGATTAAACATGGTTGGGATTGTACGCCAGGTGTTGGCAACTGGATTGTAGGCTTCTGCACTCCGAAGACGGTTGGCGCCGTCAAAGCCTCCTACCTGTAGACATCAAAGAAATATGGCGTTTACTAGCTGAGGAAGGGCTTATATTAGGTGGCTGAATTGTTACATGGGTTTAGGACTCATGCATATTCAAGTAGGCCAAATTCTGTGCATATTCAGCTTCATTGACTAGAAGTGTGAGTATTCAGCACTTCTGAAAATCAGACCTTAATTCTGCATATTCACTTACTGCAGGCTACTACTTTGTTCTTTCTAGTTATGGTAAAATCTAACTGCCAAAAATGTTTATTGGAATAGTTAAATTTTACATTCTTACATCTAAAGGAGGCAAAGGCACAGGATGTATATGAGTTAAGTAGAAATAATCCAAAATTCACTTAAAAACTACATGAAGAGAATTGTAAGGTTGTGAGGTCAAGCGTTCAAAGTGGGGAAATAACAAATAAGGTTCCAAGTGCAACTTTAACTTTGCCCCTTTTGCATATAACAGTATTCCAAATTACATCGTACTATTTCTCAAACACAATACAATTCAGTTTTCTACAACCTTGGATATGTGTAGCCTCTTGTCACAATTGATGCCGCCCTGTTTAAAATATTCCGTTATCTTTCTGACTTCATATAAATTCTCTTGGGTATTTATTTCGAGAACTGTCAGTACCAACCTTTCTCAGCTGGCATTAAGTCCTTAGATGTTGCTGGAGGTTAAACAGTTGAGCTATAAACATGGCTTATGTGCAGCCTATTTTAGGTGAAATTTTGGTGAATGAGACAGCTGAATAGAGTAGTTACCTATGAACTTAGGAGACGTTCATATTCTAAACTTTCATTTTCTCTAGGTTGTTCATCTGGGGTATGTTGTAAAAATGTCCTCTTCATTGTATACAACATTCTACACCTGCATCTAAGGTTTTAGGAAAACTTTTATATTGTATTTGAGGATATTGATCTTACTGCATGTACACAAAGGGATGAGTATAACTTAGCGCAAAAGTCCTAATCTGGAACTAAATGCCTAAGGAGAATCAGAAGACCCTATTCCATGAAAATGTGAAGAGCTGATGAGTGCACACTTCATTCACTGAAGCAAGAGGAACCTTAGAGTTATGACACCTCAGGAATGGAGGTAGTTCTTAACTCTTAACAAAACATGGTGGTTCTTTCAAAAGTTTACAACTGAACATTGACTTAACACTGCTTTGAAACTTTACCATATAGAAGAAAAATGCTGCTTTCCCTTTCTTTTCTTTTAGTAGTTTAACACAGTACTCTACTGCTCTTTGGTTTTTTGGGGTTTTTTGTCTCTGCTGCTGCCTGATTGTGTACTTCCGGTTCCAAATGAGGTGTGTGGTTGACTGGTCTGTTTGTAACTCTGAGGTTCTTCTGTATGTTCACTGCATCTGCCTCACTCAATTCCCACCTTAACAGCTGCACCATAGGTGAGATAGCTTTCCTCTATATGCTGTATATGTACAGTCAGAGCCATCCCGTCCATAGGATGAACCAGGGCAACCACTCTGCACTTTGGGGGGCCCCATGCTTTGGGACACAGGGTCCAGGGCAGCCTGGGGGGTTAGCGGGGGGCCTGGTGCTGGCAGCAGCGAGCGACCCGGCCCCAGCCCGCCCCGCCAGCTCCCAGTATTGCTCAGGGAAGGTGGCGGAAGCTGGAAAGAGGTGGGGCAGTGGCTTGGTGGAATGGGGGCAGAGCGGGGGCTTGGGGGAAGGGGTGGAGTGGGGGTGGGGCCTGGGGCACGGGGGGTTGTCCCGGGCCCCACACCCTCCTAGGGACGGTCCTGTGTACAGTGGTAGCCTATTGCTCATGACACTGGTTAAAAATAAAGACTGAGTAGGGAACATCCAAGAACTGCATTTCTCAAGGTATTGGACTTGTTAAATGTCTTCAGTAGGACCATGAAAGACATTTCTCCATCAGGGCTAATTCTCTGCCAAACTTTATTTCAAAGCTATAGCTGTTAAAATTATTTCACAACTTTTTTTAGAGGTATGAAGCGGCTGCCATATGAGGAGAGATTAATAAGACTGGGACTGTTCAGCTTGGAAAAGAGATGACTAAGGGGGGAGATAGAGGTCTATAAAATCATGACTGGTGTGGAGAAAGTAAATAAGGAAGTGTTATTTACTCCTTGTCATAACACAAGAACTAGGGGTCACCAAATGAAATTAATAGGCAGCAGGTTTAAAACAAACAAAAGGAAGTATTTTTTCAAACAACGCACAGTCAGTCTGTGGAACTCCTTGCCAGAGGATGTTAAGGCCGAGACTATTACAGGGTTCAAAAAAGAACTAGATAAGTTCATGGAGGATCATCAATGGCTGTTAGCCCGGATGGGCAGGGATGGTGGCCCTATCCTCTGTTTGCCAGAAGCTGGGAATGGGCAACAGGGGTGGATCACTTGATGATTCCCTGCTCTGTTCATCCCCTCTGGGGCACCTGGCATTGGCCACTGTCGGAGGACAGGACACTGGGCTAGACGGACCTTTGGTCTGACCCAGTCTGGCCGTTCTTATGTTTTATATTTTAAATGAAGGAAAAATGCATTTTATTCTGCCCCTTTTCAATAAGTGGTTGATTCTTTTTCGCTCAACCTTGCCTCTTGAAATGTGACCTGTAGACAGAGAGTGAATGAAATGTATGAGCACTGCTCCAGCACTTTAACTAGAGTGAAAGCCACACATACATCCACCATAATGAAAGCTGACAGCTGTCACCTTACCGCATAGACGTGTTCTCCGTAAGCTATTACTCCTATTCCACTTCTTCTGCTTCTCATTGGTGCGATTAGCGTCCACTGGTTTGTCTTAGCATCATATGCTTCAGCTGTGAATAGGCATTCATTTCCATTGAACCCACCACATATATAGACCTGTTTTAAAAAGATTACAATATTTCTATTTGTGGGGGGGAAATGAAATGATCCTATCCTGTTTTGGAATAGCCTCTTTTCCTGGGCCAGGGTTAATGCAAGTGCAGTGATCGACCACGGGGGAACTGAGTTTGGACTTCTGTTTCCTGAGATGGGAGTTCTATAGAAGTACTAGGAATCCCCTAGCTCAAGGGGTCGGGACTCCTCAGGGGGTTGTGAAATTATTACCTGGGAGTCGCGAGCTGTCAACCTAAACCCCGCTTTGCCTCCAGCATTTATAATGGTGTTAAATATATAAAAACATGGTTTTAATTGATAAGGGGCGTTGCACTCAGAGGCTTGCTCTGTGAAAGGGGTCACCAGTACGAAAGGCTGAGAACCCCTGCTCTAGCTGAGTAAGAGGTTGCAGTCCCCTATTCTAATCTTCTCCACATTCTTATGTTCGTGCCCTTCTGTTCTTGGACAGCCCAAGGTCTGTCGTACCAGAGTCTAAAGGGTAAGTTGGGAAGTGAAGAGCGACAGATTGACTGGTAAATTGATCACCAGTCCAGTGGGCGTGTCTGTTACACTTGCCACTGCTACAGCTCCTTTCAGCAGGATTTGCAAAGCACGTCACAAATATACTTCACAGGCCTCCTCTCCCCCTCCAAGGGCCTGCCATAACTGGGAAAAACAGACTGGTGACGTGCCGCTGAATCAATGGAAGAGTTGAATTACAGCCCCAGCATTCCTGATTCCTAGTGTCCCCTGCTCTGTTACACGCGGACTCAGTACTACGCCGGCCTCTAGGATCCTGAGCTGCTGCATTTCCACTTTTTTTTAAACCCTGAAAACATTTAACTTCTACAGATTAATTTTTAAAAAATCATCTTGCCACATGCCTGCTTCTAGCAAATATACCAAATAAAAAATATTTTTGCATCTAAAATTGCTCTACAATTGTGTGAGCAGTTCTTGCTCTGACAGATTTTTGCAAGCATAGCTCTATAACAGGAAAAAATATTAATCAGATATCAAATATTAATCAATATTAATTAGCACATGTGGAGTAAGTCTCTCTCCCATCTACTAGCTTTGGGCCTCCTAACCACACCTCGGCGTCCGTGGGAGTGCTCACATCAGTCCTGGGACACTGATTTCATCAGCTACATTCAGAGAAGGGGAGCGGCTACAAAAGGTACCTTTGCTCCTGTTTCCTTTTAATGCTTACGTTTGTATTTTTCCAAAGTTTGTAATTGGAGACGCTTATGAAAAAAGATTAACAAGCGCTGGCCAATTTGTGTCTCCAGACCACGTCTCTACAACTCCTGAAATCAACAGCTGTAGCTCAAAAGCTGAATTTTGCTCTGGACTAGGAGCCACTTCCCCTTTACATGCCTCTTGCTTCCCCTTCCCCCCTTTGCCTTATCCATGGAGCCTGTCAACTGTAGGTGCTTAGCACAATGGGGCCCTCAGCTGAGCTTAGCCCCTACCCTAATGCAAAGAGTAATGCATGTCCAGGCTATTGTACTTATCGGCGCAGACAGCACCTCCATCAATCTATGGTGCTGTATCTTAGGGCTCGTCTACACCACAGACACCACAGCAGCACACGTACAGCACTGCAGGTGTGCTGCTGCAGCCGTGTAGTATAGACATTTGCTACAGCAACAGAAGGGGTTTTTTCCATCCCAGCAGTTACTCCACCCCCTCGAGAGGCGGCAGCTACACCGATGGAAGAATTCTTCCATGGATCTAGCGGTCTCTGTGCCGCAGCTTAGATCGGCTTAACCACGTCTCTCGGAAGTGTGCATTTTCCACACCCCTGAGCGACATTTCTGGGTCGACCTAAGCTTTAGGTGTAGACCAGGCCTTAGTGTTAAGATGTATTTGATCTTTTTTTTTTTTTTTTCAGGACGTGTGTGCTGGCGTCGGTTCTTTCTGCGTTCCAATAAATCCCGGTGATTCTAGAGGCGACTATTATAACATGCACCGTTTAACACTACAGACGGCGGTTTGGTACCAGTCCTGCTCTCTTGCTCACCAGAGGCAGCAGCTGCATTCCGTAAGCTCAAGTCCTTTTTACCTTTCCATACAGCGTGGTGGCGCTCGCGTCGCTTCTCTGTTCGTGCATGGGTGCAATCAGCGTCCACTGGTTTGTCTCTGGCTCGTATCGTTCTGCTGTGTTGAGCCGCACGTAGCCGTCGAACCCTCCCATGGCGTAGATGAAGTTGTTAAGAACGGTGACGCTCACGTAGCAGCGTCTCGAGTGCATGGGAGCAACCTGGTGCCATGTTTTCTTAAGTGGGTCAAACCGTTTGACGCTATTAAAATAGTCCACACTGTCGAATCCTCCAATGATATAGACGTAACCTTTTAAATAGGCAGCACCGTGGTAAGCACGGGGGCTTTCCTGCTGACATGTGACATTCACCCATCTGTCTGCCCGGGCGTCGTACGTTTCAATGGCATTGGTTGGGCTACCCCCGCTCCATCCACCAATAGCAAACAAAATTGCATAGGGCAGGCGAGGCCTCGTGAGCGGGTTGGTGAAATCGGAACTTGAGGGGCCGTTCATGTTGAGATCATACATGGCTTTCAGTGCATTTATGATGACAGGCTTGCATTCCTCACTGTCCTTTACATAGTCGTGCATTTTAACGTTGTTCATAAAATACTCCGCATGCATCAGCGCTAGTCGAACCTGGAAAGGCAAAGGGGAGGCGGGAATCAAGATGGAGAGTGGGTAGTTATGAGAGCCGTCTCGGGATGGTTTTTACGTACTACGGGACTGGCCAGCTAGAAATAGTTTGATTTCAACCATGTTGGAGCAGGGACTCTGAAAGGAAGACTGGCTAGCTGAGAGGCTTGTTAATGGGAATACCGTACTTTCCAGGCCCTCACAGGTCACTGCTTCAAATCAGGCCTGGTTTTGGCACTGACCGAAGGCTGTTCGTAGAATCAGAGAGCAAGAGAACCTAGGAGGACATCTAGTCCATTCCATGGCATCTCATGCAGGACTACCTCCCTAGGCTGTATTTTCCATGGGTTTGTCCAAGTCTAGTTTTAAATCTCTCAGGCCACAGGGCTTTCCCTCCTTTCCTTTGGGAGACTATTCCTTAGCCAAAGACATCTTTATGCTCCCTAGTACCCCACCAAATAATTCCTCCCTTGGCACATTCACCCCAGGTTTGTAGGTGTTTATACCGTCTCTACCCCCTCCCCTCAGCCATTGCTCAGCGAACTTATACACACTTCATTCTTTTAATCTTTCCTCATCAGTCTCTCCCTCTGGGTCCCTAATCATTCTTCTTATAATGTGATACACTTCCAGTTTCTCATCTATGCCCTTCTATAAAGAGGCAGAACTGAATGTATTGTTGCAGGTATGGATACTTCAGATTCACACAGTGAGAGGGGGGCTACTTCTTATCTATGACACGATGTTTCTGTATAGGAAACCTAAAACTGCATTGGCCTCACTTGCTACTGTATTGCATTGCATAGCTAATTACATGCCTCCAAACTTCCTTAAGACAAAGTCAAGTTTGCCCAGTGGTGCCTTGTGCCCTTCCAGAATGTGGAGAGCGGCTAACTTCAATTTCTGAAAACCAGAAAATACTAAGTTATGGCAGACGCCACCCCCACGATGCAGTCTTAACTCTCTGCCCCCCTGGAGAGGTTCATAGCCACTTGGAATGGGTGAGAAAGGGCAGTGCAAAGGATAACAAACTACCAGTGGAAGTGGTGGATTCTTTATCCCTTGAAGTCTTTGGTAAGACCAGATACCCTTCAGTAATATGCCTTATTCAAAACACAGGTATTCGGCTCAATACAGTAGTAACTAGATTAAATTCTCTGTCCTGTGTGATACTGGGGGTCAGACTAGATGATCTAATAGTCCCTTCTGGGCTTAACATCTATTAATCTAGAATTAGATCTGTGGAAGGACTAAGAGCATGCCATTGTTTCTGTTGTGTTCCACTGATCTGAATTCCAGCACTGATCTGCATGCTCTCCCGCTGCGTTAAGTGGTGGGGGGTTCATTGGAGCAGCTTGATCCAGCTGCGACTATGATATGACAAGAGGGACGTGGGTACCTTGAGGGATCGCGTGTGCCTCATTTCAGCGCTAAATTTTCAGCAGACACACACAAGAATGCCTTCTTGCCATGGGTGTTGTCACCGTGGTCTCAGAGATTTCGGGAGTGGTGTAAAGGGAAGTAATCCTTGGGACCAGGGTGAAGGGGTGATTCAAGTTTCGCAGGTCTGGGGTGGTTTGTGTGTCTGAGTGCAGACCAAGTGTAAGTAGCTCCTGCTTGCAACCCTTGGCCTAAACCCTAGTTTGGCCTTAGCAAGGAACACATGTTGGCCTTTATCCCATGCTCATGTGATCTATCCATGAGGATAGAGTGCTAGTGTGTGTGATTGGTGTGTCTGGGCTCTGGTGAGAGGGCCGAATTAAGATTGCAAGGGGGGCGTTCATCCATCTTATCTTGTTTTTTCCTGGGTCTCAGAGGTTTAAGTTAGCCACTCAGCATTTTGGAAAGGCACAAGGCACCACTGGGCAATCTTAACACTGCGTTAACTAAGTTTGGGGGGGATTTAATTTCCTTGGTTTAAAGAAAAAGTCTTGGTACCACAGTCCAGCTTTCCCCTTCCACAGCCTCTGGCTCCCTGGCAATGATTTGCTGCTATCCTGGTCAGCCCCCATGCTTGTGCAACGCTCTGTGGACTCTCCAGGCTCCCTCACAGGGATCTGATTACAGGATTGGGGCCTACAGGCTAGCTTCAGTGTGGGAAAATCTTTGCACAGCCACTATCTCTTATACATTTCCTGTGCATTAAAAGGAACTAACTTCAGTTTAAGGAGCTGCTACTCTAGCCCCTTTCAGCCACCCACCGCTGTTTAGCAGGCATGAGAGAAAACCAGCAACAAACTGACCTTAGGCAGCAAGGCTGAAATGTACTGTTTCCTGTTTGGGGGATCATGGGAAATCCATTTGAGAATGGCCTCGAACACTGCATCTTCTTGTTTCACGTTGAGTTCGTCCTTTTCAATGATGTCTTTAAACTCATTGACCGAGAGCTCTAGAAACTCCGTAGACACCTTCACCATTTCCTCGAAGTTATGCAGGATGAACATGTAGGCCGTCTGCCGCAGGTCCGGGCAGTGGTAGTACTCTGTGAACTTGCAGATGCCGATGCAGTTTTCCAAGCACAGCTGAGACTTTAAGAACTCGCAGCACCCCCTGACAATGCCCATGATGTTGAACTGGTCTGCTGCAGCCAGTAGCCGCTCCACATTGTCAGCAGTGACTGGGACTGTCCTAGTATAGGCATACTCAATAATTAGCTTCATCATGTCAGGGGAAATGCCAGGGATATTATACACTCTCTTCTCCGTGTTGTTCCAGCCACTGGTAAACAAAGCCCTGGAAAATGAAGCAACACTTTAACCAAACAGCCTATATAAAATCTACTGTTTTACGTATACATCCCTTCTTCACCAGCTCACGCTCCAGGGGGATAGACGACTCGGGATGAGCAATGGCAGGCTGGACCTTTTCACCTTGGGTTTTAAACCAGACTACAGGATAATGACCAAAATCTCATTGGCTTGTTGGCCTGTGTTAAATGAGTTGGGGCCTTGGGGATAGTTCCCAGTGGATAAGTAGCCACAGAATGACTGGCTGCCTTGTTGCAGCAGAGACAACGGAAGGAAACTGAAATCTCCTCTGGCTTACGTGGCAGGAAGCCGGGCATCTTGGCAGGGCAGTGTAGGGAATCCCAGAATGGCCCTTCCCATGCTGTTCCTGCTCTGTGGATAAATTCTGGACACCAGTTTCCAGGGCTATGGTGAAATATTAGACTGTGGCCTGATACTGGTTTCTAGGCCATTATCGGGACTCTGGCTAAACAATGGATGCCAGTTCCAGGGCTTCCGTCCACCCCAAATCCATTTTAAAACAATGACGATAGACAAGCAAGCCGTCATTGAGCCTGTTCCCTTGCTTGGCTTGCTTCAAGCACTGACCTAAAGTAGGAACTGCAGCTACATAAGATGTTCTTGTGGGCATTGAACTCTAAACCATTGACTTTGATGACCACATCACAGAGTTTGCCTTCCAGTCGAAGCTCGTTGAAGACTGTGCAAGCCATAGCGCTCATCTTTCTCTCCATGTGGGGGTGGGAGTACCCCGCTGAAGCCGAGGTGTCATCCATGTCCGTAAGCCTGGAGACAGCAGAAGAAGCTCCTCTCCGAGGCGCTACTGGGCTTTCTCCTTCCCCCTCCTACATGTTCTTTGAAATGCGTATTTAGCCCAGAAGTTCCAGAACACGCCTGATAATGAGATCATTGACAGGGCCGGGTTCTAGAACCTTTCCTGCACTTAGCAGCAGCTGGGACAGTTGCCCTAGATCAGTGGGGCTGGCTGCAATGATAAATTGTTTGGCGACTTATATTTGCATCTCCCGTCTCCTCTGCTTGCCTGGCACCACAGCTACATTGGAGCTTGAATTCCAAATCCGTCTGACGTTTCACAGTTACTGCACAATGGCTCTCGGCCTTGTGAGACTGCATAATGACGTCTGTGGAGACAGTTTTCCTCTATCTGGAGCGTCTTAACCATTATTATGCCCATTTTACAGATGGGGAAGCTACAGCACAGAGAACTTAAGTGGCTTGCTTAATGCTACACAAGTCAGTGGCAGAGCCAGAAGTCAAGCTCACCTGATTCAGCCTGGTGCCTTACCTGCTGGATTGCGTATGCTGCCTGCTCTCTGAAGGGGCAGTAGAGTCCTGCAGGAGGCCAGAACAGGAATTAGGAGTCAGTTCCTGACTTTGCCACTGACTCACTGTCTGACCTTGGGCAAGTCACTTCTCCTCTCTGCGCCTCAACATAGCCATCAGTAAGTAATATGGGCAATGAAAAAAGCATGTTACTGAGGATTTGTAAGGATTCGTTATTGTTTGTAAAGTGCGTTGAGATCTGTGAATGGAAGCAACTAAAAATGCAGTTGGCTTTATTTTGTCTTCAATTGAATGAAGTGATGTTATTTAGGGTTGCGTTGCAGGAAGTTCAGAGGCAGTTTCCAGCATGACCCGGTTTTACTTTTGGTGTTGTGAGATAAGAGCTAGTTGCCTTAATGTTCAGTTTCCTGTCTTTTGACTCTGTTTAATAACTTAACTACTGAGTGACCTTCTAGCACTTGTTGCAATAGGCTGGGCTCGTGCCAGCTAAAAACAACACGGGTCTGTGACAAGCCAAGTTGCAGCAGTTACCTGCTGTGTTTGTTCTGGGAACGATTTACAGTCTCGATACTGTTTGTGGGCAATGGGGAAGTGGGAGAGCCTGCTGGCAGTGAACCTTGTGACAGGTGAGGGCCTGAGCAGGTGTGGTAGTGAGCACCTGCAACGTGTGGCCTCTAACAACGGCAGCGATGGTGCGGGGTGCTCTGCAGCTCCTGGCAGGCTGGGCCCTAGATTGCACAAGATCAGCTTTCTGCAGCCCGCCCCGGCCCACCCTGCACTGGCAGATACACTGGGTGATGCCAGCCCAGCAACTTCAGGGGCTGAACGGGGCTGCCCTGCTGTCCCCAGGGGACAGGGTCACCGAGAGCCACAGCTGGGACGTCCTGCAGTGACGGAACATATCCAGCTCAGCCCTCTACCCCCGCCCCCCATGAGCCCGTGCCCTCAACGCAGCAGCACTTGCATCCTGACTCCCAGCCCCCCCAGTCCTAACAAAGTCCTGCCCCTAACCTAACAGACCCCCAGACCCAGACCCCCAATCCTAACACAGTCCTGCCCCCTAGCCTAACAGACCCCCCAGACCCCCAATCTCAGACCAGCCCCCCAATCCTAACACAGTCCTGCCCCCTAGCCTAACAGACCCCCAATCTCAGACCAGCCCCCCAATCCTAACAGTCCTGCCCCCTAGCCTAACAGACCCCCAGACCCCCAATCTTAGACCAGCCCCCCAATCCTAACGCAGTCCTGCCCCCTAACCTAACAGACCCCCAGACCCAGCCCCCCAGTCCTAACAGTCCTGCACCCTTGCCTAACAGCCCCCCAGACCCAGCCCCCCAGTCCTAACAGTCCTGCCCCCTTGCCTAACAGACCCCTAGCCCCACACTCAGCCCCTAATCCCAGACCAGCCCCCCAAGACTAACCTAATTGACTCCCCCCAACCCCCAGGGCTGGCTCCAGCTTTTGGGGGGTTAAGACGACCCGGACGTGCCCCCCTCCCATTGGCCGCCCCAAACACCTGCTTCCTTTGCTGGAGCCCGCCCTGCTAGGCCCAGCCCCGCAGTTTAAACTACCAGCCCCCAATCCGGACCCAGCCCCGCCCCC